>NC_072350.1:911875-1215833 GCF_009556855.1 Talaromyces marneffei | reverse complement strand
CCGACAAGCCGACAGAAGAGAATTGGCGCCGATCTATGCCTCCCCCATCTAGTGAAGCTCTTCTACGGACTGGTAGACAAATGGCATCCGATCTGAGAGAGGGACTATGGACATTCCTCGAAGATATTCGACAAGCTACAGTAGGAGAAGAAGGCATCAGCGCTACTCGAAGCCGGACACTTCAACCCCCAACATCTGGAACAGCACGCACTCGCAGCGGACAACGAAGCGAACGGAGCGTGACGCCGGTTCGAAACCGGGATCAGAATGGAAATTCCATTGGACGAACAAGCTCATCTTCATCGCTGTCCAAGGATGCATCAGCATCAAGAAAAACTGGTAATAACAATTCTTCTTCTACATCTCCTCCGAACGGCACAGAGGTATCATTTTGGAGTGAATTCGGAGTTGATACCCCGGGGCAGAAGCTCAAACCCAAACAAACCAAGCGAGCCGCCGCAGTGGCCGCCAGCAATACCCAAAACGGACAGAAAGAGTCCGCAAACTCGAACCAAGTGGAGGTCGGGGAGGAGGATGATGACTGGAATAATTGGGATACGCCGCAGCAAGACAAAAAATCGCATACGCCTTCGTCGAGTCGATCGACAGTTACTTCTAAAATCGATCAGTCTCCGTCAACCCAGCTTAGCAGTCCAAGGACTAGTGCAAGGTGAGTTTAAGATTTTGCGATGCGGTTCTGTGTTTGTGCTTCATTGATTTAAAATTCTTTTACTCCTGGTTTAGCACTAAGTCCATCTTGACTAACGACAAACGGAAACAATAGCTTTTGGGAGCGAAATACCGATGAAACAGAACGTCCTCGCACGGATAATGGCATTCCGTGGCCAGCCCTGAGCAAGTTTACGGCTTCGCAACTCACGCGCACCGCGTCAAGTTTGATGGATGAATGGGAAAAGAGCCTGACTTCTACCTCGTCATCCACAAAGGCGGAGCATGATGACTGGGAGACTTTTTGATTCGCACAACCGGAAATTCGATAAACTACATGGCATAGACTCTGCACATTCAACTATTTGCACATAAACTCTATCTACTTCGACATGACGAACGCCACGGTGTTTATATTTCTTTGCTTTCTTGTTTCCCTTGTTTTCTGACGGATGTTTTGCGCCTTTCTACAGCGAACATGAATCATGAGACGAGGCCGCCTTATGTTGTTACCTTACGAGATTATCTTTTTCTTTTTCTTTTTTGCTTCTTTAGGCCGATTTGGAATGGTCTTATGGTTGATACCATTTTCTTGTCATTTATTTGAGTCTATTCTTGATCAGATGTGTACAAATAGACGAGGTATGTACATATATATTTATTGCGATGAATCATCTCCACGGTGCCTTTTAAATATAGTTCTCATTTACTATGGATAGAACATACCTATTCCATGGTGAGCCACTTTCATTTTTCGAGAGTTCGTTAAATCTAGACTGTTCCAATTGCCAATTCCTACAATCTAAACACCTTCCCTATTGTAGTCATGTCGTTCGTGTATAGTTACCGCATAAACTTCAAATGCACACACTTACCCAAAGCAATACGCCGGAAACACCTTTCTCAAAACGCATCAATCATACTGCAACTTCCTCAACATTGATGTCCAGCTCTCCATCCAAGTAACAATAACCAGTAACAAGACTCCCTACGAACAAAGAATAGCCAGAATCGTCATAAACCATCCATACCCTAGAAGCAAATAAATGCAAATAAGTTGCTCATCGTTTCATCCTTTACTGGAAATTTCTGGTTCTAACCTAGGTAGAGATGTAATACTATGTTGGAGCAACAGGCAGATGTACACACGGCATGCCGATGATGCCGAAGTGGAGCCGAATCTGGTACCTGAAGCCCTAACACCTCTTCTACGTAGTGAGGGTGAATAATGACTTTTCAAGGGGACTCCATTTGCCGTTTTGGGAAGTACTACTAAGTAGTACTCTCCGTTGAATGAGGCTGAACATCTCTCGTTCCTGCAGAAAATGGCATTATCGTCTCAGTGGCCTAGGTACATCTGCAAATGTACTCTGAGTAGAACAGAAGCCACAAGTGACCTGCTAGATGCTTCGTGCAATTAAAGGCCTCGTAGGATTGGTTATACCAAAAATGTTTTCTTTTGCGCCCCTGGCAAGAATACGCAGCTGTACAATAATTCATGAATTTGTTGGTATAGTAAAATTTGTTACTGTTTTATCTCACTTCTTATATGATTATATCGCAATTGGTGTGTTTAAACTGCATAATTGGTCCCCATACGCCGCCGTACATTTTTCTAAACTTTTCTCTACCTCCGCGGCATCAACTCAAGACGATGAAAAATTACGCCGACAATAGAACTCCACCACAGATCACCAATTCATACAAAGCAATAAGTTTACCGACATATTTACCATCGTTTCAAACCTTCATTTGAAGCGTCAAGCTTCCGCGTTCTTGGCTACCTCTCCCATACCTTTCCCCGTTTGCTCCGAGCGCTTCCGTCCGTACTCTCGGAAACGAAACAACAACTTTTCATCAGATCGAAATAAATAGATAGATAAATCGACGATATGAGTTTCCCAGGATTTACGCCAATGGGCGGCGCTGGCGCCGGACCAAATGCTGGCATGTCTGAACAGGAGCAGAATATGATTAAAATGGTACGGCCTGTCCCTAAGCAATCTTTTTCTCGTTACATGACTAACAAATGCTTCTACTTCACAGATGAACGTAGTTGCAGAATCATGTCCATTCAAAATAGCCCTCTCTGGTGGCGCTGGATTTGCACTAGGTGGTGCTTTCGGTTTTCTTACTGGCGCCGTACGTCCTCCGCCTCCCTCTCTCTTCTCCCTCTCTCTCTATTGTTACCGTGCCTAACTCTGGAATTATAGATGGCCTACGACGTCCCCCTCACCGCCAAAGGCGCAGAAATTTATAACCTCCCCTGGCGCGAACAACTCAAACACGGCTTCAAGGACATGGGTAGCCGAGCCTGGAGCAGCGCCAAGACTTTTGGCTATATCGGTGCAATCTACACAACCGCCGAATGTTCAGTGGAAGGATTGCGCGCAAAGAATGATTTGACGAATCACGTTGTCGCGGGTTGTCTGACTGGTGCGTTTCTGGGGAGGAATGCCGGTCCCCAGGCGGCGTTGACGGGGTGCGTCGGGTTTGCGGCGTTTAGTACGGCTATTGAGGCTTATATGCGAATGCCGGGGGAGAATTGATCGATCCATTACGTGTCAAGTTCTGTGTGATTATTGGGAGTGTTCCAGTGGGGTTAAATCGGGAAGAACATGTGGTCTGTTTTTCCATGGTACATATGTACAAGCAAGCATTGCTGGTGTTTTTGGTACGGGTTCGGCTATTGTTTTATTATTTGAGGGCTTCTTTTACTACTGTCCACTCATCTATATGGGAATATGTACATTATTGTTTGATATAGTAGACTTTTTAGACTAATCCTACTGATCCACGGACGGGTTTACATCCAAGATGACCATGGCGATGAGGTACGAAAGAAGAAGCAGATAATACCGGCTTCTGCTGAGACATATTCCACTACCGGGCACAAATGGATCGTTTGTTAGATGATGGAGCATGGGAGCTACAATAGAGGCAAGACGGTACACGACCATTTGCCCTAGTTTGATGTTTTGATGGGGGCGAATGACGTCAAGACTCTACATTATTCGACATCGAGCCTGTAAAGAGGACCTGACTATAAAACATAAATAAGAAAATAAGGTACATCAAGAAACCTATTATGGGGTAACTTATGGGGTAACTTTTGGAGTATAGCTGAATCACAAATCCACAAGCGGGGAAACACACATGGCTGCTAGCACTACTGCAAGTGTATGTCCCAGACAACAAACAACCGTCTCCAGCACGAAGGGGCCTAGATCGGAACATATCGAGTACTTCAAAGGGGAACCCTTGAATCGCGAGCCTTCAATACAGAAACTTGTATCCAGGTCAGTCCTCTTTCATATAACATAACACATATTCGACGCCGTATCTAATGTCGACAGCTTCATTACAAAAGGGGATGCAACTTATGACCGCAACCATAGCGAAATCCCTCATATCAATGCTAAAATCCACACCATCACAATCGACGGACAAGTAACCAACCCTCTAAAACTATCTATAAACGATCTAAAGTCCAACTTCCCGCAACATGAGGTCACATGCGCCCTCCAATGCGCCGGTAATCGTCGACATACCATGCGCACACTGCTCAAAGAAGTACAGGGGATAGACTGGCTAGACGGCGCAGTAATGAATTGTAAATGGAAGGGGCCACGATTGAGAGATGTGTTAATTGCTGCTGGTGTAGATCAGCCTGCTGCGAAGGAGAGAAAGCAGTTTGTGGCGTTTGGGTGTCATCAGGCTGCGTGTCAGGATGATACGTGGTACGGCGGCAGTGTGGAGTTGGAACGGTGTATGAGTTTGGAGGATGAGGTTATTCTTGCTTTGGAGGTATGTCCCATTTCCCTTCTTTTTTTTTTTTATTTTTAAGTGGGTTGCATCCTGAATGAGTGAATGGAAAGATGAACGACACCCCCTTAACACCCAACCACGGCTACCCCGTCCGTGTCGTCATCCCTGGCGTCGCAGGCGCCAGATGGGTGAAATGGCTGGACCGCGTCACAATCCAAGACGGACATTGCCAAAACTATTACCAGCAGTATGACTACAAGGTCTTGCCGCCGGAAGTTGACGATTCGGACAAGGCAAAGGAGTATTGGATGAAAGTGCCGCCTTTGTCGGATATGCCAATCAATTCTGTGATTGCGTCGCCGGATGATGGTGAAACGATTAGATTATCTGCCGATGGTAGGGTCGATGTAAAGGGGTATGCTCTGCCGCAGGGTTGTGATGGGCCAATTACTCGGGTTCAAGTTTCCGGAGATGGAGGGAAGACGTGGGTTGATGCTCAATTGGAAGCACCCGAAGGCGAGAATGTAAATGAGAAGTGGTGCTGGAAGTTATGGAAGGCTTCAGTGCATATGGAGAAAGGCCCTGGAAAGGTTGTGTTTAGTCGAGCTTTTGACGCTGCAGGAAACACTCAGCAGGAAAGCTGCCCCTGGAACCTGCGAGGATTGGCTTATAACGGGTATGGAATGTCGAAAGATCTGAATATTGTATAGTTGATGTATGCAAAATATGAGCTCAATTCTGTACATTTGGCTTGTTGTATGTAATCTATGGTAGTACAATATACTTCTCAAGATGCTTGGGAATAGCACCACGAAGATTCTTGCTCGTCAACCACTTATCGGAGAATAGCCTGTCGGCATAACGATATGCGCCATCGCACAGAATCGTAACGACAGTATGCCCTTTGCCCAACTTCTCAGCAACCTCCTTGGCAGCCGCAACGTTCAACGCAGAGCTAGCACCAAGGTACAACCCCTCTTCGTCCAGGCAGCGATAGACCATTTCAATGCTCTTCTCGTCGCTGATGTGTAATGAATCATCAATCAGATCAATGTCTGGTTTCAAGTTGTCCGTCACACGGCCTTGACCGATACCCTCTGTTATACTTCCGCCGGCCCGTTCGGCGAGCTTACCTCCACTTTGGATGTAGCTGTGCAAGACACTGCCAGGGGGATCGGCAAGAAAGCTCTTGACATGTCCATCGCTGGCCGTTTTCAAGTAGCGGGTAATTCCAGCAAGAGTGCCCCCTGTTCCTGTCGCACATGTAAATGCATCGATTTTACCCTGAGTTTGAGCCCAGATCTCGGGCCCAGTGGTCTCGATATGGGCCTGTCGGTTTGCCGTATTATCGAACTGGTTGGTCCAGACAGCATTGTCAAGAGACTCCGCATGCCGCCGGGCTTGGTGGTTGTAGTTTTGTGGGTTGTCAAACGCAACCGCCGGGACAGGGTACACTTCGGCGCCTAATAGTCGCAACAAATCGATCTTGCCTTGTGATTGCGTGTTGGGCATATAGATGACGAGTTTGTACCCCTTTGACCGGCACACATGAGCAAGACCAATACCAGTGTTTCCAGCAGTGCCTTCTACCACAGTGCCGCCTGGGCGCAAAAGTCCTTTTTCTTCGGCATCTTTGACGACGTATAACGCAGCACGATCCTTGACACTGCCACCAGGGTTTTGGAATTCGGCTTTTCCGAGGACGTTGCACCCTGTTTCTTCGGAGAGTCGTTTTAGTCTAATCAGTGGCGTATTGCCAATTGCTTTAATTTGTCAACCTCATGCCCCTTCGACTAAAATTTCAGTGGAGTGTACCTTCTGTGAGACCATTGACCCATCCCTGGGCTGTAGAGACTTTTGTATTATACGCTGTCGAGGCCTCTGCGCTACGTAGAGCCGTCGTAGCAAACGTGCGCAGGCTGTGCTTGAACATTGTGAAGATGCTCAAGAAACTAAAGTCATGAAGAAAAGAGGAATACTTGCTTCTGTGGATGGATAACCGCGGGACTCACGAAATCACGCCATCGACCCGGCCGGCCAGCCAATCAACGTGGTTAGTCAGCAAGGCGGTGTGGCGGGCTAACCCTTATCTTATCGCAGCGTGACTGCCACTTTGGGTTAGTCTTTGTTTACATCCGCTCAAGTCTGAACCTCCTCCTTCCCTTCTTGTTTTGTTTGCTCCACGCAACTCCAACAATCGATGTCCAGCGACTACAGCAGCCATTTCGGAGGTTCTGGCTGAACTTGACGACAAAATCAACGCAAATCAAATTTATTTTCATAGGGTCACACCCACAAAGTCAAAATGCCCGCTCGCGCAACGAGCGGCCCAGTGTCCACTGGCTCACGCAAAACATCTGGACAGAGCGCCGTGTCATCCAAGCGAGCATCCTCTGCGACACCTTCAGCAGCAGTGCCGCCCGAACCACCGCTTCCTACGACATCGTCCCACCTTCGCGCAGACGTTTGCGCAATTTTTGCAGATTCCCAACGCTCCACCACCGGACACAGAAAACTTGTTGTGCGGTTGCGAAAAGTCCAAGAAATAAGCTGCGGCATTACACCGCCCAAGAAATCGAAAGATGGCCAAATAATTGAAGAAGACCGAGAAATCCCTTCCAGTGACGAAACTTTTGGCGAACAGGAATTCAATGTGGAAGTCACCCGTTGCGTTCTTCGCATATTGCCCATCAAAAAGACAGAATCTGTCGGAGATCGAGTCATTCGTTTCCTTGGACTATTCTTGAATCATGCCTCGGAGAAGGGTGAGTAGTCTGAATACTTGAAAAATCGACACATACTGACGAACGATAGATGGCGAGGTCTTTAATCCAACGGACGTCGACGAGACACAAATGTTTCCAGAAACCCCAACGACGCGACTTACTATGGCCATTGCAAATATGGTAGTCCCATTGTTAGCATCAAAGGACAAGATTGTCCGATACCGTTCAACACAATTGCTTGCGCATCTAGTTAATTCGCTGGACTCTATAGACGACGAGGTATTCCGTTTGGTGAGAACGGGCCTTCTCAAAAGGATTCGAGATAAGGAGGCTACAGTCAGAGTCCAGGCCGTACTCGGTTTGGCGCGTCTCGTCGGAGACGAAAGTGAAGGTGGACTTGAGGACTCCTCCGCAGCTTTATTGGAAAAGCTTCTTGATATCCTACAGAACGATGCTACCGCTGAAGTGCGCAAAACATTGCTGATCAACTTACCATTGATTCCGACGACACTCCCCTATCTGCTTGAAAGAGCCCGTGATTTGGACGCTGCTACTCGTCGTGCACTTTATTCCCGTCTACTCCCAACATTGGGCGACTTCCGTCACTTGTCATTGTCTATGCGTGAAAAGCTTCTACGATGGGGTTTACGTGACCGAGACGAAAATGTACGGAAAGCTGCCGGAAAATTGTTCTATGAGAGATGGATTGAGGACTGCGCTGGTAATAAACCATCCGGCGAAGGAACCGCCATGGGACAGATTTCAGCACCTAACACCTCTGCCCTTTTGGAACTGTTGGAGCGTATAGATGCGGTAAACTCTGGAATGGAAGGTGGTGTAGCCCATGAAGCGATGCGAGCCTTCTGGGAAGGTCGTCCCGATTACCGCGAAGAAATTGTGTTTGACGAAGATTTCTGGCAAGGCCTTACGGCAGAATCGGCATTCTTGGCTCGCAGTTTCAACGACTTCTGTCGCGTTGAGAATGAAACCAAGTACGGCAGCCTCGCAGACGATAAAATGCCAGAGGTTACTGCTCTCGCATATTTCCTTGGGAAATACTCGGGTGCTCTGCTGGCAAGACTAAAGCAAGCTTCTGCTAGCGGCGAAAACGAGGAAGAGACCATGGAGCTTGAGTTTGTGGTCGAACAGCTTTTGCAAATAGCCTTGACGCTGGATTATTCCGATGAGGTTGGACGACGAAAGATGTTTGCCTTGCTCAGGGAGAATCTGGCAATACCAGAACTCCCCGAATTATGTACTAAGCTACATGTTGAGGTCCTTCGAAACGTGTGTGGTCCTGAAGCTGCCGGCGAATCCGAGTTCTGCAGCGTTGTTCTGGAAGCCGTTGCGGAAGTTCACGACGCAATTGCTACTGAGGACAGTTTCGTGTCAGCAAGGTCCGAGCTCAGTGACGATGGAAGCTCACGAGCAAGTCGCGACCGATCCATGACCCCAGCTGATGTACCATTTGACAAAGAGAAGGCTAAGGCCAAGGTGCTTCGCGAGATCATGATCAACATGAAATGTCTTCACATCGCTCAATGTATGCTTCAAAATGTTGAAGGTAATCTTCAGCAAAACATGCACCTGGTTACGATGTTGAACAACCTTGTGGTTCCGGCTGTGCGAAGTCATGAAGCTCCTATTCGAGAGAGGGGCTTGGAATGTTTAGGATTGTGTTGTCTGCTGGACAAGGTAAGTCATGTAGATCGTTTCTCTTGTTTCCTAGCTAATGCATATCTAGACCCTGGCCGAGGAAAACATGGCCCTTTTTATCCACTGCTTTACGAAAGGCCACGAAGCGCTTCAAGTCACGGCAATTCATATTCTCGCCGATATGCTCACGGCGCACCCAGCACTACTTCTCCCAGTTGTACAAGCGGACGGTGAGACAGTGACACCGCCTCCTTTCCAGAGGAACATTTTCAAGGTGTTCGCAAAGGCTCTGAAATCGACATCACCTGCCGACGTGCAATCGGCTGCAGCTGTAGCTCTATCAAAGATGCTTCTTGTCAACATATTCACACCTTCCGGACCTAACGTACCACAAGCCATTAAAGATTTGAACGAGTCCTCTATTGAAGCTTTACTCCAATCACTGATCGTGTCATTCTTCCACCCTCGCACCCGCGAAAATCCTGTTCTCAGACAAGCACTGACTTACTTTTTCCCGGTATTCTGCCATTCACGTCTTGCAAATACGCAACGCATGCGCAGAATCGCTGTGCCTGTGGTACGAGCTGTGTTGAACGCCGCGGAGGAGTTCTTTTCCCTCGAGGCCGAGGAGGACAGCGACGGAGACATTGATGAGAGCGTCGGCGAGCGAGAAATCAAAGCACTAATGACGCAAGTCACCGGCATGCTCGTTGAATGGACTGACGAGCGCAGAGTCGTGGGACTCGGTGGTGAAAATATTCTTGCCGGTGGAACCGCTAGTTCAAATGCCCATGGCTACGTACATTTGGCACTGGTCAATGACATTCTCGAGCGAATTCTCGGAATTAGTGCCGGCCCCAATAAGTGTTCCAAGGAAGAGAAAAAACTATTGATGGCTATGCTTAGCAAAGTTTACATCTCAGCTCCTATAGTCCCAACATCAACCGCACCCGGATCACGAGCAGGATCTCGTGCACCCACCGAATCAACAGAAGATGCATTCCGTTCCAGTAACAGAAGCAGCGGTGTCCGCGAAGAAATTGACCCTGAGATCGTCGCACTCGCAGAGACAGTCAAGGAACTCCTCAACGACGCCCTAGAAGAAGCCGCCACCGACGCAGCCAGTCGTAACGCTATCGTCAAAGTCAAGAACACCATCCTCAAAACCCTTGCATATGCTTCTCAACAAAACACCAGCAGCAGAGACACCAATCGCAACACGCGAGCTAGTAGCGTGGATTCGGCATATACAAACACCGGCCCTGGATCGCGACAGACCTCCGTTGAGCCTCACGGAGCGCGCGCTGGCACGATGGAAGTCGCCATTGATGAAACAATCATGGAGATTGATGAGGAAGACGATCATGACGATAGCCGGGCGACGGTCATCAAGAATGAGAGGAATAGTGAAGAACCTGAGTAGATCCATTTCACTGCCTCATTATGTGTTATGCTGAGAACGAGAAGGTCATGTTATACATAGTTACATTGGGGACATGGGTATACTTGGTTTTTGGGACCGGTGTTTTTGATTGTTTGTTCATAAGACATGTTTGATTGATGCCTGCATATTGATATGACTTCTATACGTTCTTCATTTGTTCGAGTTTATTTTCCACCCCAATCTACGCCTCTTAAGGTAGACATCAATTGATGTACATCGAGTAGGGAACAGTGACGATGGAATAGAGAGCTCCTTCACTTAGCCCTCGTAATAGATATAGGCTCCCGCGGTTCAATGTCTGAATGTACAATACTATATCAAATCGAGTAGGTAAGAGAACGATTTTTTTTGCTAAATTAAAAAAAAAAAGGTATGTCCACTCTATCGCATTTGATTTGACACGTAGTATAACAGCTACAAACCCAGAAGCCCATTTCTTTCCGACCCAATGCCATGCCATGCCATGCATCGCTCAAAAAATAATGAAAAAACCACAAAAAATTGAATTTTTGCCCCCTCCAAAGAAACAACCCAAGAAATAGTTTGTATATATACCAGCTCCCCTCCCACCACTTCTCTCTCCCTCTTCTTTTTTTCTCTGGAGGATATGGGTTGCTCTAATGACTTCCTCATCATAGGAGTTTGGGGTGAGCGAAAGTGTGTGTGCATGTGTGCGCGCGTGTGTGTATGTGTATATGATCGAAGCCCTCGATGGATACACTCCCTGGCTCCCCCCTTCTTGTAAAATCCAATAATCAAAATCATGGCGCGAAAGAAAATGTGAAGAAAATAAACGGGAATAGAAAGGTAGAAAAATAAAAACGCAAGACCACAAAATCAGCGACCCAGCCTGCCAGCTCCATCCTGCCAAAATGCACCGGAACCAAAACTTCCATATTAAATTTTCCGCATCAAACAGCGTGATACATATCCTGCAATTCGGCAACGGGAAAAGACCAGACACACGGACTTGCAATTATTTGATCAACAAGGCATATTCAAGAACAAAGACAACGTCAAGGGATGGAAATGGATTTCGGAATATTCCGCTTATGCGGGTGATTTGTTAGCAGCGGCTCCGTTTCGACGGCCATGGTTGTCATCGTTGACAGTAAGTCCACCTAGGCCGGTGGATAGGAAAGCAAATGGGTCGCTAGCACCATCAGTTGTATAGAGGTTACCATTCAGGGCGTTCGAGTGCGAGCCGTGGTCAGCACCAGAGAAGGCGGCCTGAGTCGCCGGGTTGCCAAACGAAGCCGCCGAGTGACCTGCATTGATCTGGCCCATTGGCGGGTAGGGGCCGGGTGTGTTTCCGAGGCCAGATGGCAAGCCATAGTTGCTTGGAGGACCACCGAATTGTTGCCCGAACCCACCAAAGCCACCGCCGCTGCCAGCGGTAGGGAAGGGCGCTGGAGCAGGGGTACCAGCCATTGATCCGGGACCCATGCCAAATCCAGATGGAGGTTCCATTGGCGAGGGGAAAGCAGAGTCTGCTACGACTGCTGCACCAGAACGGGGGGCACCACAGCGAAGACAATTGGTGTTCTTCGCAAAGTTGTGATAGCCACAACCCTCTGAACCACACTTCCAATCACCTGCACGGAATGGAACAACACCATTGCCTCCCACTCGAGAGTGACCCACACCGTGGCCTCCGTGAGGGTTCATGGGGGGCATCATAGATGGAGGAACGTACCCATATCCGTATGGGTCAGGGGTGGCACCAACGGCTGGGAATGAACAACGGAAACAAGCAGTTCTGCGCTGGAAGTTGGAGAAGCCACAAGACGGGCACGTCCAGTCACCGGGGCGAGGGCGGTTCTTGGATGGTGGGAATGGAGTGAGAATCTCGGCGGCCCTGTCCAAGACACGGCTAGATGAAGGAGATACCTCGATGGCCTTCTCATTAAGGGCTCGGCCATTCATGCAAAGACTCTCAGCTGCCTGTAGATATCATTAGTTTCTGATCGGCTTTTTTGGAAATCAAGTGAAACATATATCTTTGAGATATGTACATACCTCTTCATGGGATGAAAAGACGGCAAAGCCAGTTCCTGTGGGCTTGTGCTGATCCGGAGTGCGCAATGTCCAGAAAGCAATAGGACGACCACCGTACTGGGTAAACCAGCTCTCAAGCTCCGACTGTGTGGTGTCATGTGGAAGACCGCTCATATGGAGCACCTTGCTGCGTTCGGCCAAGAAAGCACGGACATCGGCTCTCGCATCCATTGGACGAGTGAGGATTTCGGGATGTTCATGAGCAGGCTGAGACTTGCGGATGAGACCTTTGAGAACGCGAGACAAAGTGATGGCTTCCTCCATAGCCCGTCGAGGAGATGCTGGGGCAAGAGCCTGCAGGTGGAAAGGCAGGTTGTGCTTGATTGGGGCCGAGGATTGAACAGGCTCCACCTCGAGAGCAGCGCAGATATTGGCAAGAGAGCTAGGACCGAATGGCAACGATTCCGGGTGGTGAGTTTGCCATCTCTGGTATTCGGTACGAAGGTCAAAGGTCCGGGAGTGCTGGAGGTATGGTGGTAGAACGACGGCTTTGTCGCGGGCTTCCCGAGGCAGTTGTACACGTAGGTCCCATGAGTCGAGGGTCACGAAAGAAAACTCGAGGTTCTTCGAGATAAGATGTTCCTGAGCGAAGGCATCAAAGCGATTGACGGCATCCCGGAAGCTTCCAGCGTTGCGCACGTTCTCCCATGTCAAGGTGGTCAGGCTCGCTAGTTGTAAGCGGGACTCGTCAGCTCATCCTTTTTCGGCGCCTAACATCAACCCAACCCAATACCATTGAGACGCAAGACTTACTGCATAGCGGTGTAATTGGAGTGTTGACTGGTTTCACAAGGATGCTTTCTCGATGCAACTGCATGGACAAAGCGACTTTGGTTAGCGGGAGAAAAAAAAATGGTTGAAGATCGATCCGAGAGCATCGAGAAACATTCAATTGACGGGCGTACCTCATCACAATTTTTGGTATCGAGTAAAATCCATCCAAGCTCAATGACCTCAGCAGAATCCTTAGTTACGTAAACGCCATGTTCGTCGCAGGTCGTCGCAACGTGTATAACAATGTAGCGGTCCAGCTTCGGGATGGGGGACGGAACGGCGGCCATGTCTCGGGGGCGAGATGCCAGGGGAATTGGCAGAAGAAGTCAATGTAAGAATGGAAGAAAAATCACAAACGCCCCTGCCCAAAAAAATAAACACAATAAAGGCAAGAAGCAATTATCGATCACGACGAAGAAAATGGTCGTGATCGAGGAAGTGGGAGATAAATACAAAGAAGGAAGAAGGAGGACGGGGGGAAGGAAGAGGAGGAGTAGGAGGAGTAAGATAGAGCAGGAGAGGTTAGGTTAGTATTTGAAAGGCCGGCGGGAAAATAGAAAAAAAAGCTGTGTTGCGTTGCTACTGGGGAACAAGAGCTGGTGGAGCAGAGAGCACAGCCAACAACGGCCACCCTGAGGCCCAGGCATTAATTAATTTAGTTCTTGGTCCCGGGCCCTTCACCATGACAGTTCTCTTGACAGTCTCTACGTTTTGAAATAATTGGTTAAATCGCTAGGTCGTGTATAAAAGTCTATTGTCTACTCAGTAGGTAGCTACTAGTAAGTAACTGTATGGCATCCGGTGCCGAGTAGAGAAGCCGATGCCTGTCAAGGCATCATTCTCGAAACAATTGACGACTGCTCTCTGCCTAAAACCTCGGTATGCCTATGACAAGTCTTGATATGCCATCGTATCATGATCCCTGTTGCCTGCTCGAGAGGTTACAGCAGCGGAAGCTCGGAGCGACGGTGCGCGAGTTGCTCCCTGTATAAAGCCGCATGTTGCAAATCAGGTCAGAAAGGATATCATATACATATCGCCATTGATTTGCAAAATCTTATGAATGCATATAGTCGGCAATGAAAATAGCAATGGCGGTCTCGTAACGTATACGGTAAGGAAAGACACGAGACAGAACGCAAGTGGACGAACTTTTTTTTCTGGAGCAACAATTTTCAAAGACTGAAAGTACAAAAGGGTCCCCGCTTTGTGTGTAGTTGGACCAGTAGGAAACTGCCGCAGCAATCCGGTTTGATCTAAAGCTTTGTTTCCGTAACTTAGTCATCTTCTACATACAAAATAATAACTAACAATGAAACTAATTAGTTATTGATTGATAAGAATTGATCAAGATGGCAAATAATTCCAGATTATTTGCTCTTCCAGTCCCGCTTGGGGGAGGTCCGCTGCCCTATCCGAAAATGCGTACACACTGGCTTGCGGATTGGCCGTGCTTATTAAAAGCGGGATACCTAGTTAACTAACGCTCGCATCGAAAAGCCTTCGGTACCATAAACCTTCAAGTTGGAATCCACCACTCTCTCTCCCTGAAGATTCTACTCAACTACAAGGAGATCCATGGCTACGTTGGTGCCATTACTTTGAACAAGTTCTGCTCCACCAACTCCGGAAAGCTGAAGGATTGTGGAGACTGTAAAGCACCGCTCCGGCTTCTGTCCAGCGTCTCCCAAAGAACATCAACTCTCTCAACCTGTATCTCAAGATGTCAAAAACAAAACAATTTCAAATACGAGAGAAAAAAAAACATACAACAGCTGGGATTCACTTGTGGTCACCCACCAAATTACTAACCAGCCGGCGTGTGGCTTAAGTACGGCTGAGCGGACGGGAAGCCCTGCTTTCCACACCCTATGGTCGTATGTGATAGACAGAGACGATAGAAGTAGTCATATCCTGCGTTAATACGTACTTAGAGAGCAAGAGAGCTTGGTCTGAGCACCGAAACTGAGCAGGAAGGTCCCGGTTATGGTAGGGTTTTCTCCTGTCTAACCCTATAAATCCGTGCTGCAGATGGACACACTACTAGGTTATATAATAGATCCATGGATTAGTTACATGCTTTCTGATTCGAAGCGGTCTAGAAAATGAGAATGCGTTTTGATTGTGGGCTAGATCCCTGAAAAAGCAGACTGCCATCCACCCATTATAAACAACGCGATCAATATTGGAACTATTTCTTTCTTTCTTTTTTGCATCCACAGAAGGCGACAAAAGTTTGAAGTGAAGAAATGGGAATGCACTGATAATGGCAGACCGAAACAGCAGTAGTAGAAGTAGTGACAGCAAAAGAAGAGACAGACGTACACACATTGAGAATAGAGTGTGTCTTATCGCCAAAGGATGTTTTGATTGAATCTTTGGCTTCGTTCAATTGAGACCAGCTCTCGATTTCCAATGCTTCTTTGGCATCCCGCGCAACAACCGGGTTGCTGTAGGCTTTGGAGAAATATTCCTTCAGTTTGGTCCAATTCCCCTCGGGGTCACCGAGCGCCTCCTATGAGTCGACAACCCCCTTCAAAGGAGGGACAAAGACGCGTGCATTTAGAGCACTAGATACTCCGAGAACCTTATCCTAGTCGAGACCTGCCTGCCATTTAGATCGGGGTGTCAAAGATCATGGGCAGTACTGGACGCATCAGCTGTATGCTTCCCATTGGGGATTGATGGATTCTTGATGGAGCGTTTCGCAACATTTGTATTCTCTTCTATCCATCTAGAGAAAATTGTCTCTAAAGAGAAGTTTCGTATCCCATACGGATGAATATTGGTCAAAGAACTCACTCCATCGACATATTACCCGACTGTCGTACTCCCTAGGCATAGGGAAATGCTGTTCTCAGCTCGCTGGATACGTAAGTGTATCCGTACGATAGTTTTATTCTCAGCACCATGCAGACGCTTTCTGCCACCCAAGATAAATCAGTTGGAAGACTGTATGAGAAAATGAACATGTTGATGAGATACCGGAAATTGTAACGGAACGAGTTACTGGGTCTGATTGGTGAATAACCGCGCTAGACGCGCAGCCGCCGTACTGGAGCTTAGAGGGCAGCTGCCTTCGCGTCTCTGGGGTACCTTCCCTAGTGCTGTCGTACCATCCATCATCACAGCTTCCATCTCACAACCTTCCCCAGCATCATCTATCTTTCTGTTGCTGCTATAGTCAAGCCTATTTTTCATTCAAACTTGTGTGTTCAACGTCTTGTTCTATCACGTTCAATAAAATAGCAGGCTTCATACAGCATCAATATGGCGTCGGGTTACGATAGAGCACTTTCAGGTACGATAGCTTACCCATCTGTTTACTCATGAGATGCTGATTATCGCTTTACAGTTTTCAGGTAAACAAATTATTCTACAGCCAATGAACACAACCATCTAATCTAGTCTAGTCCCGATGGACACGTCTTCCAAGTGGAATATGCTCTAGAAGCTGTCAAACGAGGTAGATACCAACTGCCCAAACCTATCAAACAAAAGAGCTATAAGTTGACCACCAACGAAATCTAGGGACATGTGCCGTTGGCGTCAAAGGAAAAGATATTGTTGTGTTGGGCTGCGAGAAACGATCCGCCATGAAACTCCAAGATACCCGTATCACGCCCTCGAAGATCGGTTTAATTGATACCCATGTCTGCCTTGCCTTTGCCGGTCTGAACGCCGATGCTCGAATCTTGATCGACAAAGCCCGGCTAGAGGCTCAGTCTCACCGCTTGACTGTCGAAGACCCCGTTACGATTGAATACATTACGAAATATGTCGCTGGTGTACAACAACGATACACTCAGAGTGGTGGTGTCCGTCCCTTTGGCATCAGTACTATGATTGTGGGGTTTGATAAGGGAGATGGCACACCTCGTCTGTATCAGACTGAGCCTTCCGGAATTTACTCTGCATGGTAGGACATCATCCTGTGTCGGAGCTGATAAAATCGTCTGTACTAATCACAAATGACTATCATAGGAAAGCAAATGCCATCGGCCGCTCAAGCAAGACTGTCCGTGAATTCCTCGAACGAAACCACAAAGATGATATGGACCGTGAAGCCACCCTCCAACTCACCATCAAGTCGTTATTGGAAGTTGTGCAGACCGGCGCAAAGAACATTGAGATTGCTATAATGGCACCTGGAAAGCCCATAGAGATGCTTCCTACCGAACAAATCGAGTCGTATGTAAAGAGCATCGAAGCCGAGAAACAGGAAGAAGCAGCCAAGAAGAAGACTGGACGGACACCGGGAACCGGAACAGCAGCCATCTTGACCCGGGCAGGCACTACTGGAGAGGGCTCTGAGAGCTAGAGGAGTTACGAGTTATCTGGATTGCAGATGTAATAGAGCAAGGGACAAATATTACAAATAAACGGGTTTGATGTTGTGCACATCGAAATTCTTGTGAACAATGTTTGCTGTAGATGCGCTAATACGCCTGATCGCGATGATAATAGCTATAAATGAGAAGTAAACGCCGTGTCGAAGAGTATGTATTTGGATATTGAGATTCATTTCGTCGTTATCGCCTCGTGGATCTCAATTATCCCAATCTGTCTGCCGCATCTTTAATGTTGAATATAGATCGTTCCGCATCACCTCGAACACGGTCGTCTTTGAGCATTCTTTACGCGAAGATAAGTCAGTAGTTAATAAAAAGGAAGAATAACAATAGAGAAGTTGATACGCACCTCGCGTCCATACGGACATCGTCACCCTCCACTTGTAGCGAAGCTTGAGGGGTCTTTGCATCTATAACGAAATGGTTGTCACAGTGCGGGCAATATTCGTCGCTGTGATATCAAATTTCCTTTCAGCCGTTGTTCCAGTTCGCCGGCTTGTCTTGTATGGTTGTTTACCTTTCCTCGAATTCGGATGTGTCTTTGCGGAAACATTTTTTGCATTTCTTGCAGGCAAATGTCTGACCCCTATGTCAGCTACATTTCTTAATCTAAGCATGACCCTCTTTGTTGCATTTACCATATCAAATGATTGAATCAACGGATGAGTTTCCTGCTCCTGGTGACATTCGGCGCAATCGAACCATTTCCGGCCTGTATTTTGTATATCTTGTAAGGAATCGTGGAGACTGATTTAGACGTATTTGGATCGAGTATATGACGACGTACAGCACGGAGATCGAATGGAAACCTGGGCGTTTAGAATGTGTTTACTGCATAGAAAATAGTCAGATTTGTCTATTTCCAGGAATTGTTGGTTTCTCTGTCGGCCGGAAATTTTGGGCACAGCGAGGGGTTGGAGATACGAACCACATTCTGACGAGAAGCCTGTGAGTGAAGCTAAATATCCAGATATATTTCAAATAATCCAAGACAGTTGAAAAAGAATACCAACTCTGACTGAGTATGCTCCGTACTGTCAAGTGGGATGTTCCTGTGTCCGCCCTGGGTACTATTTACCGGTACCGGCCAATCAGGGGGCCTTCCTTCCGCTTAGCTACGATCTACCGGTACGGCGGTCTAGTCTTGATAGTCTGCGCAACTGCCGTGAACTACATAGTTGCCTTTCTTCCCTTTATTGTTTGATATTTCACTTCATCCTAATCTTTCTGCTATTTTGAGAGGAATCCTTGGTTTCGCATCTTGTCTCAGATCATACAACGTCCAATTATATCTTCACTCCTCGCGTCGAAGCCAGGATGGCATAGCGAGAAGCAATGTAAGTAAATTCACTAAAAGCTCCTACTCCACCACCGAAGCCATGGCCGTCGTCATCCCCATTTACAAACGCGCGGACACGGCGGGGCCTTGTCTCCTTCATATTTGAACTCCCTAGAATAACCTCTGTTAGCAACAGTTTCATACAGGTGCCAGCTTGAGAAATACAGAGTATATTCCACTCTGCGACTCCTTTTGACTCAGGTGGAACCTTTCCGCATCTAAGCCACCCCGCCGACGTGTGACCGATTGGATTGCTGAGTTTGAACCGAACTATAAACACGGCTTTCTCTTGACTGTGTACATCCGGAGAGAACATAGAACATATGTTTCGGCTCTATTTGAGCCAAGTTGAGCCTCAGGGACATGGCTGAAGATAGGAAAGGGGTTGAAGGAACCGATGAGGCGCATCTGGCAAGTTGAAATATTTCGCAACAGAAGCGGTCTACGCTCATCTAACCGTTTTGTGTACAGAAACCGGTATCATCTCTGTTGTCTCATTTCGAACATCTTTCATATTCTAGGAATAAATCACCTACGGCCGGATCGAATGACGAACGGACCCCCCGCCAAAGATTCGATCATTTGGATGATACACAACCAATAGTTCGTGCATCTCTGGACTTACCACGCCCTCATCTACCCTGGGCGGTCAGCGGTGGCTCGGAAAATGGACCGGTATCTGCCATCGATAGAACATCAAACCCTCCTTGGGCGGATTCGAAGAGAGAAAGGTCCCCTGGCTCTCGTCGGTTTGGACGGCCCCTGTCGATGACCTTCCGTAATGCGCCGCAGATAACACCAAGCTTGACTGTTGAATCCCCTCGTTCTCCTCCTCGTGGAGTCAATGGGCACAGTGGCGGACAATGGCCTTCTTTCAATCGAGGAAACTCCGACCTTACTCCCATGACGAAACCAGGGGCGCGAAGTCCACCAGGTCCAATACGCCCAAGGGATCCCGCATCTCCCTGCGCAAGATCAGTCGGCGCTCCTCGAGTATCACGAGAGCCTTCACCCACTGGTTCTGTAAAGAGTTCTTCTGTTCCTCCCCCGGTCAATAGAGCAGAGAAGCCGAAGATTCCGGCCAAGCCGGCGAACATCTCCCACCTAGATGTTCGCGCACTTACCCCTACCCAGGAACCAACCCATCCTACAACAGCCCAAATCTCGCCGTTCAGTACACCTCCAAGTAGTCCTGAAAAGCTCCAAACCAAGGCAGATCCCCCACCACGCAAATCACCCCTTATTTCAAGATCACAGTCGACAACTCCTGAGCCATTTTCTTTGCCGCCTCCCGTTGACAGAAGCACCCGCCCAAATCTAACCACAATTCAGTCCACCGATACTAGAAGCCGGCCACCTGCAGTTACTTCACATCCAGCCGACACAAGAGAGTTTGGCTTCACAAGGCGGAACACTGGCATTTCACCTTCGAAGCATTCGAGATCAGCTAGTCAAATAGTTTCACCCGTGCGTGATTCTAGATTACCCGAGCCAGTAGCTTCGAAAAAGTTGTCCAACAATGATCGGCCCGAGTTGCGTCCTAGTCTTCCTCCTCGCGATGGTCCTTCAGGCCGGCCGCCGCCCCGTAGTGTCGGACCAAATGAGTCCAGGAATCCCGACTTACCGACTAGAGCATCAGTTGATTTGCCATCGCGGTCCCCCAGGATACCTACTCCAAGTCGCCTTCCGACATTGGAGATGAATACACAATTTGCCCCTCCGCCTCGTAGGCAAACTGCCGCCGTTGGTGGCAAGCTTGTCCCTGATACGCCTCAAACACCAAAAATTCGCCAGTCCCACTCGCAATTTGCAAATAACGACACGTCTAAGCCGACATCGAGAAGCGACTCGAGAGACTCAGAAGACGAAGCGTACCCAGAAGAAGCCCCAGTGTCTAGAACAGACTATCCTGATTCTTCCCAAGTTAACCGTCGTCCTCCGGTTTTCAAAACGGGTCCCCTTACGATTCCAACTCGATATGACACACGTGAGTTTGACGTGTGCGGTAAACATGTATGTACAACCGGCTATTTGACGCGTGTTTGGGATCTCACCACTGGTGAGCAAATCATGAGTATCAGTCATGGAGAAACCGTCAAAGCTCACACGGTCGCCTTTAAGCCTGGAACTGGGCTGGAAGATGAAGGAACTCGTCTGTGGGTCGGTACCAGCGTTGGAGAAATCCATGAAATAGATATCAGTACGCAGTCAATTGTCACATCACGATCCTACCCATCGAGACGTGAAGTCATCAAGATCTATCGCCACAAGAAAGAAATGTGGACCTTGGATGATGAAGGGAAACTACTAGTGTGGCCGCCAGACGAGACCGGTACACCAAATCTCCAATACAGCTATGACAACCCCGAGGACCGCGTGGCAAAAGGTCACACATTCTCTATGGTAGTTGGAGATGATCTGTGGCTTGCTACTGGCAAAGAAGTTCGAGTTTACCGTCCCAGTGCTCATGGGGACACATTCCATGTGTTGAAAAAGCCATTAGGAACCAACCACAGTGGCGAAGTCACGTCAGGGACGCATACGACAAAGGACGGCGGCCGAGTCTATCTGGGTCATGCAGATGGAAAGGTTACTGTATATTCTTCGACTGACTTTTCCTGCATCGCATCCGTAAATGTTAGTGTCTACAAGATCAACTCACTGGCAATTGTTGGAGACTACTTATGGGCTGCATACAAAACGGGAATGGTATACGTGTACGACGTTTCGACCAACCCATGGACTGTGAAGAAAGACTGGCATGCTCATGAAAGCCCCGTATGCGGACTTGTGCTCGATCCGAGCTCGTTATGGACAATGAATCGTCTTCAAGTCGTTTCACTTGGGACGGACAATTATCTACGCTTGTGGGATGGCATGTTGGAAGATGACTGGTTGGGTATGTAAATTTTGACTTGTATTGGCGGATTGGTTGCTGACTAGTCTATAGAAACGCGGATGCAAAGCAGAGATGTCGAATATTGCAATTTCAGGGAGATACGAGCGACAATTGTGACTTGGAACGCTGGGGCCTCTATGCCCCGCGACTTGCATGGCAATCCCTTTATTGAGAACGTTATTCACGCAGAGCAGCCTCCGGAGTTATTAGTCTTTGGGTTTCAAGAATTGGTTGATTTAGAGGACAAGAAGATCACTGCCAGTGCGTATATCTTTCCATCTGTGCATTTCAAGGGGACGGAAGCTGATTTTCCACAGAGAGTTTACTTCTAGGGAGCAAGAAACGCGAGCACAATGAAAAAGAGCATATGAGCCGACAGTACCGGGTGTGGCGAGATCATTTGGCGGCTTGCATCAATAATGTAATGCCGCTTGAAGAACCATACGTTCTTCTCCATACGTCTAACCTCATTGGCTTGTTTACTTGTGTTTTTATCAAGCAGAAGGAGCGAGACAGAGTCCGCAACATCAGTGCCGCCGAAGTCAAGCGTGGGATGGGCGGTCTGCATGGCAACAAGGTATGCTTGGTGGAAAGTCTTTTCCGATAGTACATGCTGACATGTATTAGGGAGCACTAATATTGCGATTTGTGCTCGATGACAGCTCAATGTGCTTTATCAATTGCCATTTGGCTGCCGGTCAATCACATACAGCTCACCGAAATAACGACATTGCAGCAATTCTCGAAACAGAATCTTTGCCGGCCGAACATAGCCTCAGTACGCGTACCGACCTTTTCGTGAATGGTGGTGATGGGTCAATGATTCTCGATCATGAGATATGTATCCTCAATGGTGATCTCAATTATCGAATTGATTCGATGTCTCGCAACGTTGTTATTGAAGCGGTACGACAGAATAACCTACCCAAGTTGCTAGATAGAGATCAATTACTTGCGTCTAAACGAAAGAACCCGAGCTTCCGTCTGCGCACATTTACTGAAGCACCGATTACATTCGCACCTACCTATAAGTATGATGTCAACTCGGACGAATATGACACGAGTGACAAGAAGCGATCCCCAGCCTGGTGCGATAGAATTTTGTACCGTGGAGTGGGTAAGGTCAAGCAGACCGAATACCGACGCCATGAAGTGCGAGCATCGGATCATCGACCAGTTAGTGCGTCTTTTAAGATGCGTGTGAAAAGCATTCTAGCCAAGGAACGGGCAGTTGTGTGGGATGCGTGTCAGAAAGAGTTTACAAAGGAGAAGAGGAGACTGGCCTGCGAATCTAGGTCTGTTGCCATTTATTTACCATTTTGAATGCAGCTAACGGTTCGCAGTATTGAGTATTTAGTCAATATCTTTGGCATGGAGCGAGAACAGGCTCGAAAAGTGATTACATCTGGCGGATCGTCAAAGCCAAAGACGTAAATATTTTGATTTCTCTAGATAATGAGATTATGTCTATGGCATAGCATAAGGCGGCTGTTCTACTTATGCATGAAAGTCGGTAGCTTGAGCATTGGTGAAAATGGTGAGGTTCTTTTGATGCTAGTTATGAAAATCTGATGGGCGTACGAAGTATTATGTCAAATATCGCCTTCGGCACAATAATGAAATTATCTGTCTGATTTACGGATGGATCTTCGTTGAAATTTTTTTACTTTGTGTTTGGTTTTCAATGATTATTATTCATAATACTCAGAGGCACATCCTCAACCCTAATTACATGATCCAAATAACTAGTTCCTTATTCATAGGCATTCTCGACTTGTAAGACAAGTCTATTTCTATAAAACATGTCAATCAGCACCTGCCAGAAATTCACAAACTGTGACACCAGCTTCATCGAAACTGCTTTTGTAAGGAGATACATACTTCCTCAGAAGGAATCTACTGTGATTCATCCGATTTGCTGGAGAGCAACGAGAGAGAATAATTTACTTCTATAAGAAACACAATGCCAATCAGCACCCGCTAGAGATTCACAAATGAACGGACACCAGTTTCATGCAGAAACGGTCGGGGAGGGACAGGATACATACTCCACAGCCCTTGCAGGCACACTTGCTGTCGCAGGTGCACTCATTCACGCCCGTGCAGGGGCAGGAGGATCCGCAGTTGCAACCCATTTTGTTTTAGGTAGTAAGGTTTGATATGAGATAGGTTTGGTATGAGACAATATTGGTAAATTGAATAATATAGTGTTCAATTATCTTTGATTTGTTTTGAACAATGAGAAACTAACTGTGAGGGGCAGCCGGAATATATAGCCATAGACACCCGTGGGTGGCAATTCATTCCCGTCATGCTGGCGTCAATGATGGCAGTGAACATGTCATGGTCCATTCTGAAGCAGTCTATGGTATGCGTTCTGACTCGTTCGACCGATTCTTCGGTGTTGTGTTTTCTACTAATGCGGATTAGAGTCGAGATAAAGTAGCATCCCATTACCGTAGTACGTACCAGGTTATCGTGGGAGCTATCTATGGTCCAGTCTCTACCGGCATTTGGGTTACCGGGAGGCTGGAGCGAGTCTAACGACTGCGAATCGGCTCAGGTGACAGCATCCCCCTCGTGACTTGTCAATCGTACAGGCTTGGTACAATGAACGAGGCACGATGCTGCCTGATTGTATTAATACTGTTCTTTTACCTGTACATGTACACACCCAAGTACTTAGCGGACCACATTCCTGGGAGTCTTGGGAGTCGAGACAGCTCATGGCAGATGACCCGTACCGTAAGTTACCCGTCCATTCAAAGATCGACTCTGATACTGGATAAATGCCCCTCATGCCCCAGACAGACAGACAGACAGACAGACAGACAGACACGCACACCGTTGATAAGACTATATCAGCCACCATAGAAATAAGATAATATTAAATAAGATAACTTAGCCATTGGATGTCTGAAAGCCACAGGCGGAGCGGACTGAGCGGCCAACGGATTCCGCATCTCTGTGGTTTATTCCATATCCATAAGTATTAATACCTACGATGTTCTTTTGCGTCCTTTCCACCGACGCATTTTGAATTTATTTGTTTTTGTAATTTTCCCACGTTTCGACTATTGTACCGCATTGGGATTCTCAACTATCTGAGAATAAGCCAGTTGTCGTCGGGCTTTGAAGAAAGTGTTCTTGTTCTGTATGTAATATGTAGAGGACAACGACTTCGTGCCGTAGGTAAGTGGAGCTTCTACTCCGCGCCTGCTGCGCTTGGCTGATAGGTACGGATAGAGTGATAAGCTGCTGACTTCCCACTTGCACCACAACGACGAACCAACTATTATATCAACAACAGTCTGCCATTCTTACTTCTTTGCACCTTGCTCTGCTCCCACTACCACCCTCTGCGTGGTTTTGGGTTCTATACTGGACACCACAAAACTATACCATCGTACCCAAACACAAAAGCCTCGGTTGACCTAAACTGAAGCTCGGGCTACGATCTTCCAACAACCACCTACAACGCCTACCTGGTTCTTTCTCGGAGCCAGGCCGAAGGCAACTCGCTCATCTTCGACCTGGCAGACCACTTCTCGCAAGACTCTCCCTCCCCTATCGCCTCCGACCACCCCGAATCCCCTAGCACCACTACCTCTACCTCCGTCGACCTCGACCAACTGATTCCCTCACCACCGCCGATAATTGCAGAACAGCGGGACTCGTTCTCTCAGTATACGGGATATTCCCCTCCTCCTCTACACCCTGCATCCAACGGTAACGGGGTCGATACAAATCCGTTGTCAGAGAATACTTCAACTTCCGTGCCTCGCCTCCGTCGTCGTCGTCGCCGCTCAGAGATTTCGTCCTCGTCCTCGTCTTCCTTCGCATCTGAAATCTCGGATATCGGCGGGAATAGTGACGTGGGAAGCTTCTTTGCACGACCCCCGCTAGCTACCGACATTTCTTCTGCGGGTACCCGTGGAGTACAACGTGCAACAACAGGCCGTGCAGAAGGCCGCCACCCGCCATCCCCCAAACGCAGGCGTTTGTCAAACATGCGGCCTAACAATGGAGATTCAGTGACGACAGCGAATGGACGGTCAGATACATCGAATGGGTTCTTCTCTACGTCGTCGCGCGGGAAGAGCGCTCTGAACGGAAAATCTTCCAATCACCTGCAGAATGGACAGTCAAATACCAATGGGTCGACGAAACCATCAGCAGTATCCTCGTCATATTTTGGGCATGACCGAGAGGAGGTCACCAGGATTTTGATACAGGGGTTATATGATCTAGGCTATAACGGGGCCGCGAGTGCTCTGAGCAGAGAAAGCGGATATGAGCTGGAAAGTCCCTCGGTGGTAGCTTTCAGGAATGCAGTGCTTGACGGACAATGGGCCGAAGCAGAAAATTTATTACTCGAGTCATTTGAGGACGGTCATGAGGCGAACAACGGAGAATGTAAATCTCCATCGTCTTGGGGCAAGCTGGCTCTTGCCGAGACTGCGGACAAGAATGAAATGCTTTTCCTGATGCGACAACAGAAATTCTTGGAATTACTAGAGGCTCGAGATCTGGGGGCTGCGTTGATGGTCCTTCGACATGAGTTGACCCCGTTAAACCATAATATTGCTCAACTTCATGCACTGTCGAGGTATTCGCATTCTTTTGTTATTCAAGAGTGACATAGCTAATATGTATAGTCTATTGATGAGTCCGGTCGAGCATCTCCGAGAGCTATCAGGCTGGGGCGGATCGATTGCATTATCGCGAGAGCTTTTGCTTTCTGATTTGTCGAGTATGTTGTACAACCCCTCTTTTACTTGATCTCGAGGTAGCTAACAAGCTGTAGCTTTTATATCTCCCGCAGTAATGATTCCAGATCATCGGCTGGCTTCTCTCCTGGATCAGGTAAAGAGTAACTGGATCAATCAATGCCTATTTCACAACACTGCGCAACCACCATCGTTATATTCAGATCATATGTGCGACCGCAACGCTTTCCCTCGACATAGCAGTATGCAATTAACGAGGCATTCAAACGAAGTCTGGTATGTTGAGTTTTCCCACGATGGGACAAAGCTCGTTACAGCCAGTAAAGACAAATCCGTTATCATTTATGATGTAACAGACAGATTTTCAGTGATTCACAGATTTTACGAACATAATGACGCTGTTGTGTTTGCTACGTGGAGTCCAGACGACTCCAAGATAATTACATGTTCGCGAGACAAGACGGCCAAAGTCTGGGATGTTCAGGTATGTATCTTTATCAATCAAAGTACTTTCATATACTCATGATTTTAGACCGGCCACTGTTATATGACGATCGAGCACCATTCTGATATAGTCACCGCTGCTGCTTGGGCCCCTGACGGCGAAACCTTTGTCACAGCTTCTATGGATATCAAGGCGCCGCTCTGTTATTGGGGATTACGGTCTCGAAGTCCAATACACGTGTGGCGG
Organism: Talaromyces marneffei; assembly: GCF_009556855.1. Classification (NCBI taxonomy): domain Eukaryota; kingdom Fungi; phylum Ascomycota; class Eurotiomycetes; order Eurotiales; family Trichocomaceae; genus Talaromyces; species Talaromyces marneffei. The sequence goes on along the minus strand of NC_072350.1, from coordinate 1,188,727 downwards.
GACGGATTCCGAGCACAAGACTGTGCCATCACACCGGATGGAACCCGTTTGATCTCGTCGGATCATGAAGACAAGCTATATGTGTATGATCTTGCGTCACGTGCAGAAGAATACTGTCTCTCGCTCAAGAATCATATCACATCGGTTAGTGTCAGCAATGATTCGAGATATGTTCTACTAAGTCTGAGGAATAATGAAATACAACTTATGGACATTGAAACGACAGAAGTTGTTCGTCGTTTCGATGGACAGAAGCGAGGGGAATGGGTGATTCGAAGTCGGTTTGGTGGTGCCGGCGAGAATTTCGTTGTCAGCGGAAGCGAGGGTACGTCATTACATGGAGAATGGTAATTATTTTGACTAACGCATCGTGTGGTTAGACTCCCAAATTTACATCTGGCACAGGGAGAATGGAGCCCTTGTGGAAGTATTGGAAGGACACACGAAAGGATGTGTCAATGCGATCTCTTGGAATCCGAAGAACCCAAGCATGTTTGCCTCTGCCGGTGATGACTACGTTGTGCGGATGTACGTCAAGTTTCTCTATTTGATAACACTATTTACTGACGATTATAGATGGACACGAGATAACCCCGGCGAAAGTAGTTCTAGCAAAGGCAGATTTTCGAAATCTTCGGATTTTACCCGGACGAGCGCTCTTCGATCAACGACGACGAGCCAACTTTGATCAATAAGATGGTATTAGAATCAGGAGAGTGCCGAGTCCACAATTGGCGACTTGATCATGTTTTGGCGCGGGTTGGTATTTTATATTTATCCGATAGCATCAATGGAGACAATCTCCTCACATATATTGATTTTCCTTCGTTATACATGCATCCTAGGTTTCAAGGTTATTGATGTTATTATTGATTACCTCAACTTTTCAAGTCGGCATTGACAGTGGTAGTTTGTATTTGACAGTTTGAGTTGGTTGCTTTGGCTCTTTTATCTCATCCTAGACATTATCCACGGATCAGCTAGGTAGAATGGCGCTGCAGAAATATTTCCGCATAGCTAGAATTGATCAATTCTGTTTTCTTGACTTTTGAATATATCTACCTAGGTTTTGATGAGTATTTAGTTACAAGCTATGTACTTAGGTCATACATTAACTATTTACAATCCCCGTACTACCCCTGTAGCTTCTAATGCACTCGTAACCGTAAAGCATATCGACGGCGAGAGGGCATAGATAATCTCGCGTCATCCATATTAGCACAGAACAAACGTTAACAAAATCGGAAAAGAGGAGGGGGGATGTATTGCCAACATCTTCACAATAGCCAACGACGCATTTCCGGGCATGGAGACTGAGCTGGGATGTGTGTGATGTCATCGTGGTGATTAGCTGGCTGTGAATAGCAAACATGGGGTGGCTTTCTTGCTTTCTGCAAGTATTTCCTCAGCTTTTAACAGAACGAGAAACGACTTGTTTAGGAGCTAGCTGTAAAATCTGTACTTGTAGAGTTGGAAGATTTTGACTGTTGTGAGGATGACACATGGTAACCCTAATTCTAGGTTTAGGGTACAAGATGAGGAAGATAAGCCATGTAGGAGGGCCCTGCTGCCTGATTGCTTCCAAACCTGACTTCACTTGGCTGCTGGGCATATAGGCTGCTTCTATTCATATTCTTTATTAGAAACAACTGATTGGTTATCGGAATGTCCAATATTGTAACATATACAAGGTACTAACTAATTATCGGCCCGAATGAAGATGACGCTACGTAGTACCTAGGCTTAATATTGGCTCAGCTAAGACAGACAAACCACAACAGTCTGACTACCAGTTGAAACTTACTCGCAACAAACAACATTCATCTGTGCAATAATTAGTAAAGCGCATGCTTGGTCTAGGATTAAGACCTCGACTCAAGGTCCGCCCGTCTCTACTGGACTTGCTGTCGCATAACAAGCCGTTCCTAGAGCTGGTTGATTCTGCCGAAGCAGTTACGACAGCTTCTCCACCTTTGGACCTGGACCTGCCACCACTGCCCGCAACTCCAACTCCAACTTCAACTCCCACCTCCTCCGCCTTTATCAACTCCCACGACTCACCAATATCCTCTCCAACACATACCTCACCGTTGACCGCAGACAACGTCCCCGCTGAAATTATTGTCGAGCTGCAACCTCCTTCCTTGCCGTCGCCGTCTCCCTCACCTCCACCCGTCATGGCGCCCTCTGACAAAAAGCAGAACGACGATGAACAGCTCGGCGCCGTCTTTTCTATTTCCGGTCCCGTCGTGGTGGCCGAGAAAATGATTGGTTGTGCCATGTACGAGTTGGTGAGTGTCCTCGTCGTCTGCTGACTTTTTCGAGCTATTCAGCCAAAAAGCTAATGTATCGTAGTGTCACGTCGGCCATGACCGTCTTGTTGGTGAAGTCATCCGTATCGACGGCGACAAAGCAACAATCCAAGTCTACGAAGAAACAGCCGGCGTCAAAGTCGGTGACCCCGTTACCCGGACCGGTAAACCCCTGTCTGTCGAGCTGGGCCCTGGTCTTATGGAGACAATCTACGATGGTATTCAGCGACCGCTCAAGGCCATCGCAGACTCCTCCGAGAGTATTTACATCCCCCGTGGGATCGCCGTGCCGGCCCTTGACCGCGTGAAGAAGTGGGATTTCAAGCCGACCAAGAAGGTGGGCGATATGATTACCGGTGGTGATATCTGGGGTATCGTCCATGAGAACAGTTTGCTGGATGAGCACAAGATCCTTCTTCCACCTCGTGTCCGGGGTAAAATCACCAAAATAGCAGAGGCCGGAAGCTACACCGTGGACGAGAAGATTTTGGAAATCGAGTTTGACGGCAAAAAATCCGAACATGGTATGATGCACACTTGGCCCGTTCGTGTTCCTCGACCAGTGAACGAGAAGCTTGCGTCCGACTCGCCATTTATCGTCGGCCAGAGAGTGTTGGACTCTCTGTTCCCTAGTGTCCAGGGTGGTACTGTTTGTATTCCGGGAGCTTTCGGTTGTGGTAAAACGGTCATTTCGCAGTCCGTGTCCAAGTTCTCAAACAGTGATATTATCGTCTATGTTGGATGTGGTGAGCGTGGAAATGAGATGGCTGAAGTGTTGATGGATTTCCCAGAGGTGCGTTCGACCCTCAATCTTTCTCAGATCATACTAAGTTTGTAGCTCTCTATTGAAATCAACGGTCGCAAAGAACCCATCATGAAGCGTACATGTCTTATTGCCAACACATCAAATATGCCCGTCGCTGCTCGTGAAGCTTCTATCTACACTGGTATTACAGTTGCCGAGTACTTCCGTGATCAAGGAAAGAACGTGGCCATGATGGCCGATTCCAGTTCTCGCTGGGCCGAAGCTTTGCGTGAAATCTCTGGTCGTCTTGGTGAAATGCCTGCAGATCAGGGTTTCCCTGCTTACCTCGGTGCTAAGTTGGCGTCCTTCTACGAGCGAGCTGGCAAGAGTGTTGCTCTCGGTAGTCCCGAGCGTGAGGGTAGTGTCAGCATTGTCGGTGCCGTGAGTCCCCCTGGTGGTGATTTCACTGATCCTGTCACCACCAGTACTCTGGGTATTGTGCAAGTGTTTTGGGGCTTGGATAAGAAGTTGGCTCAGCGCAAACATTTCCCTTCAATCAACACTACGGTCTCTTACAGCAAATATACCACCATTCTAGACAAATATTACGAAAAAGAGCATCCCGAATTCCCTCGCCTCCGAGACCAGATTCGAGAGCTTTTGTCCAACTCTGAAGACCTCGACCAAGTTGTGCAGCTCGTCGGAAAGTCTGCATTGGGAGATTCGGATAAGATTACTCTAGATGTGGCAGCGCTTCTCAAGGACGACTTTTTGCAGCAGAACGGTTACAGTGACTACGACCAGTTCTGTCCTCTCTGGAAGACCGAGTACATGATGAAGGCGTTTATGGGCTACCACGACGAAGCACAAAAGGCAGTAGCCCAAGGCCAAAGCTGGGCCAAGGTCCGCGAGGCGACTGCAGATATCCAGACAGGTCTGCGAAACATGAAGTTTGAAGTTCCGGATGATGAAAAGGCAGTCTCAGCCAAGGTATGTCCTTATATTCCCGAAAAACTAGAGGTATAAAACTGATTTGCTATTCTAGTACGAGAAACTGCTGTCAGACATGTTTGAGCGATTTGCTACAGTTTCTGATGAGTAGACTGGCTGGGTTGAATAGACACTTTTTTTTTGAGTTGTTATATGGATGGTCAAACGTCTGTAGTATATCTTTTTGCTTGATATTTCTTTGCTACCCAATATTTCCCTGTCAGCATTGTACCTAGTTCTATGATTTTTGTTTAGTATAACCGTACACTGGTCCACATTGTCAAGGCAGCACAATTGTCGGAGGCAAACTGATAATCCAAGCCTGTGCCGCGTCATACGTATCGTCTTGTTGCACGAAACAGTGCAATAACTTGCAATTATGAAGATTGTTATACTCCGAGTAGAAGGCCAAATAATAAATCCGACTTGGACTGCCACAAATGTCAAGTGAGCATATCGTGCCACTTCGTGGACCCTGGATGCCTCCAAAATCAACAGACCCATGACTCCCGGAACACGCTAGGCCTAAAACAGTATAACCACTATTTACCACTACGTACTTAGTTCCTTTGCAAGTTGAGCCTGCCCGAATTGTTGCGGCCTGTGTATATCATCACCCACCATCACCACTTCCCTCTTCGTGTGAATACAATCCTCTCCGAGAATTCTGTTCCAAATCACTACCTAACACCTTATACAGCTGTCACCGCTTATCCTACAGCTGCCCCCCATCAGTGCGACTCGAATAATTGCAGCTACAATACCGCCAGAATGGCCACCGCCCCCCCCTCTGGCTACTCGTGCGCATTCCCCCAATACAGCTCTTGTGACGAATGGATAACAGCCAGCTAACCACCACCACAACAACTACAGAATCAACGTCAACGATCCTGGATTGATCTCCTTGGTGAACAAGCTTCAAGATGTCTTTTCGACAGTAGGAGTATGTGCTCTCCGTACCCCCCTCAATCGAAGACGGTATAGACTGACTCGCTTTCCTCGGCCAGGTACAAAACCCTATCGATTTGCCACAGATCGCCGTCGTCGGTTCGCAATCTAGTGGAAAGAGTTCCGTTTTGGAGAACATTGTCGGACGAGATTTGTGAGTTTATTGAGCTTGAGTACCCGAAGGGACAACTGTTGACTTGATGATAGTTTGCCACGAGGATCTGGAATCGTCACTCGCCGACCCCTGATTCTACAGCTGATCAACCGACCGCCCAATAAACAGCCAAATGGAACGGACGAGGACAAGGCTGTAGAAGGAACTTCCGACAGTGCGGCCAATGTGGACGAGTACGGCGAGTTCTTGCACATCCCTGGACAAAAGTTCTACGACTTCAACAAGATCCGAGAGGAGATTATCCGCGAAACTGAGACCAAAGTCGGTAAAAATGCTGGCATTTCTCCCGTCCCTATCAACCTGCGCATCTACTCGCCGAACGTCCTTACTTTGACTCTCGTCGATTTACCCGGTTTGACCAAGGTGCCCGTTGGCGATCAACCGAAGGATATTGAGAAGCAGATCAAGGACATGGTGTTGAAGTACATTAGCAAACCTAACGCCATTGTTCTCGCTGTCACCGCTGCCAACCAGGATTTGGCCAACTCCGATGGTTTGAAGCTTGCTCGTGAGGTTGACCCTGAAGGTCAACGTACCATTGGTGTCTTGACAAAGGTCGATCTGATGGACGAGGGTACCGATGTTGTGGATATTCTTGCAGGCAGGATTATTCCCTTACGGCTCGGATATGTTCCGGTTGTTAACCGAGGTCAACGTGATATTGAGAACAAGCGTCCTATCTCATATGCTCTGGAGCACGAAAAGAACTTTTTCGAGGGTCACAAGGCCTACAGGAATAAGGCTAGCTACTGCGGTACTCCTTATTTGGCCCGGAAGCTCAACCTGGTAAGCTCAGTTAATTGGGCTGGATCGCATCTGCTGACTTGTTGTAGATTCTTATGATGCATATCAAACAAACACTCCCAGATATCAAGGCCAGAATTTCATCCTCGCTGCAGAAATATACCCAAGAGTTGTCTCAACTTGGCGACTCGATGCTTGGTAACAGTGCGAACATAGTCTTGAACATCATCACAGAGTTTAGCAACGAGTACCGTACCGCTCTAGACGGTAAGAACCAGGAGCTTTCCAACATCGAGTTGTCTGGTGGTGCTCGTATCAGCTTTGTTTTCCACGAGATCTATTCGAACGGTATCAAGGCCATCGACCCCTTTGACCATGTCAAGGATCTCGATATCCGAACAATCCTTTATAACTCATCCGGTTCATCGCCAGCGCTTTTCGTCGGAACTACCGCTTTCGAACTCATTGTCAAACAACAGATCAAGCGACTTGAAGACCCTTCGCTCAAGTGTGTGTCGCTTGTATACGATGAACTTGTCCGAATTTTGAGCCAGCTGTTGAACAAGAACTTGTTCCGTCGTTACCCTATGCTCAAAGAAAAGTTCCACAATGTGGTCATTCAATTCTTCAAGAAGTCAATGGAGCCGTGCAACAAGCTCGTCAAGGATTTGGTCAACATGGAGGCTTGCTATATCAACACAGGTCACCCGGATTTCCTGAATGGTCATCGTGCTATGGCCATCGTCAACGAGCGGACGCAGGGCAGCAAACCAACCCAGGTTGACCCCAAGACCGGCAAGCCACTGCCACCTCGTTCATCCAGTCCTTCATTGGAGACTATCCCTGATGCGAATAAGGATGGCGGGTTCTTCGGTAGTTTCTTTGCATCAAAGAACAAGAAGAAGTTGGCTGCTATGGAGCCTCCCCCACCAACACTGAAGGCATCTGGCACTTTGAACGAGCGAGAGAATATTGAAGTCGAAGTTATCAGTACGTTTCGTCCTTTGATATCGTTTTAATGCAACTTAGCTGACTGATTTTAGAACTGTTGATTACCTCTTACTTTAACATTGTCAAGCGGACGATGATTGATATGGTTCCCAAGGCTATTATGTACACTCTTGTTCAGTAAGTACTACATTATTACTGAGTAACAGCCTTGATCGTTTTGACTTACGTGGAATAGATTCTCCAAAGACGAAATGCAACGCGAACTTCTCGAAATGATGTACCGCAACAACGAACTCGACGATCTCCTTAAGGAAAGCGACTACACCATCCGTCGCCGAAAGGAATGCCAACAAATGGTTGAGAGCCTAACCCGCGCCAGCGAAATCGTCAGTCAAGTTCAGTAAATTCAGCCTAGTCAGTTGGTCACGCCTTTGGTGCCAAGTTGGTAGTAGATAATTAGACGGCTTCCTTTGTCCTTTTCTTTCTGCTTTCTGTTCTCGCGCCTGTTCCTCATGTCCATTATATTCTATGTTGATCTGGGCGACGTTGGAAAAGGGTTAGTTGCATTTGCCTATGTCTTTGGGAAGTGGTTGAGTGCGCATGACGAGTTTGATCATCAATTGATATTATGATTGATGAATGTTCCATGATGACACCTTCGATGTGTATGTTTCCTTTCTTTTATGTCCTATTATCAATGTTGCTATTACATGTTCTAGGAATTCCCCTTGTTTAGCACTGCGTTGTTATTTATTCTACCTATATCAGCTGAATGATTCCATTCCAGTACTAATTCAATCTGATCATACTATTCATATTAGTTGTTAGACAGCCCAGTGCCTAAGTCTTCTTGAGAACTGCATCATGTCGATAACTATAATGCCACCCCTTCGATGTAATATCCTGCCTAATCTTATAATTCTCCTCCGCCAACTTCGGCAGCGACAAATCCAATTCCACAACCAGCGCCCCTTCCTCTTCTGCATCCATACTTTTACCGTCTACCGGCCCAATAAACGGCACGACGACCCTCGACAGACCCAAATAAAAATCTGCAGGACCGGCCGCATTCGCAAATACGATTGCGCACGTATTCTCGAAACAGCGCGATGTAAGCGCAGACTCGATAAAGAGCTGCTCACTATTCGGATTAATTTTCAGCACTTCCTCGCTCACGTCGTGTTTGCCCCAGTACGTAGGCATGATGATGGTCTCCGCGCCCTTTGCGATTAGTTCGCGGAATGCTTCGGGGAACGCGAGATCCCAGCATATCAGCATGCCAATTTTGCCAATCTCCGTATCCAGAACTTCATGGGGTTCGGTGCCGCTAGACGTCAAATATGGACGTTCGGGGTACCAGATATTCTTTTTGCGGTATTTGCCGAGGATGGTGCCGGTTGAAGAAATGAAGTAGGCTGTGTTGTAGAGGGCGTAGCGTTTTTCTGTTTCGTTTGTAGCAGCGGGGTCTTTTGGCTCGGGTATGATCATTGTTCCTGGCACGATGTTGATGTGTAGTTTTTGGGCTAGGTGGCAGTAAGCGTCGAGGTAGGGCTGATTTTGAAAGGCTTGTGTATAGAAGGATGGTGATTCCGGGTCCCAGCCGCAGAGGTGGTATCTTGTATGATATTAACTTAGAAGAGTAAGTTAAGAGGTATCTCCAGGGAGGACGTACTCTGGGAGAACAGCGAGGACGGCGCCATCGGCGGCGGCAGATGTGATATACTTGACGGCTTGGGAGTGATTGTATTCTGGGTCGAGATTCTGTTCGTTATGCCGGTTAGTATGGTTCTTTTATCGTCATGAAGTATACCAGGTTGGCTGATCGTGCGGGGAAGTTGTTGGGCAGGACAGACTTTGATATGCCACTGTATAACGGCCACTTTGTGTACTGGCGCCATGATTAACAGCTGCAATGTATAGTATGTGAGTAGATTGTGTATGTATCTAGGAATGTCAAATGATTGAGGTAGGTGAAAGCAATTAAAGGGTTCAAGTTGTTGAACGAGGCCACTTTCCTCGAGCGGCCAATGGTATTCGCCTGATAAGATAGGACCATAGTTACTAACCAAGTCCTTATCATTTACCTTCGCTATTCTGGGCAATATATATCAAATTCAAAGTAGATAGATAGACTAGTCCACTTGGAATCCCTTGTCTAGAATATTTACTTAAGTATCCAAAGAAACAATGACACTTTCCCGGCAAAACAATCGCCATGTTCTTCAATGTTGACGATTGTTTTGCACAAGCTTGACTGACTGTCGGCTTATCGATAAGAGGTGGTATACGTCATGGAGCGAGTTACCTACGTAGAGTCATGTCCTACATCCTAGGCGCACCATCATTCAGCACTACCAAAACAAACCTGCGAAAGTATCATATTGCGTGGATGACAAGTTCTTACTCTCGCAGCTCTTCCTATTTTACTCCTAGTCATTCATGGCGCGACATGGATTGATAAGTGGAGTCACCCCTGGATGGTTGGGCTGTAGAGCCCCTGGTAATGGCCATCGAGCCGTGGCAAGCATGGTGGATGGGTATTCGAGACCTTCTTTATCGTTGGGAAAACCCACGGCGTTTTGGTACACTTTCTCATTTCTATGGTGTACAAAAAAAAAGAAAAAAGAAAACCCTCCCCAGCAGGGAGTCGAACCCTGTTCTAGCGCGGGTTGCTGCAATTGCAGTGACAAGCGCCAATCATGACCGGTAGACCACTGAGGATTAGGGCATAGGGTATCTTTTGACGAATGATCTGAGACGCAACATTTGTGTACATTAATTACTACGTATTCTACACGTTAATTACAGAGCGATAAGCAGGCAGCGCCGTACAAGCCGATTTGTTTGGGCCGTATTAGAATCACGTAGGCCGATGCTAGTCTGCAGCCGCATGGAGGAATACGAAATGTCTCGCATTTCGCTTGTCATAACTCGGATAACTTACCTTTTTCATACTAAACAGTATCCAATGTGTACATTTAGTCCCTGCTTACTACAGAGTAGTGGCCGCTTGCAGCTCAAGTTTCACATTAGCGCGGAACTGTTACTTGCATTTAGCTACAGCATGACTCGAGACCGTCAGGGCTTCACAGATGGCTTGGTTTAGTGTTAAATCTAGGGCTCTCAATGGTGGGGCAATATCTTTGGTCTAGAATTCATCTATTTTTGTCTGTCTAGGCACGCTTCTCAACTGGACGTTTAATTTACTGGGGCACAAGTACAATGCAGACTTGTCGTCGGAATGGCGCAAATCGGACGAAACTATCCTATCACGATGGCCGTAAATAAATAGTGGACACAGGTGTACGTATGTTTATATAACAAATTATAGTCTGATTGACATGTCCGAGTGGAGCACCTCCGAGTGGCAGAAACAGGAAATACGTAACATTGAAATATGCTGCCTGCCCTTGCTACCTTGCATCATCGATTTTCTCTCCTGCATCTATCCATTGCTACTGCACGGCCGGTATACTCTGTAGTAATCATCTAGTTACTTTATCGTACACTAGCTGGATTATATAATATCACGTGGAATTATATCTATCTGATATTGAATACACCCGAACCCTCCCTCCATAGGGTTTGAGGACCGTCAGAATGGCATATCAAGGGCGACAGACGCAATACCCAAAATCAGACACCCCGCCATACGCCGACAACATCGCCCTCAACTCCGCTATAAACAGTCAATCGCCCGCTAGGATATCGCAATACTCCAGATTCGACCCTCGAGGATGGAGAACCCGCACAAAGCTGTTTGCCGCTGGTGGTGTGGTGGTGATTCTAATTGCGGTCATTGTCGGCGCATACGAGGGCGTGAGAGCGAATCGGTACCCAAACTATTCGGCATTGAGTTATTCGTTGAAGGATACGTATGAGGGAGAGAACTTTTTTGATAATTTTTGGTATTGGTCTGATGCGGATCCGACGGGGGGTTTCGTTGTGTAAATTCTCCTCTCTCTTTTTGTCTCGCTGCCGGACAGAAGGTTGATTGTATTAGATACCTCCAACGAGCAAACGCAGTCTGGTCCAATCTCACGTATGCGACGAATGAATCCGCCTTCATCAAAGTTGATACCAGTTACCTCAACACCATCGGAGGGCGCAACTCCATTCGCATCCAATCCAACAATACATACAATGACGGCCTGTTCATCTTTGACATCCTCCACACACCGTATGGTTGCGGCACATGGCCTGCTTTGTGGCTTTCGGATTCAAGCAATTGGCCTACCAATGGCGAGATTGATATCATCGAAGCTACCAACAATGGTACATGGGGGAACAGTATGACTTTGCATACAACAGACAGCTGCAGTATGAGTGTGAAGCGCAAGGAAACGGGTAAAGTGACGTCGACAAATTGCTACAACGGCACAAACTCGAACGAAGGCTGCGGCGTGTCGGGTACTACTGCTTCCTATGGCCCGGAATTCAACAAAAATGGCGGCGGAGTGAGTATCCTCACGAGTTTTTGGAGAGCTGCAATACTAATACTTGTCAAGGTCTATGCAACCGAACTTCGCGATGCTGGTATCCGTATCTGGTGGTGGCCTCGCAACTCCATCCCGGCCGACATCACCAACGGCAGCCCTGACCCATCCACCTGGGGTGAGGCAACAGCGGACTTCCCATCAACTGACTGCAGCATTTCGTCTCACTTCCGAAATCAGAGTATCATTGCCAACATTGATCTGTGCGGATCATTGGCTGCCGCGAACAAGTACTACGTTGACGAAGCTCAGTGTCCGAGTAATTGCACCGCATACGTGGCGGCGAATCCCAGCGCGTTCACAGAGGCGTACTGGGAATTCAAGAGTTTCAAGGTCTATCAGTCTTCCTGATGATTGACCCTTTCTTTTCTTTTCTCTTACTTGCATCATTTATCGTTGATATGAGAGAATTGGAAGTAATGACATAATGAGATAGGATTATTCTTACAAGGGCAACTCAAGGGCTATAGAATGTTTTGCTATGATATTTTTGTTTGCCAAGCGCCACCACTATTTGTGAGATGACGCTTGGTTTGATTTCATCTTTCACTTTGCCTAATAGATTATTCAGAGGTGGTGGCGGACACGTTATCTCGAACACCGAATAATTCAAGTCAGGACTATGCTTATTTGCCATTATTATCGAATCCATGATCAAGCCAGAAGTCACTTGTTCATGCCACCATATGGTATCTGTAGTATTAGGGGCAATCATGATGTCAAACTCTATCATAAGGCGAGTCTGGGCGACGCAAAAATGTCTATAAAGATAGCAAAGAGTCCAGCCCAAACCCAACTCGGAATCATACAAACTCAAGAAAACAATCAAGGCTTCCAAAAGTCAAAAAAAAACAACCAAAACAAACAATTTGCAAAAAAAAGTGATCTTGTTAAGATCCACTCAACCAAAACAATTAGCAAGATGACTAGCAACACCTATGGCAGTAGCTACGCCACCGACCCCTACGGTACCAATACCTACGGCACCAACACTTACGGCACCACCGGTCGCTACGGCACAACCACCGCCGCTGGTGACTACGGGGGCACCAGCTACAGCACGTACGGCGACACCACCGGCGGCGGCGCAAACCGCACTACTTACGACCCAACCACTGGCGCCTATGACCAGCACATCGATTATGATGCGGATGCCAGCACCCGCCGCCATCACCGCGAGCAGATGGACGAGTCTGGACGATACTATCATCGCGATGTAGATCGGGATACGTCTGGATTGGATAATACAACTCGCGTGCATAAGGAGTACTCCAATCCTAATACCGGGACGAGTTATTCGAGGGATTCGGCCTATGATCGGAATAATTTGGTTTGAACGGTGGATTTGATGAAGATGGGGTTTGAGGGGACGTATTTGAGGTGATTTTTAGCATGGCGCGTCGAGTTGAGTTTGATGAGAGGAGTGATTTCGAGGGGATGATAGCGGATTGTGTGGAGGAGTTGGGAGATGCGAAGATGATACATTTGCTTTCTGTTTCCGTTCATTCTTTTGTTTTGCATTTTTACATTGATAGATTGATCCACTGGATTAGCCTTCTAGTTCAGTGGATCTTGCATAATGTCTTGCTGCCTGCTTTTGTAAATATGGTGGGAGACATGCATCGCTCGTTTTTGGAGAAATATGTCTGATAACTCTTTGAAAATGAACAATCAGACGTTGATATAACATCTCAAATGCTTGTCTCAAGTTTTTTAACACTCAATCAAGTGAATAAATCAAATTATGTACGAGTAGACGGGTCATCGAGAAATTTCCTAAAAGAGACAAACGTACCGTAATAGGAAATTTTACCTTCAATAGGGTTAGCTACCTGTGCACTGAACGGCTTCAATTAGATTATTCTACATATTTCTGATCAATAGGTATCGGGACGAGATCCAGTTGGCCAAGTAATCTGTACATTTTCGTAAGAATTTTAGGCAAAATTTACTGAACTGTCTCTTTTCCGTGGCCAGCCACGAGGGGAGCTGCGATGAGAGCTGAGACGATAATGCAGCTGAGCATTTTGATTTATTTATGGTCTTTCAAGTTGTTAAGGGACGTAAAAGATAATTCTAACGTGAAGTTTTGGAAAAGAGTGTTTCGAAAAGAATATCACGAACCAGTTGCGAGTTTGATGAATGAATGTAGAAGGCAAATTGAATGAATGCATCAGAGACAATGCTTCAGTACCCTGTTCCAAGTTAGTGCCAGACTTCAAGCTTTCCGTCAGCGATGCCCACCCCTTCCTCCCGTATTATGACAAAACAGAACATTGCCTAGGTATATAGCAGGGACGTAGATCGCTAGTAAAAGGAGAGACATGGCAGTATAGGGTTAGGGCAGAGCGGCGCATTCTCCGTCTTTCTCCGTCTGTGGGGTAAATACTAAATGAATGCCATTAATGCATCGTCCATCGGAAACATCGCCTTGAGCATTTCCACAACGATTAATGTGGAAAATACTTGATTTGTCGGAGAAAAGGATGAGCATGCACATTACGTACTAATTGCTTAGTGATCAGTGTGTAGTATAGCTCATCATCAGATCTGTACATACACCGTCTCCAAGCCAAGATGCCTTTCAACTACTGTGCCTATATTGACCCCTCCGGGGACCATCGCATTGGTTATCTCGACTTCAATACCGAGCAAATCCAGCCTCTGTCATTTGTGTCGGGTACCCGTCTCTCAAGCTTATACGAAGTCATTGAAGCTGGCGAAAGTAACATTGTTGCATCGCCAGAAAGCACTATTCCTATATCTGATGCTAAGTTACTTCCTCCCATCTCCGGCAGGGACGTTCTGGCAGTTGGCAAGAACTATGTCGAGCACGCCAAAGAGTTCAACTCATCCGGCTTTGATGCTTCTGACAAGAACGATCAGCCAACGCTGCCAGTGATTTTCACCAAACGTGCAACATCAATCGTGGCACATGGCGAACCCGTCCTACTTCATCCCGGGTTCACTGAGACGCCAGACTACGAGGGTGAAATTGGGGTCATCATTGGGAAAGCAGGACATAAGATCTCGGAGTCCGAGGCGATGGACTATGTCTGGGGCTATACTATTATAAATGACTTTACTGCTCGCGAACGACAGCGAGACCATAAGCAGTTCTTCATCGGCAAGTCGCCAGATACATACTGTCCCATTGGACCTATCGCAGTGCCCAAGGAGCATCTACCAGCCAACCTTCAGGTACAGACATTTGTCAACGGGGAGAAGAGACAGGATGCAACAATCGATCAGCTGATATTCAGTGTTCCACATCTCATTGCATGCTTGTCGCAGGCCCAAACACTACAACCAGGTGACACAATAGCTACTGGTACACCTTACGGAGTCGGATTCGGCTTTCGACCCATGAAATTCCTCAAGGCTGGAGATGAAGTCAAAGTTTCTGTCACCGGTTTGGGTACCCTGACAAATCGCATTGCTTCCCCGGATGCAACCAATCTCACCGTTGACCGTGTAAATGCGCAGTCCTCTATTCCTGTTTCCAACCTGAAAACACGAGGCCACAACGGCCTCGTAAAGATCGGTAGCAAAGAACTCTTTTATCAATTCAAGGGCCAGAAAGATGGTCCTCAAGTTATCTTTATACATGGACTCGGCGGATCATCAACGTATTTTTCTCCTCTCTACGAAAAGCTTCAAGCTACACATGGCCTCCATCTCATTGACCTTGAAGGACATGGTTTGTCCCCAACATCTGCCTTGAGTAATCTCACTGTAGAGTCGCTCGCCTCAGATATTCGAGAGGTGTACAAACATGCTTGCCCGGAATCCAAACCAACCGCGGTCATTGCTCACTCAATGGGTTGTTTGGTAGCCTTGAAGTTTGCGCTGGAAAATACGAGCTTGGTCTCATCCCTGGTTCTCATGGGACCCCCTCCATCTCCGCTGCCTCAGGCTGACAGTACCGGAAGCTTTGCGCTAGCAGAAACCGTCCGCAGTAAAGGTATGCTGGCAGTGGTCGATGTCATAGTCAACGCAGGCCTTTCTTCCAAAACAAAGGCAAGCAATCCCATCGCAGTGACTGCAGCACGTCTGTCACTACTCGGTCAAGATCCGGAGGGATATGCCAAGGCTTTCATGGCATTGGCGAGATCTGCCGGAGAGACTGTAGATGTAGCTCAATTACCTGCAACATGCAGGACCCTGATTCTCACTGGCACGGAAGATGCTGTTAGCCCTCCAGCAATATGTTCTGCCTATGGACAGAAAATAAAATCATCTGAAGTTAAGATTCTAAATGATGTTGCGCACTGGCATTTGTTTGAGGATGCCAAGGGTGTCTCAGATGCCGTCTATTCGTTCTTGGGTGTGGCTTAACTAGTGATGTTGGTTTAACTACGGTCCGTATCACGAAGCATAGACGGTAGTAAGGGCAATCCAACGACCCTACGGGGGTGAGCCTACTTATAAGCACGAATTCGTATATATTATAATGACTATCCCCCAGAAACGTAGGGGGATGGGGTGCCTAGCTAATTATATAGGAGGTTGGCGCGTACGCGCTAGGGATAATAGTAATCCCGTTCCGTACGTACGCGTAGGTCCTGCACACGGTGTACAGGAGCGCCGAATCATGGGATTGATATTCCGACAAGTGATTATTGAGATAAATTAAGTAGTTGAAATTCAACCATAAACATTACGGTAGAGCCAAATGATTTTCAACATTATATTAAATTCACCCTGGCACCTCTATGAGAGAATGAGCGACTTATACCGTCCGTGTCACTTTGGAATGCTTTGCCGGTGTCACGGAATAACTTTGTACTGAATCCAAGATATGTGATCTAATAACTCATCGAGACTGGCTTGTGAGATAGTAATTCAATGATTGAATATATTCATATAATAATTAATATAAAACCAGAAAATTCGACAAGTGTATTCATACCCTTCCGCTCTAAATCCAAACAAAAAAATCTAAAAAAAATAAATAAATAAATAAGCGAACAGATGCTCAATCACGCACGTCCACCGACCGTCTAGTTCTAGGTCTAGTCCTACTTCCTAGAGAATCATACGTGCTAGTATGATATATGCCTGACGACTGCCCATTAGCTCCTGTCATGTTGCTGACATTGGACTCCCGACGGCGCAGACGTCGCTCTGCATCGTCCTGTTCCTTCTCTTGTAGAGATTCGGAAGGGAGAAGGATGGCTCGATCGAGCGCATACGGCAAACCACGGTGTCGACCACGAATCTGCATAGCGATGATGATCAATTTTGAAATCACTCTAAATTGTGCAGAAAAGGACGCGTTCGTGTTTGGATATCCAAGAGACAAGCCGACTGTTCCGTAAGCCGAGACGATTTCAAAGAGAACGGCGAATAGAGAGAATGCATAGTTATCGGCGCCACTCTCTAAGCGATCGGCTTCGACAATAGCAATGATAAATAGTCCCAAAAAGATATACCACAGATCGAAACTCAGTTGCCGGCGTAAATGGGCTCCAATATAGCTGGGCTCTTTCACGTCTTCGTCTTCCTCTTCAGTCGTGCCGTATATGCCGAGACTTCTCTCTTCGTACACATTGGTTCGTCGCATGGAAATGGCAATGGGGAAGACAGAGATGTACATCATAATCATGTAGGACACTTGAATGGCCGGATGCAATGCGGAGATATTGACAACACCAAATCCAGCAGTTCGCGTCGAGAATGCTTGGAAGAGGCCATCCAACACACGATAACCGGGGGGAATAGCGGTGATTGTTGCATCATTAAGCTGCGCTTACCGTTAGTCAAGGAGTCCAGGGTATATAAACGATCGAAGACTCACATCAAGTATAATGAAGAAAATCAAGTCCACACCGTTCAATACGACCAAAATAGCAAAAAGCCACCATGTAGCGTTTCGAGGAAATAGCAAGGTGAAACATCGACGAGGATGATCTAACAGAAAACGGAGTTCCTCCCATAGAGCGCTGCCAGCTCTTGTGAATTTCCATACAATCCAAATGACCAGACGCAACATGCAAGGGAAACCAGTATTACCAATAACAATAAGGAAACTCATGACAAGGAGTGGCCATACAGCTTCATTGAACGAGTTCATAGAATCTGGAGTCAAAGTGAAGCCGAGATCGTTGAAGGCCGACTGAGATGTGAAGACACCCCACCAAGCACGTCCTTGGCCATCACCAGTCACCACAGACCCGTATGTCTTACTGGTAAGAATCCATGGAACAAGAGAAATGACTCCAAAAACGTGAAAGCCGACGAAATATCCTACCAGCACAAGAGCCAGTGTTTTGAGAGCTCGGTATTCAATGCCACCGAGTTCCTCGCGCTGCTCCTCAGTAAGAGCAACAAAAGCAGAGTTCCTACCGACTGTAGCATTCCAGCTCAAATATGGTAGGGTGTCCCTGTCTTGTTCCTGAGTCATTGACCTGAATATCCCGTTGAAAGTACCTCGTCGGGTTCGGACTCTGGTAGGTTCGTTGTCACCTTCATCGCGGAATGTCGTGCGTTGTGAACTCACGCGAGGAAAATTGCCGGTGCCGGTTCGTGCTCTGAAGCGTTCGATATCAGGTTCATTAATGGTAATATGGTTGCCCAGTTCATTTCCACTTTCTTGACGTTGTCGCTCATCCTCTGCTGGTGGCGACTTGGGACTCGTAGGACTATCCTCAACAGCTTCATCCAAAGCCTGGGGGACGCCACCACGGTCATACTCTCGAGGGCTCGGAATGCGCAAAGTGCCTTTGTCCGTTCGTTGATGCTCCAAGAAGGCAATGTGATGCTCTGGACTCCGCTGAGTGGGAAGGCGCAGGCCCTCAGTATCGGTCAGGGGAGACGGTGGGGTCAATTGAGGAGATTCCTCGGGTGCCCGGCGGTCATTAGAGGTTGAATTGGATGTCCCGGTCTCGGAATTAGCGTCTGTTTCCGTTTTGAGTCCATCCTGAACCCCATCGCGAGCCTCACCCTGCTCATTCCGGAGAACAACAATTGACTGTCCACGGACACCCTGCTCCTCTCGGTCAACATCCTGCTGCCCCCTCCCTGTCGTAAATGTCCTAGTCCTTGTACGACGTAGGGCACGGGCGTCTTTGACGATATGCTGAAACCGCTTCTCAAACCAGTATAGGCGGACGAAAACGACAAAAGTATGAATGACGATCGGGTTGGTCCACATGGCTATGATATAGAGAAAAATCTGGGCGTAAGTCGGTAACAGATTCAGGTCAATGGTATTCAGCCCACTTTGTGTTGCAGCACCGGAAGCGAAAAACAAAGAATCAATGTATGGGATGGTGCCGCCAGCATATAGTACGATAGACCCAATGATAGCCCATGTTGTGAGATATACATAATGAAAGGTGATGAAGTTGTATTTGATTTCCCGAAGGTAGGGTATCTTTGCGTGTAAGAAGGTGACATTTGCGAGAATTACTCCGGCAATTGTCCGGAGATGTTTAAGCACCGAAGCACCGAAACCAGCAGTACGTTTCACGTGGCGAATCTCCATTTTAATTGAGGAGGTCGATTGAGAGCTCGAATTGTGAATTTGTTTTAGCGAGGTCGAAGTCTCTCGATTCTGCAGATAATGCTTTCTGCCTAGGAATCGGTTCCCAAATAGATGTCAAACTCCGGCGGCAAGGTCAAGAGTTTCTGTAGTTAGTGTTATTCCTCAAAAGCAGCGATTTCGTGCTTCGATTTCAATTGGACCGAAGAAGATCTCATGTTGACTGTTGAAGGGGTACGGAAAATGCGAGTACGGGTGCCGGAGACATAGGCAGGTGTGAGAGTCGAATCGAGTGAGTTTGTGGGCGAGTGGTCTGTCAAGAAGGAGAGGAGAGGAGAGAAGAGAAGAATTCTCAGGACAGATATGATATGTATATCGTAGACAAAGAAAAAGCAATGAGAATAGGAGCAGATGAAGTGATGAAGATCAAAAAAGAAAGAACGAGGCGATGTTGTGGCACTAGTGGCACGTGCGTGCGGGCCACTAGTGCCTAGCCTCTTAGTCAGGGAGTCTAGCCCGAATAACTAGTAAAGTTAACTTAACCAAGTAAGTCACTTGACGCGGGTCCAGAGCCACAGCAGCTTCCGTCACTTATGCTGTTTCACCTTTGTTCAGCTTCACGAAACAAAAGCAATCTCCGAACGTCCCTATCTCATCTGTTTACGGAGTGCTCTGCACAATCATGTTCTGTTAGTGTGACCGGCGTTTTTCAGCTACGCTATCGAAAGCTAGTTTCATGCTCACGTAGACGCCGATCCATCTCTCGCTATCCTAGGTCCTACCGTGTCGGTGTCAATGCACACGTCTCGGCATCGCACAATCTCCATATTGCATACGCAATGCACAGCCACGTCAATCAATCTCGCGTGGCCAAGGCTCCATGATCCCGAAACAATAGAACTACAGTATACAGCGCTATGGACTTCATATCAGGTCATTCCGGTTCTGGCCATCGTTGCATCGTACCGACCGGCTCGAATTCAAAAGTGTGGCTGACTCTAGGGCTTGGACGTTACACAATCGGCCAGATTGCTAGAAAACTAGAGATCTGAGACTCCTCGCGCTAGATAACAATGATCACTGTACTCCCGCCAAGATCCAGGTTACGAAGCACGGAAACATACGGAAAGATGGCCATCTCATGCCACGATCAAAGCGTCGCACGAACTCATATGCTTTGGATCTGCACTTGGAATGATACAAACGACTAATGCATGCCATGAATATGCAGGTGCTTGGTCCTCAGAGATCCTACGATTCATCATGAGCTTCCAGTCCCGACATGGCTTAGTCCTACTTTGAGCCGAAAGTTTATAATTGAGGCATTTGTTCCACCAATATTCTATATACAAGGCCATCTCCGATCATTCGAGCGCTCTCGGATAGTACCTAGCTGTTCTTCGCAGCTGCAGCTATCAAGGCTTGTTGGGTACAAAGAGTGGCTTGAACTGATGGAGGGTTGCTACTAGCACTACCCCAATCCACTGATCCTAGGGCTTGGCCTGCGGCGGTGGAATCATCTGAGCGGATCTACCCGAGGGTGTGAACATTAGCATGACAGCTTAGGGAGGGAGACGCAATGATTGATCCGTACATAATATTGTGCATCAACGAAATGCCACCAGTCCTCACTTCGGAACGCATTATCGGTAGACTGACTAATAGGATCGTTCCATCCGGTGTTACGGGTGTCAAAATTGGCATGCTTGGACCACGACACGTACACTTTGGGATGATCATTGTCTTTGACACCGTTGGGGTTGATTGCATCGCCGGCGTTGACTTCAGCTGTGGTTAGGGTGTTCTGAATGTCGCCCCAGGCCAGGTCATGGTATCCACTATGAGCAGAAAGTAATGCTCGACTAGGAGCCCAGGTGTTGCTGGCTGTGTTCTTGGAGTGAATAATGATCACTCGTTCCCAGTCGCTACAATGCGAGCATTTGTCAGCTCAAGTAAAGCATCGACAGCCGGGGGTTTTCTCACTAATCATGGCCAGTGTCAATGACATCCACCACTTCGGCGCCATCCTTCTGATAGAATAAGTTATAGACGACACGCACTTCAGTCGCATTGCACTGTTCGAAAGTATAATAAATTGGGAATGCCGGTCCAGGATTTCCAATGGGTACATCAGGCTGGCGGCAACCGCATCCCATATCTGGATATTCGCATTGAGGTGCCGGAGGAGTGTGGTGTGCCGCATCATAAATATCAGGCGTTGAGACATTACCACCAAAAGCCCAAACCGGGTAGCAAGGTGGCTGGTTCAATGCCTGCCCAAAGAACCACATGGGCGCATAATTATAGGCGAGATCGACAGCGCCGTTGTTCAAATAGCTGATCATCTCATCGTTGCTGATGGAGGTGACGGCCAAAGCAGTCGAAGCCAAGGTGGCTATCACGGTAGACCGAAGGACGACCATCGTGAATTCAACCCAGGTGAGTAGTAGTACCGATTGCAGAATACGCGAAACTCGAGAATCATCAAACAGGCCGGATGGAGAAGGAAACCAGCCCATTTTGTAGTCCAACGCCCGTCACCCATGCTATGTAGCACGTAGTACATACCCGTGCCGCCAAGCCCGCGACCTCATGCTGCGCGTGAACCCTGGGTGCGCGTTAGATAAACGCAAAAATCAGATGAATACAAATTTGTATTCAGAAATTTCTCCGACTCATTACAAACCCCCAAAGCACCACCAAAGTTCCGTCTGAGCAATATAAAAAATGAGGGATCGAGGATTCAGAAAGCCTCGGAATCGCTTCAACTTCACTCCACCCCCCCGAAGCAAAAAATCGCGCCTTTGTTGCGAGAATTTGACGATAACTACCATCGGCTCCAGCGATCGATGTGTACTGATAGACAAACGATATCAGGCGAGCTAGCAGACTGGTCAGATCAGCTAACTTAGTTATATTGTGCGCTCCACTGAGCAGCCGGGAGGTTCTCCATGGAACAATCAAAGCTAATCAGATCCCCGTTTGTAATGATGATAGTAAGATCTCTATTAAAAAGAAGAGGGGCACACGTGTATCACCAAACCGGGTGATTGGATTCTAAGGGCTCAATCTGATTATTCTTTTGTTTGTAGGTCACTTTTCATTTGTCTTGGCAAGCACCAATGTAGAAAATGCTAGGATTTTGACGATTTAGTGATGTTACATGCGATCCTAGTTAGGGCTTCTTACCCTCCACC
This sequence comes from Talaromyces marneffei, assembly GCF_009556855.1. Classification (NCBI taxonomy): domain Eukaryota; kingdom Fungi; phylum Ascomycota; class Eurotiomycetes; order Eurotiales; family Trichocomaceae; genus Talaromyces; species Talaromyces marneffei. Next base: position 1,166,683 of record NC_072350.1, on the reverse strand, counting down.
ACGGAAATGCCGCCAATGACACTGCAGATACACGGAATGCCCTCTGTAGGTTTTCGATGATTGATTGTAAATTTATATGTTCACTGCTGACTATGCGTGATTAAGTATATCTTCTTACTTGCCGTGCATTCAAACCTTGGAATCAGGTGAAAACGCTAATCTGAGTAATAGGGTCAGGCGACTAGGCCATGCCTCGGGTTACGTTCTCATGGCTAGGCTGCAGATGATCTGCACTTTCTTAGTCTTTGAGAAAAAAAGCAAAAATAAAGAGAGGGGTCCCGTAATCCTTCTGATCTGCATCATTCGGATTATTGTTATCATTCCGAGTGCGAATTTGCCAATCTATAACTACGATTCCATATCTATATTTCGATTTTACAAATTGGTCATTATTGAGGTTACCGGCCAAGCGCGCAGTAGCTAAGAGGTTCTATTACCTGATAAAGAATGTGGTAGAGAGACAAGTTACATCTTGAGGTGACATGTGAGGCATATACAATCCATGTACATGGTCCATCCCTCAGTACAGGATGCGATCGATCAGCACCCATCTAGATCATTCAGATACTAACATATGGAATCTGTGATGGATGAATGACTTAGCATTCCCGATTATATACCTGGCGGGCAAAATGTAAATGCAACAATGGTATCATGCATCGCTTATCTACAAGGATGCAAAAAACATGTAGCAGAGTTCGTGTATAACTCCACCAATATAGTCTCTATATGGACATATAATACTTCTAGCCAGGGCAAATCATATCTTATGCCCATCATCATTCAGCAGATCACTCAGCTTATCCAGCTCGGACCATTTCGGTTTGTCGTCATGCACTTCAACGAGTCTTCTGCTATAGAATATATGGCAGCTTCAACCAGTCAGCCCTAATCTCCTTCAAGTAAACAAATAAATGGAAGGCATACTCAATCTCAAAAACCTTCCTTCGAATCAAATGCTCCTCCTCCGTCTGACCCAAATCAATCAACTCGGGGAAAATCAAACACATATTCCTTCCTTCATCCATGATGGGCGAATTACAATTCGAGCAGTACACCTTTGTTGGCAATTGATATTTCTTACTCTTTTCGTGGGAGGAGTAGAACATTAGTGAGTCGGTACCTTGTTTGAATCGAATGTCGGTTTTACGGAATACGGCGCACCATTGAAACGGTGCAGCTGTCAGGTATATCAGCATTTAAACAATTCAGTCGTTGCAAGGAAGGAAGGGAGTATACCGTGAAGAACCTGACAGGCTCGACAATGGCAATACTTCGCTGCCAACGGACGCTCCTGCTTGATTTGGTATTGCACATTCCCGCAATGGCACTTGGCCTCCCACTTCACGGGGCTGAATTCATCGTCTTTCTGGCTCTGATACGGTGCACGGTACTTCCATGAGTCATCCTCGTGTATGTGGCGGTTCGATGGATCTTCGGCGAAAGAGGTATCTAGGTGCGAATTTGAGCTGGAAACTGGGTTGTCCCTTGCGTCGTCGCGCATCTCGTTGGCTTGTCCTCCGGGTGAGTGGTCCTTAGCGGTTTGTAAGTGAGGCGTAGCATGTAATTGGAGATTTGAATGTCCTGAGATGGACAGATACCGGTGGTCGTGAAGTAAGTCTGTGAGATCCCGTCAAAGAAGGCTGGCGAAGAATATGGAAAACTCGACGAAACATCGTAGTACACACCCTGTCTACCGAGAGAATCAAACCTAGATACCTATCAAATATATACCTAGGGTACCCGGTACCTGGACAAGCGACGTCGAGACTTGGACGTTGTATGAAGGTATATCGTCGGGATGATGTCATATGGCAACTGTACCTGCATCTGTTCTTTCAAGTCATTTTACACCTAGATATCGCCTAGTTTATTCATTGAACAATATACCTCTCACTTTTATTTATTCGGACAGTCACATCGACGTGGTGGTGGAAAGCACTACGGATTACCTATTTGGTATCGGACAAAAATTACCACTTTACCAAAAAGGAGATCCCCTTAGTGGAGCTTCTTGGTAATGGTTTGTATAGGGTTATGTGACGTCCGAAATCACGTGATTATTTTCTAACATTTGGTACAGATTGGGGTAACCAACCTTCATACCATACCTCTGCTTCAGTCGTGTTCCAGTATGTACGGTGGTTAGCGCAGTTGGGAGAAGGATATATACTTGCTTGCTAGCGAGGATACTCTTCTCCCACCATCACCTTCACACACCTTCCAGATAGCAAGGAATAACGTTGTAGTTTTCTAAATAGGGCGTTCGCAATGTCGTGCTCTGTTGCCTCAGGCACCAACTGCCATTAGCCCTAACTCTTCTTCCAAGGTCGTATACATGATTAGCGTCAAGGGAGAATGTGTGACAAAAGAAAGTCACCGAGAAATTGCTCTTGAATATTGATCTGCATTCATTACCATGGATTTGTATTGATGTATTTCTGAGCTGATATAAACCAGGGGATGCATTTTCCTTACCGGTATGACTTCTTAGACCTGACGAGCTTCGCATCGCATCGGTATTCTATATGCGGCCCGCGTGTTGCGCTCTGGCCAAGATGTATGTTTCTCTTTGATATACCTACGGGTTTATCTGACTGATCATCTAGAGGTTCAGTGGTCTCACCGTAGCTGGTGTCCTTGCAATATCAACGGTGCGCTTGGTATTGCCTTGAACACAACTTGCCGACGATCCTCAACCAGATGTTTCTTCCAATGGTCCATCGTAAAATCCCTCGGCTACAACAACACCGGCCTCCTCACTGTCCCGGTCTGGTTCGCCGTCTTTGACGTCGTCCTGCTCGTCTCCTATTGAAGAACGCAGCATGCCGGCGCACGCATGTTCGCCATCTATGCCGTGTACAATATTTCTATTGCCCATCGGCGTCCTGCCACCTGGGCACATCTACTTTCGGCCATCCATTGGCCAAGAGATCCGTTGTCGTGGCTATTTGTGGTACACACTCCGGAATACTATGTATGCATAATACGTTCAGCAGGAGTAGAGTGATGACGTCACTGTTCAGGGATCCTGGGATTGCCGGTCGTAGCCTCACATTACTATTACTGCATAGTATTTGCCCGTGCCCTAAATATGGCAATAATTAGATCTATGTTTTCCATCTATTCGCCACGAAACTTAACCGATTTCAATCGGTTAATTCGTGCAAAAATCTAAGCATACTACCGGTACAGAGTTACATTTCCCCAGCTCAGTAATAACCCACGATCCAATGGATCATCGCGAGATCCTAACGATTTCTGCAACATGCATCGATCATATTCAACTTGTAGCCTAACTTCTAGGATCTCGGATAAATCTCGATTCAAAGTCTCTCCAAATATAAGCAAGGGATCTGCAGCTAACCCCGCGAATTAGACGGTGTGGCCTCAGCCTATGTCGTACCAAGTGGCAAGAAGTGCTAGTACGTAGAGACGATCAACAATAGTTGAGATACGGAGAATATATTTCCGGGCTGATGCAGTGTTGAGAAGGGGTATTAATATAAATACCGAACGAAATTCCCCACCTGCCTATAGCCATGTATAAATATATACCGGTCAAACCCTTCAATGTTGGCTGGTGGAGTATATACTACTACTGTACTCCATACCTAAGTAATTGAGTCAAAGGAATACTTGCGACTGTTTGAAACTAGACCGAAACTTACAATGTTAGGCCGTATAACTGCAGCAGCCTTGCTGTTGATTCTGAATAATGCAAACGCGTTGATACTTCCTCATGGTGTGGTATGTTTACATTCCTCATCAGTGACACGCCAAAAAACGGTCTATCTAGTGTTTACAAAATCCGTGTGATACTAGCTGACCCCCAAGTATAGGGAAGATTGCCAGCCCTAGGCTGGAACTCATGGAATGCTTATGGTTGTGATGTCGATGAGGACAAGATCTTGGCAGCTGCTACTCAACTCAATATAACCGGTCTACAGGCCTTGGGCTATGAATATGTCAACAGTGAGTGGTAAATTAGAAACGAAATTGAATTGAGCGGCCAATTAACTATGACGGATTACTAGTTGACGATTGCTGGTCCAATAAATCCGGCCGTGATCCTGTCACGAAGCGCCTTCTCCCGAATCCTGATACTTTCCCGAGTGGGATCAGTGGTATCGCTGAGAAAGTTCATGCTCTCGGTTTGAAGCTCGGTATATATAGTAGTAAGTAAATATCCCATGAGGTTCTTAATGACTTATGTTGATTCCATATAATTAGGCGCTGGGCTTAAGACATGCGCTGGCTATCCAGCCAGTCTCGGGTACGAGGAAATCGATGCTGAGACCTTTGCTGAATGGGGTGTTGACTGTACGTCTGCTGTTCATCACAGATCGCATAGATCAACTTGACTAATCGTCTGTTATAGATCTCAAATACGACAATTGCAACTACCCCCCCGAATGGAAGGACCAGTACAACTTCTGTGTTCCCGACAGCATATTCCCCTTCGTAAACCCTAACGGCACTTGTCCTTACCTCAAGAACCAAGCTCCTGAAGGCTACGACTGGAGTACCTCCAACACCACGAAGCGGTTCAATCTAATGAGAGATGCTCTGATCGCTGTGCAGAATAAAAGCGTTATTCTCTATTCGCTGTGTGAATGGGGAAATGCTGATGTTACATCCTGGGGCAATGCTACTGGTAGTTCGTGGCGTGTGAGTGGTGATATTAATGGTATGTCTTGAAGTTCTCCCCAAAGTCTGCATTGACGAAAACTAATCCGGAATGATGTTTGGAATAGCTGGATGGTTTAAAATAACTTCTATCGCCAACTTGAATGCTCATGCGCTGTCAACTGTTGACTTCTGGGGCCATAATGACCCTGACATGCTAGAAAATGGAAACGGATTCCTGACAATTGAGGAGAATCGTTCCCATTTTGGTTTATGGGCAATCATGAAATCTCCCCTGATCATTGGAACGGACGTACGTCTTTTATCATTTCTTTGCTGCCTTTACAGCCCAAAATTTGCTAACGTCAAGATCATAGGTGTCAACCCTCCCAAGAACACACCTCAGTATCCTCAAAAACCAAGACCTCATCGCCTTCAACCAAGATCCCATATTCGGGAAACCAGCGCTCCCATACAAAGCTGGATACAGCAACGGCACATACAACCCGGAACACCCGCCCGAGTACTGGTTTGGCGCAACCTCTTATGGCTGGAGCCTGGTACTACTATTCAACTCCGAACACATCACTGTTAACAGAACTGCTAGGTGGAGTGAGATTTCGCAACTGAGAAAGCACGGCAATAATTATAGGGTTCAGGATATTTGGACGGGAGAAGATTTGGGTTGTATCCACAAGGAGTATACTGTGCAGTTGGAACCGCATGACTCTGCGGTGCTTAAGGTGACAGGTCCTTGTTAGGTTGTCAATTTTGCTTATATTAGGACGTGAAGAGTTCCCGAAATCTGGATTTGCAATATTAAAAGACAAGAACCATGTTCGTCGCAATTTCTTCATCTCTGGAAACTCAATGCGAACCAGTGACTATTCATTTCCAAGGGTATAATTTTTTAATTCATTTGGCTATGTTTCTTGTAGCAATCTGGTAGTACACTGCTCTCGGAAAAGATGAAAGCCTGTTAGCCCACTGAACATCGTGTCCAATTATTAATTTGTGAATACTCACTATTGGGACTTTTCCCCTTTCCTCCACGCATAACAATAACCAGTACCCGGTACCCTAATAACTCGTCGTCCGAGGGAAGTTGGGGCGAGAAGCCTCGTTCAGCGATGGGTTTTTTTAATCATAAGGGAGAACGTTCAATGAATCATGCATCTTCACTGATTTATGACAATAGATCGGCAACTGTAGGGTGTGAAGTCAGACATCCATAAAATCCAAAATATGAGAAGGAAAGCTTACCATTCATAGGCATCTCATCAATCTGGGTAGAGTAGTAAAGTTCGATGTCACGAAGAATACGAACGTCGTCACTGGTGACAAAGTTGATAGCAACACCCTTCCTACCGAATCGACCACTTCGACCGATTCTGTGGATATAGTTTTCACGGTTGCTGGGGAGATCGTAGTTGATAACCAAGGAGACCTGCTGGACATCGATACCACGAGCCCAAACATCGGTGGAAATGAGGACACGAGAGTTGCCTTGTCGGAAATCCTGCATAATACTGTCTCGTTCCTTTTGTGGCATTTCTCCGTGCATGCTTGAAACCGTGAAGTTGGCCTCACGCATCTTGTCGGTAAGCCAGTCGACCTTGCGTCGAGTGTTGCAGAAAATGACGGCTTGGGTAATGGTCAAAGTATCATAAAGATCGCATAAGGTATCGAATTTCCATTCCTCCTTCTCAACGGCGATGAAGTACTGCTTCAAGCCTTCAAGAGTCAACTCGTCACGCTTGACGAGAATGCGCACAGGATCGGTCATGAACTTCGTGGTCATATCAAGCACGTCGTATGGAAGGGTGGCAGAAACAACAACAACCTGGGTGGCGGGAGGTAGGTATCGGTAGACATCGTAGATCTGTTCACGGAATCCTCTGTTCAACAACTCATCTGCTTCGTCGAGAACCAACATCTTGATATTGCGAGTTCGGAGATGGCGTCGTCGAATCATATCTGCAACACGTCCCGGGGTACCGGAGACCACGTGTTGACCATACTCAAGTTTCCTGATGTCTTCACCAACATTTGTACCACCAATGCATGCGTGGCATTGAACGTTCATATAATCGCCGAGAGCCATAACGACGGACTGAATCTGGGTTGCAAGTTCGCGAGTAGGAGACAAAACGAGAGCTAAGTTTCATTAACATTGACAATATAGCGCCATAAAAATCAAGAGACATACCTTGTGTTTCGCGAACCACTGTGTCGATAACTTGAAGGATACTGATAGAGAATGTTGCAGTTTTACCAGTACCAGATTGCGCCTGGGCAATTGTGTCGCGACCCTTGCAAATTTGGACGATGGCGCGAGACTGGACGGCCGAGGGCGACTCATATCCATATGCATAGATACCCCGTAGAAGGTTCTCCTTCAGATGCATGTCCTCGAAAGTCGGGGCCACGGTGACCTCCTTCGAGGTCGTGAACTCCATGCGCTCTAAACAGAGTTAGTTAGCAAGAACAATTGAAGATCCTGAGTTTTCTCACCATCTGCACGACGATCAATTCCTTCCGCCATAATGTATTATATTCGTTTTTGGAGATATGAATAGTAGAGAAGGGAATAAAATGATACAACAACGAGTTGTCGTAGATTTACTGGAATCTGGAGCCAAGTTGCGGTGGCGCATGCCGATATTTTATGCTGTTGGCCCGTGCAACGATAAAGCGCACGTGACCTCTTAGCATCCGCAAAAGGCTCTGAGCTATTCATTTAGTCCATCTGTGTCGCAACATTGATTCTAGCAAACAACTGCGAACTATCCCACGGTTTTTTCCTTTTACATAAGCCGCCATGGTTCTCGAAGATCAGAGATTTATCCATGAGGATCTCGAGCGGCTGGAGCAAGGAATTGCCGACCGGGTGGCTGAAGAACCTCGAAATGTATGTCGTCTCTGAACCATTTTCTTCTCTAACTATATGCTGATTTTTCTTTTGATTAGATACGTGAAAGACTCGCCCGAGACCATCAGATCGCTGGATTTCTGGATCGCATAGAAGAACAGTCAAAAAGATTACACGATATCTACAAAGATGCCGAAGGTCTACGTGCTCAGGAAATTCAGTCCATCTCCACAGGCGATGCGTTCGAGGAATTTTACAAGCGCTTAGATCAGATCAAAGACTTTCACAAACGCTACCCCAACGAGCCGGTCGAAAATTTGGAACGCGCATACAAACGACGACATCCGGGAGAGGGCGAAAGTTTCGCCCCCGAAATAGATTCCATGTTCACCGGAGAAGAGGCATATGGACAATTTTTGGATTTGATTCAGCTCCACGAGGACTACCTCAACATTCCTGGCGTCAAACGAGTCACATATATTCAATATATCGATCAATTCGATGCGTTTACTCCCCCACAATTACCTATCAAACGGGCAGCAAAGGTCTCCGATAGATACTTCAAGTACGTGGGTGATTTGGCAAGTTACCTTGAAGGTTTTCTTAAGCGTGTGCGCCCTTTGGAGAACCTTCCCAAGCTGTTCGCATCATACGATGAGGAGTTTGAAAAACTATGGGCCGCCCAGGAAGTTCCCGGTTGGGGTCTTGAAGCAACTACGACTGACTCCGCCGGACCCAAAACGGAGGGAACAGGAGAAGGCATATGGTGTGCTGATTGTGAAAAAGAGTTTAAGAATGAGAATGTGTACAAGAACCACTTGACAGGCAAGAAGCACATCAAAGCTGCTGAAGCGAAAAAGGCCAATGGGACTGCAACAACGAATGGCGCTAGCTCAGCAGGCGCCATCAAGGATTCTTCCTTGAAATCACTCAAAGAACGAGCAGTTGCAGAGCGCGAACATCGCGTTCGATGCTTGACAAAGACACTACAATCCGAAAGGGAAGCAACCAGAGTGAATGTGGAGCGAAAGCAAGGTATGACGGAGCGTGAGAGGCAGATGGAAATCGAAGCTCTTATGGCAGATACGGAACTATCATCCGGTGCCTTTGGTCGCGAAGAAGAATCCGACGAAGAAGGGGACGACAAGATATACAACCCACTCAAACTGCCGCTTGCCTGGGATGGCAAACCTATTCCTTACTGGTTGTACAAGCTGCATGGTCTTGGTGTGGAATATCCATGTGAGATCTGCGGTAACTTCGTTTACATGGGTCGACGTGCATTCGATAAGCACTTTTCAGAGGCGCGACATATATATGGCTTGAAATGCTTGGGCATCACCCAACAAACCAACTTGTTCCGCGAGATTGTCCGAATCGAAGATGCAATGCGACTATGGGAGAAACTCGAGCAGGAAAGGAAGAAAGAGAAAGAAAGCAAGGATAATGTGGTACAGATGGAGGATGCCGAAGGAAACGTCATGCCGGAAAGAATCTACTATGAGTATGCATTCCCCCCATTTATATATTTCGTGCCATCGCAACTAATATCTGTGTTCAGTCTCCAAAAGCAAGGTATCTTGTAATTGGCCTCGTGTACCGCTTTATTCGATACTCGGCAATCCGGTGTGATGGAGGCGATAGAAGGCGTATATGGGGTTCAGGCATTCATATATTATTCTTTTAAAAGGAATGGGGTTTGGTCTTAGGTCGATTGTGAGTTTCGGGGGGAAAGAGACATAAAATGTATTATACATATATTCAGAAGACTCGTAGCTAGGGTTGGGAAAAAAATATTTCAATTTCGAAATTTCAACGTATTGAATTGAAATTTTGAAATTTTTTTTTGTTTTTTGAAAATAAAAATTGCCATATAAATTTAGTGCGCCTTGGCATACATATGGAAATTCCAAAGAACTCTGATTTTTCCGCAATCAATCCAAATTACTATCAGATCAAAATAAGCGGCCCAGCGACGTCGCTGACCTGAGATTCCTCAATTTTTTCCTCTCTATCGTTGTATTCCAAATCCATAACAGATCGACTGATCTTCCAGGTATCGATAAAGTCGTTCTCAGCCTCAATTTCGAGCACCGCGATCTCCTCGGTGTTTGGTTGATTAGACATAATCTCATTCAACGCGCGACTATTGATGTAGATAAAATTGAGCTTATCGGCATGCTCTATTGTGAGTCGATTCCTTATCTTTGTGATTTGTAGATTCTGTATGGAGAAAGCCTGTTTAGAAGCTACCGAATTTGCAGTCGCATTTAGGAATCGAAGAGCTAGATTGGCAAGACCTGAGGAAACTCCAGAGACAGATTGCTAAAAAGTTATTAGTAAAAAGTCTTTATTAAGTCATTCTACTCACATGCATCCTCCAAAAGAGTTTTGGGTCAGCTGTATGGTCCCAACATGGGGCCTCAAAGAAGACTCCGCTTTTAGTTCGAAAAGCAACAAACTCTGCGACCGCAGACGCTGAATCAGAATAATATTTAGAGATAACATTGTTAACACGTCTCTGTAGCTGAGGTTGCAGATTTGTATGGCAGTTCTTAGGATCAAGATAGTACATTGTGTAGTACATATCAGTAAGCTGTTTTTCCAAGCGCTGCCTGAAGGTTATCCTAGAAAATGCTTCGATATCCTCAGAAAATGGTTGCAAAGGTTGGCAAGCAAGGAGATGTCGATTGATATTAAGCCAACGTTGTAAGACCTTGGACATATCTGATTTTACCGATTCCGACATTTTTATGGCTTCATGAAGAGGTTTTATGATTTGGATCAACCTGCCAAGATAGATCCAAAATAAATCATCTTTTAAGACAGCCTTCAGTGTAGCACCAAGATCAATGTCTTCCCTTCTTGCAAATTTGGAAAGAGCAGCCTCTGATCTTTTAATACTTTGCAGCATAGTATATTGCGAACCTCAACGTGTGATAATTGCACTCAAAAGCGACTTTTCTTCCCCATACTCCTCCATCTGGATCGCTTATAGGATAGATAGTTGAAGTGGAGAATGATTAAAGTGCGAGATTATTGACTGGCACTTTTTGAATACCACATCGATCGAAGGTAAGGTAAGAAGGTCCTTTATAAGAAGCTGCAAGCCATGCGAATCGCAAGGTACCATAAACACATGAGAAAATTGAGGTCGTTGTTGCAAATCTGCCCAGGTTGATCTCATTGTTGAACACGTATCGGTAGTAAGGGCGTTAAGTCGCTCATATCGTCCATCAACTAATATGCCAGCCTAGAAGATTTCATGTTAGGTATATTTTCTTTAGAATAAAAGAGAATAAATACCTGCTCAACAATCCAATCTGCTATTGTAGTAGATGTCATTAAGATAGCGTCAAGTTGACAAGAACACTAGTAATAGTGCTTTGAACCATCAGTTACTGAAAGATTCATAACTTGACACCTTGAAATATCAGTTGATTCATCAACTAATATATTGATATAGCAAGATTTGGACAGGACATCAACCAGTTGATCCAGAGTTGATTTATAACAAGTTGACAGAATTGAGTCTGTCAGCTTGCTGCGTGAAGGGATAGGATACTGGGGATTAAGAGCAATGATAAATCGCTTCATAAAATCGTCTTCAAGGATCGAGAAAGGCCTCGCACCTGCGAATATCATCATTCCAAGCAGCGAGTTGATCTGCTCTTTATGAGCCACTGCGAAGTCGATTGTTTGCTGACTAGATGACGCTGGGGTTACTAGAATATCCTTATTTTGAGGCTTTTGGGCCATCTTGCGAGCGTTCATGAGGAAGTGATGGCATTGCTTGAGATGCGATCGTTGGCGGGAAATATTCGCACAAAATGCCTTACTTCTGCAAAATTTACAGCGTACTGAGGCATTTTTCTAAAAAAACAACAAAAATTAGATTCGAGAGGATATTTATATATAATCAACTTACTCTATTGTGAAGATTGTAAACATCAAACGCTGCGTTTACTTCAGAGCGAGATAGAGTGTTGATATCGAGCTTCATTGTATAGCAGTTGATGAGAGCTTAAGCGAGTTGACATGGCCTGTCTGCATCAGCTTCACTATGTTTGATATATAAATAATTAAATATATATATTTATTGTTGTTGTTGCTGCTGTTGTTGCAGAATGTACTATGCACGTTTTGGGACCGAATACAGAAATATGATTGGTCAGGTTGAATTACTAAGCATTCCTCTGGATGAGTTGAAAATTGAATGAAAATTTCAAGCTCGGGTTGAAATACGATGAAATTTCAATTTCACGCTAATATTGAAAATTTCCCATCCCTACTCGTAGCCTGATAACTAAAACCTATATCATGTGACTTCGCGTACCATGGACGCGTGCTGGGTCTTAGCCCTAATCCGAGAGTCGCGTTTGCTTCCCTACTTTCCGAACCCTTTTTCCTGGTTGCTTCCAGCTCTCTGCTTTGTCCCCAGCACAAAGACTCTGCAACGCGTTTATTATCTGTTATTAATCATCCAAAAATGCCTTCTTGCGCTCCACGCGCGCGATTCGAGCCGGGACATCGTTGGAAAGAGAATGGGCTTCAAGTTTTCTTATGTGTGTGATCTACTTTCCGGCTTGGAGCGAAACCGCCATCTCAAAGCCACGAGTGCCGCGAAAGCACAAGATCCTGACTTCCGTACAATCTCAAGCTGGTGCTTGAACTATTTGAAACAACTACACGACAAAGATACTGACCTGCTTTGCCGTACTATCATGTCTATTTCCTGAGAAGCGGCCGGATAGGGTGTATTGGTTACAGCATGCTTCGCTGGCTCGTATCGTCGGCAGATGTCTATTCCTTGGAGCCTCCAGGTTGAAAGACCTCAGCCAGTGGCAGGTCAGCGGGAAAGGTGACCTCGGTGAATGCGTTGAAAATGTAATGAGCCAAGCCGAAAACCAAATCCTGCCCGGACAAGAAGTCACCGTTGAGGAAATAGACAATATTCTTCAAGAAGTTGCCTCACGTTGCCGATTCTCCGGTCCGAATGTACGCAGGAAATACGCTGCTGTTGATGTTGATGAAGTGCTGGGATCGCTGTATCGCAGACTGAGCAGTCGAGATGCGAAATGGTTGACACGCATGATCTTGAAGTCATATCATCCCGTGCAGCTCCCTGCAGAGTACTTTCTCAAAAAAGTACATTTCCTCTTGCCTCACTTCCTTCTGTTTCAGGACTCCCTTGAAGCCGCGGTTGAGCTTTTAACGTCGCCTTCACTTAAGCTCTTCCCTCCGCAACCACAATCAGACTTCGCCAACCTCTTGGGCGACAAAGCCCTAGAGCACCTTGTACCTCGGCTTGGAATCAAGATAGGTCGTCCAGATTACTATAAGGCTCGAAGTATCAAGCACTGCAGCAACATGATCCGCTAACGAAGAATGAGTCTTGAGAGGAAATATGACGGAGAGTACTGCCAGATACACATTGATATCACGAAGGGACAGGACTGCATTCAGATTTTCTCTAAAAGTGGCAAAGACTCGACTCTCGATAGGGCTGGTATTCACGATGTCATCAAACGTAGTCTAGCAATTGGCGAACCTCATTGCAAGGTTTCTCGGCGCTGTATCCTGGAAGGAGAACTGCTTGTTTGGGACGACAGAGATGGCAAGATACTAGAATTTCATAAATTGAGAAAGTTCTTGAGTCGTTCAGACATATTCATTGGTACAGAACTTGATTCACAGTCAGTCTTCCTCAGCCTTCCTACTTGAAGGTACAAACACACTGATTACTTAGGCCCAAACCATACGAACATCTGATGATTGTTTTCTTCGATATCCTGCTACTAGACGATGACATTTGCATTAGTAAACCCCATAGATTACGAAGATTATTGCTCAAAGAAACAGTCAAAATTACTCCCGGACGCGCCGAGATCTTTGAACAAGAGATCATCGACTTTTCTCGTCTTGATGCGATACGACGTCTTCAGCAAGCACTGGCACGGAGTATCGCTGAAAGATGGGAAGGTTATGTCATCAAAGCATGTGATGAGCCTTACTTTTCTGTCCTAATGTCAGAAAGTGCTGATGGCTTTTGTCGATGGATAAAGCTCAAGAAAGATTATATACCTGGACTTGGCGATACTGTTGATTTTGCCCTGATAGGTGCACGGTATGACGCGAAAGATGCTCCTATTCTATCAACGAAGCCTCAACTCTCTTGGACACACTTCTTCATAGGTTGTCTTGACAATAAGGAAGACGTTATTCGACTGAGTGCTTTGCCTCGATTCCGCATTGTCGATATGATCGGCGCGCGCAGTCTGAGTGTGAATGACATACAAGTGCTCAATCAGTGGGGCAAATTTGTTGCCTGTGACGTTGATTCAAACAGCACGTTTGACTGCTACAGTATCCACAACTCTTTACCCAATATGGATATTGCGTTCAAGACTCCGTTTGTCGTAGAGTTACTGGGCAGCGGCTTTGAGAAGCCAAGCAACGCCCAGTATTATACACTGAGGTTCCCTCGAGTCCTGAAGATCCACTGGGATAGGTCGTTTGAGGATGCCATCTCATTCGTTGAGTTGCAAGACCTGGCGGCGAAAGCACGTGCTGTTCCTGCAGACGAGTTGGAGGAGGAGAATGCCGTATGGTTTGAGAAGGTGGCTGGCACCAATAGAAAGACTAAGTATATTGTAGACAAATCTCAAACCACCTCAACATCATCATTCACATGCACTTCTCCTTTGTCCAAATCACCCAGTCTTATCTCTCTGGGCTTGACACCACCTTCTGTTAACCAGGCACCAGCCTCTTTGATTAGAGGTAACATGCATAATAGGAGGCCTTTCAGTCAGTCATCAACTACTAGCTCACTTAATAAATGCAAACGCACAGCATCTCCTGTTCATCCTCTGATGGCCTTGAACTCTGCGTCAAACTTGAACTTCACATCGCCAAACTTACCTCATGCATTGCGCTTGAAGCGTCTCAAACTATCTGCAACCATGGAGCATTCTGCAATCATGGATTTGGATCAAGCTCCTCAGTACTCTCTTCGAGCAAGAGGAAGCCCCATCCCACGGGCTTGGGCTAGCAGCGTCGACAGTCACAGTGCAAATCCTTCATCTCAGCCTGGACAGACTCCCAGCGGGCTCGGTAGTGGTTTTACAACTCCCTTGAGAGAGAATTCAAATTTCCTATCTCGTGAAATTTCAACTCGAGCAGCAGCTACTTTCGAAGAGGCATGGAAGTTCATCGAAGAGGCACAAGCAGGGGCAGAAGAAAAGGTAGAAGAGGAGTCAGAAGAGGAGTTGGAAGAACTGGAAGAAGAGCTGGAACCAGCCGCAGGGTTGTGTCATATACCGAGTCCTGAACACGAACCAATGGATTTCGAAGTATATTTTGGAATCAATCCTGACGACGAGGCGCCTGTGTCTACAAGCGTTCTGCGAAACCACCCGATATCTCCACTTTCCACTGTTCCAATCTATTGTGGTGAATCGGGTTTCCAAGAGGATTCTTTTCGCAAAGCTCCACGTGAATTCATATTCTCTGCAAAGCATTTTGTGAAATCACTGGGGTTTACACACACGCGTAGAAGACTTCGCCTGTCTAATCCATCTGCTGCCATAAATGGCATGGCTTTGGGCATTGTTTTGGTCGATATCAAAGACCCATCCAGAGTCCTCGCTATGCAGCTATACGATATGGGTAACCTGCTGGCCGCTGAACTCTCTCAGCCACAACCCGCTCTCCCAACTCAGGGAAAGATCTTCTTTCTTGACAGTCGCATCCTCAAGGCTGGAGGTCAGGGTGGAATCGACAACGAAATGTTCACCTTGAACGACTGGTGGTCCATATACGGCACCCAATACTTCTACGCTACGATCTCATGGCGCGAAGGTGGCAACGCAGCCCAGGTTGTGTCTGGACCTCGACGTATCATTGATCAAATCAATGAACACACTACTAGAGCTTCTGCCCCTGGCGGTCGTGCAGCTGCGAGCATCGTCAATCTTTACGAACCCAGCGAAGTCGAAGCCCTCGGCGAGTTCGTCTCTGTCAATCCTACGGTCCATCTAGATGGTGATCGTTACTATCGCCCATATCGTCCTGCTCGGCACGTTCCAGACGGCTATGCCATTCACAATGGATCGTATCTCCCCATTCCACGTGACGTTGGTCAGATTGATGGCTCGGTTAGCCGCTATTCGTCTTCGGCATTCGTCTAATCACCTGACTGTACCCAGCATGTAATTATTCTCGATTGGTGTTGGAAACATTGGACCATCGATATTGACCACTTCTTGAAGTCGCTTGAAGAGATGCCTTGGGAATTTTTATGAATTTCTTGATGGTTTGATTTCATTTTTTTTTCTTTTCTTTTTTGAGGTTCAGGTCATGATGAATTGGGCAGTCTGTTAATTTCTGGGGCAACATGTAATTCTCGATAGTCTTTCTTTTATTCGAATGGGTTGATGGCGATGGCGATGGTTTGTGCCCATTCCTAGATTCATTTCTAGGATTCAAGGGCCTAATGATGTATGAATTAATATCCCAAGGTAATCAACAATGCAGTTTATTCTCCTCTCAAACAGTAAGATCCATATATCAGAAAACATAAATCATAAAAGTCATTAAGACATATATTTCTATCTAGATAGTCTGCCGCCATCATCCTCCACCCTCCCTTCTCGCTCGAACATCTCGCATCAAAGCCTTCGCTTCTTCGACTTCTATCCCGTCTTGACACAGCTCACCAGCTAATTGATCTGCTCTATTGAGTTCACCATGTTTGAGGGACCATCGAGCAAGCCACAGTCGCGCTTTGGATGTTGTCGCTGTAACGCCCGTGCCGCCAACAGCTTCAACCTCGTCATCGTCGCCTCGGCTCTTCTGGCGTCGTCGTTGCCGTTGAGAACGAGTAGTAGTCTCATCGTCTGAGTTCGCGTCATCGCCATCGTCATCAGAGTCCGTTTCCGTGCGTTCGATCTCTCCACTTTCTTGCTGCAGAGTAAGTTCCATATACGCCGCAGCCTCATCCTCATCTCCCAGCCGTTCATAGAGTAGAGCAATCTGATGAAGGAGATCCGGATCAAGAACCTTACGTCCTGCCGCAGGATGATCAGCGGTAGCAGCATTGGGACCTTGCTCATAGTATGCCCCCGCAACCAGAGCACGTTTCATCGCTTTAATGCTTTGCGGTAATTGGCCCATTTTCGCATAACATGTTCCCACCGCTTGCCACATCTTGGGGTCGTAGGGCTTCAATGCAGCGGTTCGTTGGTAGTAGTAAAGGGCATAAAAGCACATGTCCAGGACTTCGTATGCCTGTCCTAGACCGTACCACGCCCGGTAATCCTTGCGGTTCACGTCGACGGCGCGGCGGTAGGACTCGATTGCGGCGTGGGTGTTTTTCATTTCGATGTATTCGTGGCCCATGAGTGTCCATGCTGATAAGAAGTTGCGGTCGAGTGTGAGTGCTCGTCGGAAGTACATGACTGCTTTTTCGTGTTCGGATTTTAGGGAGTAGTAATTTCCTACCACACAGCAAGTTTCTGGTCGGAATTTGTCCGTCGCTGTGGCTAGTTGTGCGACGAATGCTAGTTGGGGCCTTGCTCCCATGACGTAGAGAATGTTGGAGTAATGGTCCAGACTGTCTAAGCGATGGGGTGATTCAATAAGGATATCTGCAAATATGGCTGATGCGTCCTCAAAGTCTATAGATTGTCAGTTTATATCTATCAGATACCCGGCTAAGTATGGAGTCACTCACCTCTTGAGTGATAGTAGAGAAGAGCTCTTTCAGTCTTCAAGAACGCGCTAGTCGGGAAAATAGACTCAAGACCATTGAGAGTCTGGTGTGTTTCATCGGTGGCTTGATATAGCTCCTGACTGCAATGAACCTGGAAAATGAAGGACATGATGTTCTGTGGAAGCGTCTCCGCGACTTGTTTCAACTGCTCTTCGTTAATTCTGCGGATACCCAGCATGATTAAAAAAGAAGGCTTACATCGTCCACACTTGGCAGCAAATCATTCAGTTCCTGCCATGCCCCCCAATGAAACGGAAACAGATGTACACTCCGTACCAACCATTTCTTCGCTTCCTCCTCGTTCTTGCCCTTTATAAGAATGACCGCATACAAGTACTCTAGCCACCCTTGACCACGATCTTGCAGCCTCCGTTCTTGCCGGTCTGCAAACCACCCTTCTAAACCCCGAGCCAGATCCGGGAGCTCTCGATTAACAGTCATACCGCCATCTGCAGGTCCCAGTACCATCTCTGTCTCCTCATCCCTTCGCTTCTCTCCAGCTAGATATTTGGCATATAATGCTAAGAATAAGGATTTCTGACTGAGGTTCGGATATGGATTTCGGGGCAGCGCCTGACCGGCTTTTGATCCTGGTCGTATGAAGGACTTTCTTTTCCCTTTCTGGGGCGTCAACGAGGCTCTGGTCTTGACATTCGGAGACACATTAGAAAGCGGAACGGGGGGTATCGTAGGAGGAAGGAAAACAGCGGCGCATCGATCGTATTCTCGCGTGTCGAAATAAGACTTTGCTAGAAGGTATTTGTGTGCTTCTTGTAATTCCAGAGCAGCCTCGGTGGGATCTGACTGACCACTAAATGGGTTCACATTCGGCTGAGGATCGGTCTCCATGGGCGATTCCGCGTCCGTATCGTTGCCATCGGTGGGCACAAGCGAATTGAGCATTTCTGCGGCCCTGAAATCTAAATTTAATTTTCGTTCCTTAGTTCAAGTTGGGAGGTTGACGATCAATTACCATTTCGCAGACTGATAGAGACAGCGCTCCGAGCATTTCAATACCGCATCCTCCAGCCGTAATCGAAGCTCCTTGATGCTATTTTCCGTGAACGTCATTGCCATCTTGCATACACCTGGGCCTTATGGCCCTAATCGAGAATTGGACAAGTCCGTATAGCAAAATTGCGTTAAGTGAAGGACCGGTAAGCTTCAATGTATTCGGTTTCGAATTTCTTGACGCGTTGATGTAGGGTAATCAGACCGCGGGCACGTCGCAGAATTGGCAACTAGTATGTTGTGTGACGGATATTTGACAACCGCAATGCTTGCAAACAGACATGAAAGACTGATCGAATTAATTGAGCGCCTGTGAATGTGCAAAAAGAATATCGTTGTAGAATTATTGGAATCAGTTCGTGATTTCCAGAACAAACATAACAAACATACATTCATGTGGGGGAACGACATCCGCAGGCAGATCCACAATCTGAGACTAGTCCCTAAATAGAATTCTCGATGATTTTCTGAGGGCTCTAGATGCAGAAAATGCGTATTCTTGTTCATGGATTTTGTCATTCAAGACATAGCTTGAGTGGCGCTGGTCTTGGCCAGGATATGATTCCCTAGAAAGAGGGCAAGCTGAATGATCTAAGAGCTTATATAGCCTAGCAGGATGAGATGATATACTATTTTCACATGTATTTGACATCAGAGCCACATCTAAATGCATTATTCATAGCGCCAAACACAGAAAGCCAACTATGCAATTAGATTGATTGTCATACAAAGGTTAATGCACAAGGGCAAAAACTCAGCAAGAAAGAAAAGTACAATCACCTCCAGAGGTCGTACTTGCTATCCCTTGTATTATGGCCCCGAATCCCTCCACTACTCATAGGTCGTCCTTCATTCACAGGGACTGCAAGGTATCCCCCAAATCCATTCCCCACAATGACACTCTCGCGCGCTTCTCCACCCCACCGTGAACTCAGTTGCGCCGAGTGGAAACTGACCGGTCTGGTCATACTTGCTCGTCTACCAGAAGACGCCGGTTCGAACTCGGTCACATTCCATTCAAACTCGTCCATGCCTTTGGTAAACAGGGTCAACGGGTGTTGCAAGCCGGGTCCCAGTGACTGAAATCCGTTTTCACCTCCACCGAAGAGACGCGGTGGAGGTGCTAGAAGAAGTATATCGGCAAATTGAGAATCCAGGACATAAAGGTTTCGTAAAGAGGGAAGGTTGTTTGCCTTGAGTGAAGACATCAGATAGTCATAATAAGACTTTGTCACAGGCTGTAATCCAGTCGAGCTGCTTGAGCAGGTAATCTCGTAGTGTACGGTTTTCAGACTTCTGGACGCTAGGAGCGGGATTTCTTGAGCAAGAAAGGACTTGACCACTTCTAACTCTAGCGTGAGGTTTGCTAGCTGGGGAGCCCTAGAAAAAATCGTATGGAGTGATTCCGGACGGACCCCGCACTGCACCAGAACCAATTCTTTAAGCGCATGTTGAGTCTGTGGAGCGGAGAGATGATCAGCCAGTCCGCCAGCGGTGATGGCTGACATGTTCCGAATAGTCAACTTGGCGATAGGCGGGAACGTCGGTAGAAATTGGTTAGGCATGAAAAGAGAGTCTCCTATTGATGATATGTTCTCCATATTCAAGCTTTTCAAAGCAGGGAATGAAGAGAGAGCCTGCCGTAAAGCACTCTCTTCAACTTGAAGATTTGATAGCTCTAGGCTCTCCAGGTTCTTCCACAACGACGAATCGACTATCTGAGAGAAACCCATCTCCGAGCCATGCGCATATGTCATCCGTCGGATATCAGGACAATTGGCTATCAGCTCCTGCTTCAGGGCGTACGACGAGGGGTCATCAGTGAAGAATCCCGCCGGTAGATCGACATATCGCAAACTGTGTAAGACGGAAATAGTTCGAGCTAGATCAGACTTGCTGGCCTCTCGGGTCATGTATGGCAATCTCAATGATAGAACAGTGTTGGCAAGCTTTCGAGAATCCCTGACTGTCCTCATGAACTGATGTAATCGCGACTGGGGAACATCCAACTTTTTCCCATTTTGGTCAACAAAAGAGCGGCGGCGTTTGCGTTTTGCTGATAGTTCGATCTCGAGTTCACAGTAATGAACGGCGTCGATGCGGACATGTCGATAGCTGAAATACAGGATCGGGGTCAGTGAAAGAGGCTAGCTAGAGGCAGGAGTAAAAACGAACAGTAGATTTTGCGCTGGCGTGCACCATTTCTTGCTCACCAAAGCGCAACATGCCAAGTCGCGCATATCACATAACATGCAGCCATCTTCAGTTATTGACTCCTCGGACGAGTTGTATGATTCATCGAGCGAATGAGGGCAGACATAGTAGAATATTCTGCTGAGAACTTGGGGGGGCAGTTGTTTCGTAGCATCGTAGCTCGGTGAAGAATAAGGAGGAGACAGAGGAGACGTCCTGCTGGTGGATTTGGTACTGTTGCTGCTGAACGAGCTTGGCGTGCGGAATCGAGTCTTTTCCTTGTTCTTCTTCCCCGCACTCTTCTCGGTATGCGATGGCAGACAATATTTCCGAAACAGGCGCATTGCTCCTACGACGAGTCTATATTATTCCGAGGAGCAGTTGGATGCAAAGGACAGAATGAGAATACAAGAAGCGAGAGTCATATCATGTCGAGAGTCGTAAAGGGTTGCATAACGAGACCAATCCGAACGGACAAAGCGTGGCTGGCCATCCAGTGAAGCCAAGGGAGAAAGATGTGTCACACAGAAATCAGAAGTTCAGCTCTCAAGTCAGCCTCTTCCCTTCTGGGCGGTGGTCGGGATGAACGGAGAGAGAGTGCTACTATTGTCGTCAGCGGCATCCATTCTCCAGGTTTTGAGTCTCCGTTGTTTCATATTGAGGGATGAATTTGTTCCTGATTGGAGGTCCTGGAGCAACCAAACAAAACATGAGTACGTTGGTCCGACCGTCCAGCACGCGCCGACCTGTTCACGCTAGGCCTAAAGAGGACTGAGTGGCTGCTCGCCGAGTCAGAACAGCGCTAACCTTTTAAAGACAGCCCTAGCCCTAACTCGATTGCTCTGACTGCCCAGCAAAGCAGTGAAATCATATTGGTTCCTCTGCATACTACGTCCTATGACCTGTGGGATGACCCAGACTTGCTGGCCCATCTGGTAACATCTCCTGAAGGAACGCGATTTGGTTGGCGTCACCGTCCTGGAGCTGAAATTTGGCCAGATAACATTTGTTACAAGCTGTCTGGCATCATAGAGGCCAAGAGATCTGAAAAGTATCCTTGTAGAGTGTCTTAGCAAGCACTATGTTGCGATTACCTAGATATTCAATGTTGGTCCGATCCATAACTTGAATTTTTGCTTCATGGCAACGTGCATATTGACTCTCCAGCGGTTTCCACATACTACTAGCACCGGATTTCTGTCATCTTATATTAACGAACCATGGTATCAGTGTCAAATCCTACTCTAACTCTGACTCTGACTGTCACGCTACAATACAGTTCTGCCATTTCGTTTGAACATGGTCGACGATGTTGCCATACATTGTTGAATGTCCAGACACGAAAACCTCGAATCGTGTCCAGTCTGGTCTCGTTATTGGTATAAGCTAAGTGTCTGTAGAGGCAAGTGCTAGGCTATAATACAGGTATATGAAATCTGTTCTCATACCCTGTCAACGAATCCTAGCTTTCCAAACTGTCTGGGCTCTATGAAAACGCATGTCGACATACCCTGAAGAAGATTTAACCAGGGTATCTCGGTAATGATTAATTCCGATAGACCAAGAGCTATTCCATTTCCACATGGTCGCCCTAAATTGGTGGATATTCCTAGCTCATAGCTAAACAGCCGTGCGGAGGAACGTCATGGTGTCTCCTGATTAGCTCCTCTATTCGAAAAAGATGTCCAGCCAAGAGTTAGCTGTGACATAATATCCTCATCTTCGCACACAATACACACAATACACACAATAATCCCTGTCATGGTGCATATAACGTGGTCTTGGTCGAATGGTTGTTGCGGTCTTCTTGTGGCACTACATGGCGCCATTGGTGACGCCGATGAGCACCCTCCTTAGCGGCTCAGTTAATAAAACATCGAACTCGTATCTTTGTCATTGACAGGCTATAAGAAGGGACAAGATGATGCCCCTTTACTTGTTCACCGGTCTATTGGACGACGTTCATGAATTAGAAGCATATCCTCCTTATTCAATAATGACTTCAGAACTACCCTTCACGGATCAAGAAAAAGGCCATGACGTGGGTGTCAATGCCAGTGACAGAGATTCCGACGAAGAGTTCGTCAAGGATGGCG
Organism: Talaromyces marneffei; assembly: GCF_009556855.1. Classification (NCBI taxonomy): domain Eukaryota; kingdom Fungi; phylum Ascomycota; class Eurotiomycetes; order Eurotiales; family Trichocomaceae; genus Talaromyces; species Talaromyces marneffei. Next base: position 1,144,107 of record NC_072350.1, on the reverse strand, counting down.
ATATCAATTATAAGGTAGCTGAAGGTGCAAACACCTCAATCGCAACTTATCAAGATGCGAGGGGTGCCCCGGTGGAAAAGGAATCTCCTTTGGGATATTCTGTCAATTCATGGGTGAGCTTGTGTTTGAACATCAACCAAATGATTGGTACTGGTATTTTTTCAACACGTAAGTTTTCAACCCTAAACTCTCTACTGTGGATCTTATCATTCCAGTCGGTTCTGTTGGACTAATATTCTTCGGTCCTTCAAAGCGGCTACGATATTGAGCGGTGTCGGTTCGGTGGGTTTGACGATGATCTACTGGTTAATAGGGTACCTGCTATCCCAGAGTACCCTCTCTTGTTATCTGGAGCTATCATCGTACTTTCCCAGTCGTTCTGGATCCGACGTCGTATACCTAGAACAAGCATATCCGAAACCGTTGTACTTTTTCCCCACGGTATTCGCTATAAAACACGTCATCTTCTCGTTTGCGAGCAGCAACGCAATTGTTTTTGCCCAGTATATGTTCAAGCTTGCCGGGCATACATACACAGCGTGGCAGTTGAAGGCAGTGGCTGTTGGCGTATATACTCTGGCAACATTAGGTTCGTCCATGGCTTGAGCCTGATGTCCGTATACTGTAGTCAGCATGGACTAACCCTGAAACTCAAAAGTTGTCATATCGAGCACCAGATGGTCTCTACGAGTTGTTCTCGGATTTGGCTTCATCAAGCTCGCAACTTTGTTACTGTTTGTGGCCATTCAATCCCCTCTATGAATAATTATCAGTTACTGACTACTTTAGAATATCGATTGCGGGCTTAGTAGTGCTCGGAGGGCATACTCGCGTGGAAGATCCTAATATCAACTGGCGAGATGCGTGGAGAGGAACATCGAGTGCCACCGCATACGGTGCCACTAATGCCATGGTCAAGATCATTTTCTCCTATGCAGGCTATACAAATGCCTTTGGTCTCGTGAACGAGATGAAGGTCAGCAAATATTCTCATTCTTGTGTGAAGATTTTCAAGAAATCCCACTAACCTTGAACAGAATCCAACCAAAACCCTTCGATGGAGTGCACCGTCTTCTTTGATTGTGGTCACAGTTCTTTACATCTTGACCAACGTTGCTTACTTTTCCGTCGCTTCGCGAGAGGATATCTTGTCATCCAAGCAGATCGCTGCCTCAGTGTTTTTTCAAAAAGTATTTGGTACCGGTGGAGCTGCACGAGCTCTTAATGTGCTTATTTGTATAAGTGCGTTTGGCAACCTCGTTGCTGTCCTGATCAATTCGTCAAGACTACTTCGTGAAACTGGAAGGTTGGTCTCATGCAGTAGAATCTTTTCATTTCTCCTCTACTGTGTTCTTATCTAAATTTGCCAATGTTTATAGACAGGGTGTCCTTCCTTATCCAAAGTTCTGGACTTATACAAAACCTTTCGGAACGCCTTTAGGACCTTATGTGTTTATATGGACAACAACATTGATCATGATCCTCGCGCCACCAGCCGGCGATGCCTTTAACTTTGGTATGTTAACGCACAACTACGTTTCACACATACAACTAACATCTCGAGATAGTGGTGGATCTTGCTGTCTACCCTGGAAATGTGTTCAACTTACTTCTAGTGGTTGGTTTGGTCTTCATTCGGCGACGCCGTAGTCGAGCTGGACTTCCACGACCTCAGTATCGTGCATGGGATATTGCCATTGCGTTTGCAACTCTTACGAATACTTACATGCTCATAGCTCCATGGTATCCACCTCTCAAAGGTGCTACCGGTGGCGACGTCAGTTTCTGGTACGGAACGTACCTTGTCGTGGGTATTGGACTGTACGTATTTATCAAGCAACTCTCCTCTTTAAGTTCACAGCTAACAACATGTATAAAAGACTCCTGCTCTGTGGCGTATACTACTGCGTATGGATCAAAGCTCTACCAAGAATCAAGGGCTATGAGCTTCGACAGACGGTAATAGAGTATGAGAACAAATCAGTTGTCCATCACTTGGTCAAGGTTCCCAAAGCCGAAGTCGCCCGTTGGGACGAGGAACATGATGCCGAGGGCAAGGTGCGGCGGCGGGTGGCTCGTGATTCTACGGATTCTTAGTAGGTGGTATGAACTGCATTTAGCTGATATGGTTTGACCCAATTTATACTCTGAGATTTACCAGCTTGATGTGAAATCTGTACGAAACAGTTATTGTGTTTACTTCAGCTAGAGGGTACTTGTAAGCTGGGTAACAGGGAAATACAACGATTAAGCAATTAGAGCAAGATTTGTACTGTTTCTGATCTATGAGATGACTTTAAAGCCATCCAAGCCTTATATCCTGAGTTGTTGACAGGACAGTCCCAATTAGGAAACTGTCTGAGTGTCTAGGGTCTAGGGCTAATGTGCGGGAACTACGGTAACCAAAGACGGTTAAGTGCTGGAGCTCTAAGATTAACTACTATGTAGTAGTTAACTTAAGAAATACTTATACATACTGAACTATTAGTTACTTTGGCCAATCGCAATGCCCATTGAACTATGTAGTATAAGCCTACACACACATTCTGTTGGCGATCTCTCTGAAAGTAACAAGCGAGCCCAGCAATGTTGTCTAGGTTGCATTCCATGTAGACTCAAAAGATTGGGAACACTGATCGACTGAAACATGTCCAGGGAAGGGAAAAGGCATACATCGAGTCAATAGTTCTATCACATTTCTCTGCACCAACTGCATCCATACCGGTGTCCTCCTAATGGCTGGGTAAACGAACTGTCGTTCATCGGACATCGAAACAAAAACAAGTGTTGCCCACCCCTGTAAGACTGTGGCTTACTCTGCAGCTGTATGATGACAAATTTAACTACTACTTACCTAGAATAAGATGCAGGTCAAAGCCTTCGATCAAATCTGATAAATGTACGTCGGCACATGACAGGTTGGGGTTGGCTAGCTGAAAACTCAATCCTGTACAACCATCAAGCCCATGTGCCCTCTATCACATCCCACTTTCGACAGCTGCAGTGTATGATTCCGGCAGGGCTCAATTAAATCTGTTGCTTGCTTCTCTCTTACCAACGCGTATAGGTTTATTCTATGGGCTGGCGAGCTTGTCGGTGGGACAGTCGGTCTAGGTTCCAATCCTCCCGTGCCTGTCATGAGGTTAGCGCATAACTATATACGCCTACCAGTCATTTGATTAGCTTTTTATGGTTCTCAGGTTTGAACCAACAGGGGTTCTAAAAAAAGGGCGAGGGACCCTACATTCTGCTCGGGAAGTTGTGAAACCCCAGTTTGGCGTCGGCCAAGCCGGTCATTAATGCAATCCATATATTTGTACGTACCGGCGCGACATCCGTTATATGTCAATATCCTTTAAGCTTACACATAACATCTAGGTACATTGCAGATCGATGTCTTGGTCTGCCAGAAGAAATCTCTATTCTAGACGAGACCCATATTTGAGCAATCTGTTGCCTTGCACATCACTTGACGTGTGGTATTCAACCTCTCTGTGCCTGATGCTGGGAGCAATCGTTAGGTAACTCCGGGTCTAGAATCAATCCCTCCTCGACCCGATGTAATGTGGAAGGGTTGCAGTTTACATAGCGCCGTCTCGGAAAATATTAACGCTTTGGCGGTGTATGTCATTCCATCACTTTTCTCTCAAAACTGGGTCTGGAAGTATCCTTTCCGCGGATCCTATACGACATCTGGAGTCTATCATCTGACGCTCAATTGGGGGGGATTGAAATTGGTAGTCGCCGACCATGCCCCTTTGAATACGAGTTGATAGTTTGAAAAGGTTCCTGGATGTTCAAAAGATGCCGCAGTGACAAGAACCAGACTTTGCATGAGGCTGGCTGAGAATTATTTCAATGGAAAACTAACAAACAGGATTCTTCCACACCCTCCACAACATGAACCTGAGATCTCGATCTTCAACCAACAAGCTCTACTAACATCGTTGTACTCATGACCATAATATTTGATAAAAATACCACATATTCTCAAAACGGAATGTGATCTATCAGCCCGGCATATTGATATTGAGAAGCTAGGGTAGCAGAGAGCCCTGTACTCGCTTTTGTGACAATTGCTTCGGTCTCCAGTGGGATGTCAAGCCAACCAACAGGAAGTTGTGAGATGAGCATGAAAAATGGAACGGACGAATCACGGTTGCCGTATCAGCAACATCACTTTGTCCTCGCTTATAGCATTGTTCATGCATTCACGAAAGTAATCACCTGGATAGACTCTTGGTAGGGGTCAACACGAGCTGTGCACCATCTTTGGACTCGAAAATGGAGTTTTGATTGAAAGCAGAGCAGTTCCAGGAGGATCGAACCGCCACCACTGACTTGCTCGATACGGCACTATTCAGGACGCTGGTGACGAAAAAGGACTTCTGGCTATCTATAAAAGATCCGTGATGCACCCCCAAGGGAAACACAAATCGACAACATTTTCCTCATCCTCATTTACTTATAACTTCCAACATTACCAACGACAAAACAAGACAAGCAAAGCAACAACAATGAAAGCCTTCTACTCCTTTCCTCTCATCTTTCTTCCCTCTCTAGTTTCCGCTATCCCCAGCGATCTCGCCGCGGTCGAACTTGACAAAAAGGCGTGTACTCCTTTCATAAATCCCCTGACCAATGCCAACGGTTGCTGTGACACTGTCAGCACCGAACTATTCTGGGTAAACATACTCCTCGGCACTGGCGTATGCTGTCCCATCGGCCAAGTCCTTGATGGCTTCAACTGCGTTGCTCCCCCCTCCAGCGGCGTCACATTTACTGGCAAGGCTGTCTGTGCCAACAAAACCGGCACTGACCTGGGTATCCAGTATGGACACTGCTACGTCCTCCTCAGTTTGAACAAAAACTATCTCGGACATGACTCTGGCGAAAGATACGTCGTGATGGGCGAAAATCCTGGCGTAGTCTTCCGCGTCTGTGGTGATACGACCACCTGCACCACTTCCGCCGACCAATACGTCGGTATCAATGGTACATGGTGGATGCAAGACCAGTTTGGAGACCCGAACGGAAGTGGATTTGCCTGGCTTGGTGGTTCTGGCGATCTCTCGATTGTCAATTCCACAGACTTGGCACTTGTCATGGGTGGCTCACCTACTTTCTTTGGCGGTGGTTGTGCTATTTGCATTTCCTTCCCGCCAGGTGGTGCCCATGCTCCTTGCCCTCTTCAGCCGGGTCAATCTCACTTGGGTATTGCTACCAATCCAAACAGCTGCCAAAACTTCTATTGGCAGGAAGTTCCGTGCCGTTCAGAGAAGTAGAGGCAGTCTTTGATGGGTGCAACCTATTTTGGATTCGAAGTAGGAAGGAAGAAAATGTAGTGCTCGAAAGGGGATTGGTAATCGATTTCGGGCTTCATGTCTTGGTGTAATCGCCCTCGTCGCTCCTTTATTCGATATTTAGGTAGTCATTAATGCAGATCTGACATGTTTATCCTTCAGATTCCCTCTTCAATGCTTATCAAGAGTAATGCCCAGGTATATATCCGTTGTAAAAAAACGCTCCACACGACTATGAATAGTGGGTATAGATGACAACCCGACTCTGGCTCGAATTTGATATTCCACATTGGGCGGTACGGAGGTGGGAGTCAAACGTGATGGGAACGCCGATGATTAGTGGCAAGTAGTGGCTATTAGCTTGTTTTGTTGATACGAAGCCATAGCTACAGCAAAAATACTATGCAAATCTATGTAGTCACAAAGTATCGGATACACAACAATTCCCACACCAATCAACAATCTAGATGCCTCATTAGCATTCTGGAAGTTATTCTCATCCACCAACTCATCTTCCAGATACTCATTGGAGCCTCTTCGGTGGCCTAGGACGACAAAGGTATCATCCGTCCATAATAATATTCTTAAAGTCTTCGCAGTCCAAGGTTGGTGTGCAAGGGTGAATGCGAGTCTTGTCTATCTCATTTCTTTTGTCAGGCTAGGTTTCTAAGTTAGCTTGCATTTGCTAAACGATTCGAATTTCAAAAGACGATGTAGAACAGAGGATTCAGAAATACAGAGGATTCAGAAATACCAGCTTCATAAGCGAGAGATTCAGTAGACTTCTCACGACTCGCGGGATCATTAGTAACACTTGCAGTAATCGAGGCCTTAATAGCTTCAGTAACCACCTTGGGGCGACCACTGCGCTCCTCGCTAGCAACGTGATCATGCTTGATACGAGGATTGACTGTAGGGTCATATCCATGCTCTTTGGCGCGTTTGATAATGTTATAAACGCTGCTTTGAGGAATATTGAGCATTAAAGAGACGTCTTGAGGTTTCATTTTTGCAATCATCACCAACGTCACGATTTGGGAGCGGGTTTCTACTGAATATTCCTCCCTTGCCATCTTGATCAAAAGAAATGTATGAATTAGTGTAGGAAACAGCATAGAGTGTATCGGCGGCGGTCGACTCCTAAATATCCGATGTTGCTAGCAGGCAGGCCAAACAAGCGGTGTAGTAAAAGGAAATATTGGTTATACTCTGTAGAGATAGTTCTGTATATCAATATTGGATTGCTGGGAATAGCTTCAAATTCGAAAAAGCAAAGAATTGTTGAGAGCGGGGTGCTGAGCACTCAACATCCCTAGTAACTAATACATAGTCACTAGGGTAATCTAAGTGCACGGCTTTAGGTACACGCTAGACATGCAGTCAGTGGAATAGTGCGAGTTAGCATACTCCCATCACTTTTGACTCCCACCTCCATACCTGGGCGTATTTTGTTTTTTGCAGAAATCAGCATGATTGATTGCTATTTTCTCTATCTTAGACTTGCCAACCGTTTTCTGGCGATGTTATTCACATAATTCAAGGATAATAGCCCATAAAAGTCCCAAAGTCTCACTGATATGCTACCTCGCTATCGACTGCCAAACCGAAATTGTGGAGCACAATTAGGGCTAATTGTTCAAGATTGTTAGGGTTCGGGGTGCTCCCCAACAGCTCTTCTCTTCTTTCCTAGTACTCTGTACATATTTTACATCTTTTTGAATCCGTTGATACAAGGCAGCTTCCATTATGTTGCCATATCTTCTGAGCATCGACTTTGGGTCGATATCTTGTGTATTTTTACTTTTTTTGATTCCTTTCTGGACGATGAGACACGGAAATGCGGGGTGTCGGCGCTGCTACTCATGACTGGATACGACGCGAATATACAGCCCTGGCATTTGAAAGCACTTCAGATACAATGGCCCCCCCAAAACTCTCGACTAACTACTGAATTGTCATCAGTGTTTCCAAAATAGGAAACCGGGGGAACTGGAGGCAGAGTGGGTCTCCGCTAACCCGTTCTCGGCCAAACACAGTCCCTACCGTCACTGTCGATGAGAATGATTATTTTACCCCTCAAGTGGCTTCAACGAACAGAGAGGTTCAAACTTCACACTCCACCATTCAATTGAACAGCCACAACGCCGTCCAAACCAGCGCTTCTCTTCCGGCTCCTCTCTCTACTTCTACATAACATCTCTCAGCCGCATTCAATTGCTCGTTCTCAACATGGTTACCCGTATTACACGACCTGAATTCGAGGCGTTCGTCCACCCCCTTATCAAGGATATCGTCGAGGCGACCGATAAGTACAACCTGCCAGAGAATGCGAAAAAATGGTTCTTCAATGTGAGTGGATGGACATTTTTTGCATCCTTGTTCAATTGCTTATCAAGGGATATCATGGTATAGTCACTCAATGCCAACATCGTCGGCGGTAAAATGAATCGCGGCATGTCCGTGCCAGACACTGGCAGCATCCTACTCGGCCGACCCCTCACCGAAGAAGAATTAAACCATTTATCTGTACTCGGCTGGCTTACAGAGCTCCTCCAAGCGTTTTTCCTCGTCAGCGATGATATCATGGACGGCTCAATCACTCGTCGAGGACAGCCCTGCTGGTACCGACAGGAGGGAGTTGGTATGATTGCTATTAACGACGCATTCATGCTGGAAAGTGCTATCTATGTCATCCTGAAGAAATACTTCCGATCACACCCCGCCTACGCTGATTTCATCGACATTTTCCACGAGACTAGCTGGCAGACCGAGCTCGGACAGTTGTGCGATTTGATCACCGCCCCCGAAGACAATGTCGACTTGAACAATTTCTCCATGGAGAAATACACCTTCATCGTCAAATACAAGACCGCATACTACAGCTTCTACCTTCCAGTCGCCCTTGCTCTATACTACCTACAAGTTGCCTCGCCCAAGAACTTGAAGCAATGCGAAGATATTCTCATTCCATTGGGTGAATACTTCCAGATCCAGGATGACTACCTCGATGCCTTCGGATCACCAGAGACCATTGGTAAGATTGGTACCGATATTCAAGACAACAAATGCTCGTGGTTGGTCAACCAGGCCTTGACCATGGTCACCCCTGAGCAGCGCAAACTCCTCGATGAGGCCTATGGTCGCAAGGACAGTGCTCTAGAGGCCAAGGTCAAGGCTCTCTACAACGACCTCAAACTTGAACAACACTACTTGAAGTTCGAGGAGGAGCGTGTTGGTCAATTGCGCCAGCAGATCAACTCTGTCGATGAGTCGGAGGGTCTCAAGAAGGAGATCTTCTCGGCCTTTTTGGACAAGATCTACAAGCGCAGCAAATAGATGGTTGCATGTTAATAATGCGTGTGGGTCGCTGGGACTTGACGTGTTTGTCTCTGAGGATATTTCTTTTGATTCCCTACGTAGCTTTCTATTTTCCTTCCCATATTTCATTCCCTCCTCTGTCCAGCCACCTTCATGACTTGATATGTTGCGCCACACATGAAGTGAAGACAATCATTGATAGAGCATAAAATAGTAATGGATTCATTGATACAACATACGAGCTATCGGTAACAGAATAGGTTCATCAAAACATGGTAACTAGTTAGGTTAGTTAGTTAAGTTAGTTATCGTCACAGATAAGTTACATAATCAGTCAGTCAGGACAACAATTTTTCCCTCCGCCGCATTATCATCCATGCACTGATGTGCCTCAGCAATTTGATCCATATGAAACACCTTTCCCACTTTGATCTTGAACGTCCCAGCTTCCACCTGCTGAACAATATCATTCAGAGGCGTAGACATGAACTCCTCAACCCAGCCTCCAAAGGTAGTAAGATAACGATATTTCGGAATGTATTCCATCGCCTGAAAGTTATCAATAGACCACTTGTTCCCCACGATACCAGTCATGCTCACAATGCCGCCCTTGGACGTACACTGAAAGGAGTCCTTCAAGGTCACAACGCCGACCAACTCCAAGACTTTGTTGAACTTTTGGCTGTCATCTTTGATCTGCGCTGCAATAGCGCCGTCTTCGACAAAGAATTTATCCGCCCCGTATTCGCGCAGCATCTGCTCTCGTTCCGGTCGTCGACTTGTAGACGCAACATGTGCACCGAATCCCTTGGCAATCGCCAACGCAGCGAGACCGACCGATGTCGTTCCACCTCTGATAAGCAAACGATCTCCCTTCTTGACTTCCAGGGATTTCGTAATCGCGCCATACGCCGTATTCAGCATCTCGGGCATAGCGCCCAAGACATCCCAGCCAAGTTTCGTCGGTACTGTGATGACCTGTACTTGATTTGTGGGGACAACGGTGTACTGAGCATATCCACCATCGAATTGCCGACCCATACCACCCATGGCCGTCATGACGATCTGACCTTTCTCAAACTCCCCGCCAGGAGCATGTTCCACGATACCGGTTGCTTCAATCCCTAGAATGCGCGGGAACTCGACACCGGGCGAATGGCCCTGACGGGTAAACATTTCTGATCTATTGAGACCGAACGCTTTGACACGAATGAGGACTTGGCCTGGTTGAGCCGTGGGGATCGGCCGCTCCTCCACTTTGAGGACATCAGGCCCGCCTTTGGTGTGGATGACGACCGCTTTCATCGTGCTGTTTGCTGCCATTATTGCGCCGCTGAATGAGTGGAAACTGGCCTTGTATATGATGTTGGTTTTGAATGTGGTAGCGACGATAAGTCCACCCCAGAAAATTGATCGGAAGACGTTTTTATGAAGTATCAGCCTTGGATTTGTTGCAGCGATAAGAGCCAATGGCATTTTCTTCTTGTTGTGAATGGGGAATGGCGAGTTCCTCCATCTTTCGTCCCACCGGGGAGACTTGACATCTTAAATACAACCATATCTACAACAGAATCCCAGGCCAAACGAGGCAAACCAACAGGTGCATGTTCAGCTCTTGATCCGATGTTGCACATATGTCCGCGGGATGTTTGTCTGGACAACGACAGTCTCGGTCTTAAGCATATCTCCACACGCTAGGCTGAGTGTGGTAATTTTGCAGTGTTTACAGTGTTTGATCTGTCGTCATCCCCGCATTTTGGTGTTTATATTGTTTGCATCTCGTATCTATCCATCCATCCCTGTCGAACTCCTGATGTGTACCTAGAGCTCACGTTGGGCAGGAAGATGGCTCTTTGGGATTTGCTTCCAGTTGCCACGTACAACGAATTGACGGCCGAACGAGATATATCATTGGGCACCGTATGAACATGGACGTTAGTTAAAACTCGGAAAGATGACGAGCTATTTCAAGTCATCCATTTAATCATAGATACCTGTACAAAAATCTCCAGACAATTAATTATATTCCCTCGTTGGTATGCTTTCGTTTGCTGTTTTGCATTTGATGCAGTCTGTACCTTCCAGGTCAACATATCTAGATCGTTGTCAGCTTGTATCATTTAGAATATAGATGAAGGCGGATTCCAAGATGTTACAGTATCGTTTATAGATGTATACAATGACAGAATAATTTACTATAATATATCAAAATTACTGGATTCCGTGCAGGTATGGAAATAATGGAATTCCCTCGTTCTCTTCGTCTAGAGAAGTGTCTATTTGATGACTGTGGGGTGTTTGGATGCGGCCATTCGAGATGTCGCAATTTCGTCGAATCTGAAGTGAGGCTTTCAAATGACATGTGCTGGTCGTACTTTGATGTCTGATAGGTAGTGCATATGCTGTGCTGGTAGGTATTTTAGTCGCATTAAACCAATCAAGTGATAAACCAGGATACCCGGGCCTGCGGCACAGGTACTGCTAGAAGAGAACGCCACCGTGCTTCCGGGGGAGGCAAGTTCTGTTCCCTTCGGTGAATTGTTACAGAACGGATATGTCGGATGTATAATAGTATGCAAGGATATCGAGAATAAGTAGATGTTGGAGCTGCAGAGGGTTTCTAGTGACCCTCATCTCTCGTCGTCTCTCTCTCTCACTTTGACCTGGGAGGGACGAGAGAGCGACAGGACAGGCATATACAGAGCAAAGGACATTTTGCCTAATGTCCATGGCTGTATGTAATTATGGCATATGTAGTATGCTCAACATTTGAACAGAACATGCAGCCATACTCGCGCATTGATTGGCCGAACGCAGGGAGTCCACGTGACATGACGTAGTTCACGTCAGTCCGTGCATCCGTGGCACTGTGACCGTAACATTACACTGTATTTATTCTGTTCCGGTATCACTGTGTATTCTGGATCCTATCCACCCTGCGCTTCAGCAAACAACTGGAGACTAAGTTAACTAAGTTAGTTATATTAATAAATCAACCACCTCAGCAATCGTGTGAAGTATAACTATATAATTGCAATCCGGAATTTTCTCTCAAGCTCATATTAATAACCTTCAATATCCTATAATTAACCACTTTAAGCCATTGAAGTCAACAAACTAATACCAACAATGTCTGCTATTCGACACTTTGATACACCACACATCATTCGTTTTGGTATGACTAACGACAACCCCGGCACGAGTGAGATGCAATTTGGAGAAACGGCGTACATTTCAAGCTTGGAGTTTATGAAGATGACGTGAGGGGAACGGATTTTGAGCAGCAATGGAAGCCCCTTCTCACACAAGAGCCGATTTTATTACGTGCGGGGTCGCTGGAGTGAGCTCTGCGATCTAATTATTTCACACTGCATGGAAATTTTGCAGGTGTTGGCACCGAATATCCCGTACTGGACCAGTCTCCACGATTATTTCTGCTGTAAATCGTATACTCTCAGGTTGTATGGAGCTCCAAAATCCGGCGTGATTCCGCTGGTAGTCCATGGTCCAACTCGCACATGCGCATATGAGATGCAACCTGCGGCATGGAACACGTTCAACGTGCCGGATGATATACCGATATATGACTGTCATGAGGCATCCCCTCTGGGTCACGGGATGGATTTAAAAAATGCTCCTCAAAAAGTTCGTCTGTCTGACGGAACGGTGGCTTTCTTCATTCCCAGTAGAATTTCAACGCGTAGCCGGGAGGGACCCGGTTATGTCAATGATGTGAATGAGTCTCACCAGTCTATTGCCTCTTATTTCCTCCTACACTCTCTGCAGATTAGATGCAGTGATGATAGCGCACGCATCCCGAAGGTGCTTGGAATCCTATCCTATAGCGGCCGTCCTGACGCTGACATGCAGAGGGAAGACGGAAAACAGATTGCAGGAATTCTTCTAGAATGGATTGATGGATTCCGTCTTATAAACTACAGACTAGGTGCCTACCGCCATATTACCGCACAAAATGAGTCGAATCATGTCAAGTGGCGGCAACAGGTTTCCCAAGTGATAAAAGAACTTCATCAGCATGGAGTTTCTACTCTTGGTGTTGATATAAGTCCATTTGATATCATTATTGACCAGAATGATAATCATGCATGGCTGACAGGATTTATTAATACAGAAGTATCGGAAGGTCATCGTGAGGGAAAGGTCGGTGAGTCAGATCAGGTGTATCTACAACTTGTTTTCGATCAGTGGCTGAGCGAAGAGGCGCATGTTCTCGCATCAAATCCACAGGAGATCAAAGAAATAGAAATGTCACGGTGGTTTACTATCTTAGACAGCGTCTGTTGAGATTTGATAAGTGATTCATACACTCCGATGGATGAATGGATTATTTTATTTACCGTGACCTCTCGTTACACAATTGGATTCTATATCGTGTGATATATCTGTCTCATTGATTGATATACCGTAGCCTATTAGGTTGCATAGCAAGGGGATAACTATAAATCAGCTCTATCTAGTCAAATACTTATGAAGATTACCACACTAGTAGCTTGATTCAGAATTTCAACTTACACTAGCGGTTTGCAGTTACTACCACGATTAGTATCCTTATAGCTCTGGTTACAGTCCTCATCACCTTTCCTACGGGGCCAACTTTATGCATCGCCTAGGGGCCTGACGTCGACCTTTGCCTTTAGTTCTTTTCGTGCAGGCCCGTCGCCCTGTGGCTACGAAAACCTTTGGTCCTGAGATGGATAACAGATAATCCCGCGTGAATGTCTGATTAAAATCCTGAAAACGCTGGAATGCTGAGATTAGAAAGCTCGATAGTGTCTCGATTGTCACTGCAGTCATGAGATTGTGCTTCCTGTACATCTAATGAGCACCAACTAGTTTGATGGTTGATAAGTACGTATTACGGAAACGATCTCATGGATCTTTGATGGTGAGAGTGAGAGTTGTACGAGGTACTTGATGGACCTTTAAAGTCCTTAAAAGACTTCGAAATTTCCCTTTTTTCTTAATATAAAAAGAAAAAGAAAAAAATGGAGAGTGGCTAATTGGATACAACCCTCTCATTATACAGAGTCTTGTGCATTTCTTTTTCAAATTGATGGCATACTAATACGTTGACCAGTAAATAGTATAGAGCGGGTTTTCCACAGAAAGCCGCGAGCAGGCGGGTGGATGCATGCGGCGCGTAATTTTTATTTGTTTGATCAAGATACTAGTTACTTGACAGTAAAATAGTTATATTAAATACACATACGTATACAGTATTTATACTATGTACCGCGCTATCTATTTTTCTCTAACTTATTGATTTCTAAGTTATATTATAAAAGAAGATAATTTAACTAGTTAGTTAATTAGCCATCTCTTATATAAGAGAGTGCCAGGGTGGTAGTTAGTTAACTAACTAATCCACATTTTATTAGATTAAGCACTTCCTCCTTAAATTAACTAAGTTAATTTATAGTTGTTGGCGTGTATCACATATTGATATAATACTCTATTCAGTCGATCTTAAAAGGTTGTACAGGAGATTATATAGATTCTTGCAGCTTTACAAATACTATGAATTCTTCTATTTTTCAAATCAGAAATAGCTAGCTTAATCTTGCCCTCAATCTGAGCCGATTTTAAAGGGTCTTTAGAATAGAGCACGTTTCCGGAGAGCGGTGGCCGGATCGCTTATATGGCCGGACCGCTTACCGATTAAGTTGCGTTAATTCACCGAATATCAATTATAGTTAGGTAAGAACAAGCAGAGTCTCGGGTCGCTAACAATCTCAAAAACCTTACCGAGGTGGCAATGGAGAAGACGGCCCTGTTCTGGGGTACATGGTTCGGGTTGCATTTGCTGTACACCGCGGAGTACTGAGAACCGTGACCCATTTCCTAGATGCGAAGCTGAGATCAAAGCGTGTCACGAGGTCTGTGAAGATAGAGACGTCTCCGTATAGGTGGCTAATGTAAATACGACTCAAGCAGCTTATCAGAACATCAAATACGGAGTAGTTCGGTGGCTGGAGAAAAAAGCAGTCAACCCTAGTCTCACAGAAAAGAAAGAAAACAAAAGACAGGACTTGGCGCATCTTGCTTACACCGGATTAGGGTTAGCCATGGCTATAGTATTACGTAGATTCTCTCTCTTCCTCGACACACCAAATAGAGAGGGACAGAAAAAGGAAAGACATTGAAGCTATTCATCTCATTGTTATAAAAAGACCGCAGCTTTAATTTGAGCTCAAAAAGAGGACCAAAGATCTTTGCATGGCTGGACTCTCCAAGGCCCACTTTTACAGGACAAGCTAGTACGTACGGTAAATACAATACCGCAGAGTAAATGAGCCCCCGGACAAGGCAACGTGACTTGGGAGCTTGCTTCCCCCGCAAGACAGACAGACCACTGTCCCCGCGGATGCCATTGCCTTTCCCAGCTCGCCGATTCGTCTCTTCTCGTCTTGTCCTTGTTCTGTTCCGCGAGCTGACTTCTCTCAATTTCCCCTCTCACTTCCCCTCCTTCCCCCTCTTGCCGGGTCTGCCAACCAGGTCAAGACGAGCATAGCATCGCAACTGTTTCGACATTGCATGCAACCTTTTCTCGTCTCGCTCTCTTTTGACTCCTTACCTTCTCGATTGGCTCTCAAAGCAATCACATCGCAATGGCATCGCCCAATGGCTCTGGGACGCCTCGGCGGGACACGAGGAATCACCTTCTCTTTGAGATCGCAACTGAGGTTGCCAACCGAGGTTTGACTATTCCGTTAGCAAAAACTTCTCCGTGATTGCTAGCTAACACCTCTTATCTATTGTCCAGTTGGAGGTATTTACTCCGTGTTGAAATCCAAGGCTCCGGTCACGACTGCAGAATATGGCGAACGTTACACACTTATTGGTCCTTGGAACAGAGCTTCGGTGAGCTACGGCGGATACAAGGAACAGAATTGAGATAGAAGCTAACGTTATTCAATGCAGGCTGCTGTCGAAGTCGAAGCTATGGAGCCCACAAATCAGGCGATGATCGATACAATGGCGTCGATGAAGGAACGAGGCATTGAAATGATCTACGGACGCTGGCTTATTGAAGGTGCCCCTCGGGTGCTGCTCATCGACACTGGTACTGGCTATGGCTATCTGAATGAGTGGAAAGGAGACCTCTGGAACACCTCCGGTATTCCCTCGCCGGAAGGCGATCATGAGACAAATGAAGCGATTGTGTTCGGATACCTGGTAGCATGGTTTCTTGGAGAGTACATTGCGCATGAGTCGAAACGAGCCGTGGTTGCCCATTTCCACGAATGGCTGGCGGGAGTTGCTCTCCCTCTGACAAAGAAGCGCCATATGGATTTGACCACCATCTTCACCACCCACGCCACTTTATTGGGTCGCTACCTATGTGCTGGTTCCGTTGACTTCTACAACAACCTGCAATATTTCGACGTCGATGCCGAGGCCGGAAAGCGCGGTATCTACCATCGTTACTGCATCGAGAGAGCGGCCGCCCATTCCGCAGACGTTTTCACCACCGTGTCGCACATTACTGCTTTCGAGAGTGAGCATCTGCTCAAGAGGAAACCAGATGGTGTGCTGCCTAATGGATTGAATGTCAAGAAGTTTTCTGCCATGCACGAGTTCCAGAATCTGCACTCACAAGCCAAAGAAAAGATTCACGATTTTGTCCGAGGGCACTTTTACGGACATATGGACTTTGACCTGGATAATACGCTCTATCTCTTCACTGCCGGTCGTTACGAGTATCGCAACAAGGGTGTGGACATGTTCATTGAGTCACTGGCACGACTGAACCATCGTTTAAAGACAAGCGGCTCAAAGACTACTGTAGTTGCGTTTATCATCATGCCTGCCCAGACTTCATCTCTGACAGTCGAGGCATTGAAGGGTCAAGCTGTCGTCAAGTCGTTGAGGGACACCTTGGAAATGGTGGAGAAAGGTATCGGTCGTCGACTCTTTGAACGTTGTCTCTCGTGGAAGGAAGGAGATAGTTTGCCTGATGAGAAGGACCTGATTACCAGCCAAGATCGAGTCCTCTTGCGTCGCCGTCTGTTCGCCTTGAAACGCCACACTCTTCCTCCGATTGTCACTCACAACATGGTCAACGACTCTGAAGACCCGATTCTGAACCAGCTGCGCCGTGTACAACTCTTCAACCATCCTTCAGACCGAGTCAAGGTTATTTTCCACCCCGAGTTCCTCAACTCTGCTAACCCCGTCCTGCCATTGGATTACGACGACTTTGTACGAGGCACTCACATGGGTGTTTTCCCTTCATACTACGAACCGTGGGGTTACACCCCAGCCGAATGTACGGTCATGGGTGTTCCCAGCATTACTACGAATCTGTCTGGTTTCGGCTGTTACATGGAAGAACTCATCGAGAACTCATCCGACTATGGTATTCATATTGTGGACCGACGTGCCAAAGGTGTTGACGAATCTGTCAACCAGCTGTGCGATTTCATGTTTGAGTTTACGTCCAAGAGCCGACGACAACGTATCAACCAGCGTAACCGAACGGAGCGATTGAGTGATTTGCTTGACTGGAAGCGTATGGGGCTTGAATATGTCAAGGCCCGACAGCTAGCTTTACGACGAGGTTTGCACTTCTCTCTATATGACAGCGCCAAAAATAATAATAATAAAAGATTGCTAATGTAACAACAGCTTACCCAACATCGTTCGATTCCGAGGAGGATTTCAGCGACTACATTGGAAGCACAGCTCAGAAGATCTCTCGACCATTTTCCGTGCCAGGCTCGCCTCGTGACCGTTCTGGCATGATGACTCCAGGAGATTTTGCATCGTTGCAAGAAGGACGAGAGGGCCTCAGCACGGAAGACTATATTGCATGGAAATTGCCGTAAGTCTTTGTCAATATCGCTATTTGTGTACGCGCTAACAAACTCGCAGTGAAGAGGAAGACCAAGACGAGTTCCCCTACCCCTTGACTCTCAGGACCAAGAAACCCTCCGATCGTCCTCAGTCACCGCTTGACTCCATCTCATTGAACGGGAAATAAACCCTCCTGCTTTTCCTACTCATCCCAATGTACACGAGGGCAGGGACCTCTGCACTTCTTTTGGTCCGTCTTAAAGCATTCAGACTTTATGCTTTCCTAGTCCACTACTGCATTCTGCTTCACTTGCTTCTCCGTGTACAGTTATTAGTGTGATTTGTTGTCTTCCATGTTACATGTGTATAATTTCGAGATTAAGATGCATTCATTGTCCATTGTCAACATAGTCTGAACGATTCGAATCCAATGTTACATTTCTTTCGATGTGAGATATAGATTCTGGAAAAGTAGGAGTTAGGGATATAACTACTGAAACGACAAGCAGGCAGACTGACGCCCTTCCCCATCAAGGGAATCAGCCCTAATCACAATCGAGCTAGAAGGCCACAGAACATGGAAGCCTTTGCCGTGAGACAATGTACCCAGCCAGTTAGGTAAAGGTGGTTGTTAATAGAGAGCATTGCTCTCCCAGGTTCCTGGTTCCTGACGTGCTCTACGTACGTACATTCAACGTCATCGATGATCGACGGCCTATATAATCTCACTTGTCCACCAGACTTTCACTTCTCAATCAACTACAATCTACCGACTCAAACTACTCTCTTGCCGTCAATCAACACATCTAGAAGCACATACACAACATGCCTCGCGGAGCCGAATTCGACAACGGAGTCCCCCAATCCTACAACGCCATTGAAACAGGCCCCAACAAAGCCCATGGCACAAACCTCGTACGTCTTATCTGTCCCTCCTCCTCCTCCCTTCCTTTAAAATCTCGTGTCTAACGGTGGGTATGCAATGCAGGGCTCAGACATAGACCGCTCCAACAAAGCAACCGCTATCCCAGAGGTAATGGGCGGGAACAATCTTGCCAGCGGCGGAGGTAGCACAGGTCCTAGGGCCAGTGGCTCGGGGAAGGGTGGTCAGGGGACTGGGGCTCGGGGTTTTTAGTCTACTTGACTACGGTTCGGGATGGGAATGGATGGATGGATGGTTGTGGACTGATGGACGGCATCCGACCAGGGTATGGGATACTTCCTACCTAACATAGGTGTAGGAACATCAAGGTCTGATACGACCAGTATCTTGAAATGAATCCAATACAATGAAATCTATTCATCTAACCACTCAGAAAATTGAATGTATATGTGCAGTGCCCTAAAGTCAAATACAAAGAAAGAACCTTCGAAAGCGAGAAAAGAGAAAAGACATCTCGCTGCTCATGAATTGAAAAAAGAATGTACTCCTGTACAATGAATGCTAACTGAAAACGTAGCATAGAAGAAATGTATATAACATCGCGGTATAGTATAATCACGGTCGGAGAAGTGTAAATTGTAGTATGTATGCCTCGGCAAGTCAATCAGGAACTCAGCTCTTCTCAGTCTTGCTCTGCTGGTTATTGTCATCCTTTTCCGGCACAGGTGGGGACGACGCTTCGCTAGCTGAAGAGGTAGCTTCTGTCTGTGCTGGTTCAGAAGCACTCGTCTTTTCAGGTAGAATAGCCTTTGCATTCACGACCTGAATCAACGTATCGCCCAGATCACTGGATCCGTCAATTTTGCCCATCTTTGATTTGAAGTATTCGACATCCGACAGCATCCTATATCAATCAGTTAGCTTTTTGTTGTGGGTATAGAGGAATACAGGATGAATACCTCTGTCGTCCAGACTCTGTCTTGACGCTAACCTCCTGAAACGTCTTTGTCCACTGATCTCTATAACTCTTAAAGACCGGTTCCATAATCATCATCACTGTCATTTCAGGGAAATGTCGGACAAGCACACGATGCAATGTCGCCGTCTCTTTGGTCAATGTCTCCATATATGTGCTGACAACCTTGGGGTCCTTTTCTGCATCCCAGTCAATCTTCTTCATGGAATTCACATGACTGGCCGAACGGCCGCTCATGATATCCACCAGTTTCTCGTGGATGCCATTCTGATGCTCCTGGCACAGTCTTTTCACCTTGTCGAATTCGCCCATGAGCTGGCTAGATGGTGACTGTCTGCGAGCAAATTCTCGAACGTAGGGGATAAGTGCAATGATGAAACTCAGGGCTTGCGACGAGAGGGCCAGATGTTTGGTGTTGATGTTTTTAAGTCCGGCACTTCTGGTAGCTCCAGCACCAAGGATCAATTGTGAAGATCGCGAGTTGAACAGTTTCAAGCATTCAATTAGGTTCGATCCAATGTCCTGAGTCATGCTAGGCAAGTTTGCCATGAGATACTCAAACTCCTCAATACTCTTCATAATTGTGACCGCAGATTCAGGAAGTACGTATCGCTGCTCGTCAAAGCTAGCATGGCGTACTTTTTCTTTCTCCTTTGCCGAACCGTTCACGGCAGTTCCGTTCTCCGCCTTAGGGGTTGGTGTGGGTGATTCCGTTTCTGCAGGTTGCCAGATCTTCGAAACTTGCAACCACTGATTCACATCGGCTGTACTAGCACGGAGAATTCGATCGAGTACGGCGTTCTCGGCGTCACCGAAATCTCTGGCATCCCATTTATCCGCATCCATGACTTCCACAATCTTGTGCCGCTGGTTGTCGCTAAATCTGACAATGAAATCACGAATCTGATTGTCGACGACTGTCTTCAACGATGTTCCACTGCGCCCAGATATGGCCTCGCATTCATCGGCAAAGAGACGATTAAGGCTGAAATACCTCAAAAAGTCCCCAATAGGGAGATATGATGTCTGCTCAGATCGTACTTTGAGAACCTTGACAACCTGGGACTGCACTATATCCACTGCCTGACCCAGTAAACTCGACATGTCGAGAACCTGAAGAATCTCCTCTTGAACCGCTGCCACTTCGGCTGCACTTCCTTGTGAACGTGGACCCCTGGTATTTTGCGGGTCAGGGCTACGTGGCGATGACCGACCTACAGACGGGCTCGGCTGTGCTCCCAGTCCGCTAGTGATGTCCAAAAGTACCTTAACCTGAACTCCCAGTCTTCTCAGTGATTCACTAACTCCAGTATAAATCTGCTTCAGCATATCATACGCCGAGTCGGCATCGAGTACACGCAAGTTTCGAGCTAGAATCGAAGACTTTTCTTGCGAACTCAACTGTCGTCCACCATGCGTAGATGCGGACATTACCGACTCATTGTCATCATCAGACGAGCTGGGAAGGTGTTTTCGTATAAGCGCTTTCATCTCTCGTAAGACGGCTGTCTTGAAGGACGTAGCTGCAGGCATCGTATAATGTGACCGGCCTAATCCTACCAGTTCGGCATGTAGTTTTGACCTAAGCTCCGCATCAAAAGACATATATGCTGGCGAGATAGAAGGCGCTGCTCTGTGTCCACCCCGATTCCTTTGGAAAGACGCCCCCCAACGTTGCAGTGTAGCATCTCCAGGAACACTACTAATATGCCGTCTGAGATCTGTAAGTAGATCGTCTAGAAACCTGCTTTCGTACCGTGCACCTATACGTTGTCTTAATCGTGCAAGTTCTTCGTCAACGCCTTGCAGAGCATGGAGCCCTCTGAGATCGACGGGCGGCCTCTGCTCAACAACATCCTGGTTGCGACGTCTAGTTGCCTGTTCGCCAGCTAACAGTAGATTCACCTCATCTAGTCCATCCATGGCATCCTCGACGTCTCCTTGTTCAATTATGTTTTCGCACTCGGTCACGGCCACTACTACCTCGTGAAGTTGACTCATGGCATCAGCTAACTTTCGAATGTTCTGGCGCCGCTGGCGCAATTTGACAACTTTCAGTCCTCCCATTGCCATTTCCTTATCGATCTTGTTCAGATCCTTTCGCAAAATTTGTATTCTCCTCACAGAATCCGCTGCCTCCGCATGAAGTTCGCGTAACGAACCTAGTGCGGTGAAGAATGATTTAGATGCTGTAGAAATCGAGGATATCAGATGTATTTCCACTGTATCCATGTACCAAGAGAGCTTTTCTTGCAGAATAGCATTTGTCGCAAGTGCTTTCCTTCCAATTGCCGGCGATTCGATTGCTGCTCCATTGCCTGCTGAGGGTTTTGGGGGTTGACGCACAATTTCTGACTTTTCGGAGACGACATCAAACGTACGCGGATTCTCGAGATGAAAGTCCTCCTCAAAGTAGACATTCGGTATCGTTGACAACGGCGTTACTGCCTGCGGGCCTCTACCATACGATGTGCGCCTTCTGCCTCTCAAATCAAACGGGGAGATGGCTCGGGAATTTTTCGACACACCAGATAGACGCCGCTCAAGTACTGGTGACTTTCGATCCTCGAATTCATCCGGTCTAGGCGAGAGTGCAGATGAAGGAGACAATGCCGCATTATTCCTAACCAAATTCGAGTCGTTCTCATCGTTTCCGCTTTCTTCTTTCGCTCGTTGAAAAGCATCATATAAGGAACCGACTTGTTCAAGGTAAGGCTGGAACTCTTTAGAGTCAACGTTTGGTATATTCGTGAGCGTCACCGGAGGTATATCCCGTGCCGTAGGAGGTTTGTAGCCCGTTGCCGGTATGGAAGTATGAGCGACGAGTCCGGTACGGACGATGGGGGGTTGCAGAAGTGTCGATATGGCTAATAATTCAAAGTAATTAACGATCAGAAACTATACAGAAACAGCGACCTCTGCTCACCATTTTGACCTAGCTCTGCGATAGAGGAGCGATGGGTCGATGAATCCAGAATCCCGCCAATGCTAACCAGAGAGCTAGCGGTAGACAATCTCCGCTGCGGTATCCGTTGTGAGGGTGCTATCCGTGGAGAGTCATACGTATTGTGGGCGAGTTGTTGCAGCGAAGGTGTCGAGGTCACAGAAGCCAGGCTGTCAATCGACTTCCGCGGGCTCGAGGCCATCTCGTTCGAGGGGGAGGCGGCCGAAGCCTAAGCGTAGATCATGGACCAGTGTTGTCGCTTTCCGGGTCTTTCACACAACATGCATTGATATATAAATATTATCTTCGAGGTAGCTGAGTCAATGATTTGTTGCTTTGTTGTGAAATGATGAAGCGCTGAAGTACTCCTAAGACCTTGAGAGCCCGAGCTCTCAGCGACGTAGGCCGATGTAGAATTAGATTATTCCTGATTAGGAAAGGTGCCCGTTGCTGGCTGAACGGCCGGGATGACGAAGCCTTCCGAGGCCATCTTCCCGTCTGCTTATTGAACAGAGCATCAGGGTTACTTTGGAATAGAAACAAATATATTCAGTTTCATAATGGGTATTTCTACAAATCTTTCTGCCAGCAACGAAACCAAAAGCAACGGGAACAGACCTAAACACCTTTCATCACCGTATATACCATGCATGCAACCAAATCCCTGAGAACAATGTGAAAGACATCAACAATAAAGGCTACATTACCATCAGACACCATTTCTGTAGATCTGCGAACCACCAGAGCGGATACGTATGGTATCCCTTCGCTGCATAACAAGCAATGCTCGGTTAAGAGCTTGTTCGCTGTAACCACGTCCGTCGACAAACTCACGGCGCAAAGTAGCCAAACTCGTAGACCAGCCGATGGGCAGACGGCGTTTGACTTCATCCTCAACTTTGGAAACTTCTTCCATGAGCTCTTTGCTGCCCTGGTTCTCGCCCTGAGTAACAGCATCCATGGTGGATGCCAGGAATAGTCGGATGGCCTCGTCAACGTGAGCTGTCGTTGCAATAGGTGATAGAGTAAGCTTGGCAAGGGACTCTGTAATACGGATAATAGCTTCTAATTGACGAACGGTGATGGGAATAGACGAGCGAGCGTTTGCGTCAAGCTCGGCGCGGTGAACTTGCTTGCGAATTGAGACAAAGTGGGACGACAGTTTGTCCGCTGCTTCTTCGGACAGTTGAGGAGCGCATCGCCTGTTTCGCTTGTTAGCATTGTTCTGGATTGTCAAAGCCAAGGTCACTCACGTTTTGCAATAGCTAATGTATCTCTTCATCTTCTCCAGGGGAATTTCTGCTTCGGTGTGTTCGTCCACTCCCTTGCCTCCCATGTGAATACCCATCACGTGGCGAGCAATTCGCTCATCTCGACCACGATCATGATCATCACGGACAATGAAAATCATGTCAAAACGGGACAAAATAGTTGTTTGGAAATCAATGTTCTCTCCGGGCGTCTTCAAGTCATCGTAGCGACCAAAAATCGGGTTGGCAGCTGCAAGGACAGATGTTCTCGAGTTGAGGATAGTGGTAATACCAGCTTTGGCAATCGAAATTGTTTGCTGCTCCATGGCTTCGTGGATAGCAACACGATCTTCGTCTCTCATCTTGTCGAACTCATCAATGCAAACGACACCACCATCTGCCAAGACCATTGCACCTCCCTCCAAGTAGAACTCGCGAGTATTAGCATCACGTTGGACTGAGGCCGTAAGACCGGCAGCTGATGAACCCTTTCCTGAAGTGTAAATGGCGATAGGTGACACTTTCTCGACAAACTTCAAAAGCTGTGACTTGGCTGTACCGGGGTCACCGAGCATGAGCACATTAATATCTCCACGAAGTTTGATACCATCTGGTAAGATTTTCTTAGAACCGCCCATAAGTAAACACGCAATAGCTTTCTTGATATCCAGGTTGCCATAAATCGATGGGGCAATGCTTCGAGCAAATACCTCATACAAGTCAGGACGACGGCTCATTTCCAAGAACTCTTGCTCTTCTTCCTCTGTAAAGGTAGCGGCTCCCTTGGAAGTATGATCGATATCACTGCTGATTCCCACAGCGCGCAAGTACGGGTTTCGGAGAGCCACTGCGGCGGCTTTTGCACCACCCTTGGACTGATAAATCGAAAAGATACCCATGACCGTGCAACGTGATCCTGGTACAACTCGGTTTGCGAGATATCGGTCTGCAGATATAAGGACATGGCGGGGCAGCTCTCCTACAGGCACCTGGTCTGGTGCTTCCTGAAGCTTGATGACTTGCTGGTCAACGAACTGGCATTTTTCATGCACAATTACATATGAGTCCAAGGGGCAGGGCTCGCTTTGCTGCTTCGTAGTATCGTCTTTGCGGCCACATCGCCTTGGTAGTGTCAAACCAGCAAATCCACTGTCCACACTGATATTTTCTTGATGTTCGCAATTTTTACACCGAATGTTGACGACGGTCGCTTTGGATGATATTGTTGACGCCCCGATCACGATGCCTGGAATTCGCACAAGATGGGAAATATTTGTAGCGTTGAGGTCACGGATTGACGTATGTGTTGCACTTGAGTGGAGGAGCAGTTGGTGAGGAGGAAGTTCGATGTCTCTTTGGGATGGGTAGACGATTTGCTGTGTGCATTGTCTAAGTGCGGCCTCGAACTATACTCCATCGCCGATTAATATCTGTTTCAGCAAGCTCAGAATCGTGGCAGGTAACGTACCAAAGGAATTATGTCGGCGGGCTCCGTTGTAAGCTTATGAGCAAGCTCTTCATTATATGAAATCAAGTGTGCAATATCGACATCGCAGAAATATCGCTTGATCAAAACGTTCTGTCGCAGTTGATCTCTGCTCTCCTCAGTAAATGTGCCCATGTTTATTTGCTATAGTATCTGGCTCTTAACTCACCTGTAGATGAACGAATTGTCAAGCTGAAAGGCGAGGATGAACTCTCGTAACCGACCTCGGATAACTACTCTCGATTCATCTTCACCGTCTTGACTGGGAGCGAGAACGCTCAAGGTATAAGGGACGCGTCTATCCATCTCTGAGATGAATATTCTCAAAAAGAGCAACACAGATACAAGGCAGAAATAATAGATTGATTTAGATGTGTTGTGCGGGGATCAGAGCAAAATTGTTGTAGACAGTAGCAGATCAATAATTATCGGAAAGATCTTGAGCGGCAGAACGCGAACACGCGTTGCGCGTTTTTACGCGTTAAGTGGTTTTCGGCACATGACTATTGCTCGAATTCCACGGGCAACCCTAATCTACCCTAATCTAGGCTCGCATATCATCGCCTAATTTCCTAATCAGTCGTCGCTTTTTGATTCATATCGTTGTCTTTCCTCTCCTCTGGGGGTTACTGTTGCCTTGCTGTGATGTACGAATCAAACTGGCAATGAGCACAATTTTTAAAAGAATATATTGTTGAAATGGCACTTGAATTCTCATGATTGTAGGCGTATTCCTTGACTTTGTAGATGCATAAAAAATTAGGCAGTTTGTATACCTATGGGTGGAGCTTTCCGCTCTGTATGATGTCGGCGGGGTGGTTTCACTCCCTCGGGTTTCCACCGAATATGGGTATAGACTCACCTTTAATTTTCAAGTTTAGGGAGATCCAAAAAAAAATATATGAACTTACAGATAGCCTCCTGAAACTAATCACTTGTTTGTCGCAATATACTTGCAATATTTTACTGGTCTTTAAGCAAAATGGCACCTCTTATCCGAGTAATCGGTTCACTCAACGCGGACATGGTCTCAGTAAC
The DNA here is from genome assembly GCF_009556855.1 of Talaromyces marneffei. Taxonomy (NCBI): domain Eukaryota; kingdom Fungi; phylum Ascomycota; class Eurotiomycetes; order Eurotiales; family Trichocomaceae; genus Talaromyces; species Talaromyces marneffei. The sequence continues at coordinate 1,118,092 of NC_072350.1, read as the reverse complement.
TCCCCACTTCCCTGAGGCAGGCGAGACGATCACAGCGACTTCATTTACGACGAGCGCAGGAGGCAAAGGTGCTAATCAAGCCGTGGCCTGTGGCCGATTGTCCCGATCAAAACCTACCGAGACGCAATCGTCGAATTCGAACAATCCAGTCAATGTTGAGATGGTCGGCGCAGTCGGTAGTCGTGACGCATATTTCCAATCGCTACTAGGACCGACGCTAGAGAAATCCGGACTAGATACATCGCGAATTAGGACGGTAGATCATTACACTGGTGTGGCGGTGATTGTGGTGGATTCGTCGGCTGGTGGTGAGAATCGCATCTTGTTCTCACCTGGAGCCAATTATACAGGCATGCAACCAATTTCAGAAGTCCTCGGCATGGGTCTAGCACCCCCAATTCCCGACGTCATTGTAATGCAGGGAGAAATACCAACTGAGACAACCATTTGTATTCTACGAGAGATAGCGAAATACAAGAAGAATCAGAGGGGAAAGGGACTAAATGGGATTGATGCGGGACCAGAAGTCATGTTCAACCCGGCCCCAGCACCACCTGGTGGCTTACCTGAGGATGTATATATGGCCATTGATCATCTGATCATGAACGAAACGGAGGCTGAATTAATGGCACCCAAGACCGAAGAACTGCTACGGGTTATTCCCAGTGCCAAGGGTGCAAGTCTACGAGAACAGATAGCGCAGTATTTCCACAAATTGGGGGTGACATACGTGGTGATCACGCTTGGAGCAAAGGGGGTTTGGTACAGTGCTTGCGACGCCGGCACAGCGATAGCTGCGGACAACGAAAGGCGGTTTACGAATGAGATTCCAGCCGCAAAAGTGTCCCAGGTTCTAGATACCACGGCAGCAGGCGATACGTTCATTGGCGGCTACGCAACACATATAGCTCGGTGGCGAGAACAGCGACGTGCACAAGGCAAGTCGAACAATGAGCTTGAGCAATACGAGAAGAAAGAACGGTATCAAACCGTGATGGACGAGGCTATGAAACGCGCGGGACGGGCATCTGCGCGTTGTGTGGAAAGGCAGGGTGCAATGGACAGCATTCCATGGGAGGATGAGATCTAGCTATGGAGAAAAGCGTTGGTTATGAATAGACAATATACATTAATTTTTAGGTTTATACAACCACGCAAGCGTGATATGCTCTTATCTAGTAGAAGGTAGCTCGCCACCTGCGGATGAGGTTCTAGTGTATATCGGTTGGTAGGCCTTCAACGCAGCATTCCATAGACAAACTCAAACAGACATAGGCGGTCGTTGAGCAGTAGCTTCTATGATGAAATCGCGATGGGAACGTGGCTCCTGTAGTCAATTCTCAAATACGAAAGTCGGAGACAGAATCGTTGGTGGTAGGAGAGCGGTTTACGGCCTATGGGCGCAAGCTGAGGTGCAGCATGCAGACTGGACATATCAGTTCATTCGGACATGGCCATATTGGTTCACCAAATCCGAGATGGATTGGCCTTGTCAAGACGCTAATCAATGGCACATTACCGTCAATAGTCAATTCAAAAGCAATCTGACTCGTATCTGCCACCTGAGATGCACGGCATTAGGGGGTGGACATTGCAAATGGACATTGCAAACTGTACCAGCAGACTTCCGACCAGCCAGTAAGACATTGCTGTAGGGAGGAACTCAATCGGGATATATTGTATTTAAAACAAGGCGTTTCAACGCGTTGAAAGAAGGTGTTAACTTACTTAACTAGCGTGTCAAGATGCAGATGTATCTTCCAGGACGTTGGTGGTAGAAAAGGTACTTGCCAAGGCGAACCAGACACGGGAGTGTACACTGTAACTAATAACTAGTTAACTAACTTAGTTAACTTGGTTATGGTAACATACCTTATGTAAGTTACCTATGTATGCCTTAGTTACGGAGTAGTTACGCGTCGAGACATTCACGCTAGTCTCACATAAACTTCCTCAAATTAGTTGGCTTGATCGATCATCAGGATCAGCAATTGTCAAGCATGAAAGAAACAGTGAAACTTCTCCGCTGTATCATCAATGCCCCTCGCAAAGCCTATCGATAAGTTTCGACTATCGAGCCATTGAATGCATTGTTCTTGTCCGGTTTGTATGTAGTAGTGTCGGAGACTATGTATGTAGTAAAATAAAATGCAATTGCTCTGCTATTCCAGGTTTCAGCACTGCGTATTTCAGTAACTGCGCCAGTCAACTAATCTACCATCGTCACGTCGCGTAATCATCCTGAGAGCAATAAGAAATGTGATTGCTTACAACAGGCTGAACAAATCAAGCAGAGCTGCGAGGGGCGCAATGTATGAGGTCCAATCGTAGGCGTCGTAGTCAGCGGCGCGCCTTACGTGAGGGACGCTTTAGTTGCCCTTAGTCTTCGAGCTTGTGCTGCATGGTTCGCGCTCTCTCCAGCCATACACAACGCGCCTTTTCATCGCTCGACTTTGCCATTGGCAGTCACGACAGCAGCAGCCCGCGAGGAATTGATCTCTTGTCCAGGTTTCTGCAGCTCAACTCTGTAGGAGTTATAACCACCACCCCGTGCTATGTATGCAGATACCATACCTTAATACCATACCTTACGGCATACAGCCTTGGCTCGGGCATTTTTGTGCGGAGATTGGCTGAGATCGCGGTCATTCTCGCGTATTGCTTACGGAATACTTACCAAGATACCGAATTCCGGCACGCGGTGAACTCCCACCAAGGAAGGCGCCTCCAGGCCTCATATACCAGGCTTCGCCCTTCGACTTATCTCGACTTCTCCTCCTCCTCCTTCGTCGCCTCCTACTCTTTTCCTGTCTCGGTACCGCTTCCTAAAAGAGACAAATATCATCTCACCGGTCGAGAATATCCGCACCGTAACAAAGGATTGTTTCCTTCACACTCTTTTAACATTATTTGTTGACATCAGGTACAACACCACGACAATCGATATCGCCGCCGCCCGAACATTATACAAAGGACGAGAAAGAACTGCTGGAGTTTATTGGTTAATATTTCGGACTCTAATTTGGAAAGAGTGCCCTGTATATCTTGCAATCTCCGTCTATCTCCAATTCAGCTGTATAAACCACCCAAGATTTCGCTTTCGCTATTCTTCTCTCTTTCCCAACACTCGATAGCTCAGGCTTGACAGCTCCTCTACTGAGAACTCTTAATCGTTCCAATTCTCCAGTACTCTCTACTCACCTCACCTCCAACGCCTCGACATCTCGATATCTCTTGCTACTCTTGACGAGATGTCTGCAGTTACCATGTCTGTTGCTCCGACGGTGCACCGCCAGAAGCTTGTCCCCATGGCACGCAGTCGCCTTCGTGTGCTTCAGGAGGCCAGGCGAAGTGTGCAAAACCTAGCCAATGGTAAGCTTCTAGAATACCCGCAACTCCCAAAAAGAAAGAAAGAGATGTGGATGCTGATATTGTCGTAGGACGTGTTCCATCTACCCCACTTAAACATACCATCTCTTGCGATTCGGATGGGGAGAACGCCAGTCCTTATACCAAGTCTGAGCCAACCAAGCGCAAGCGCTCTGCGGGAGATGACGGGCGGCTGTGTGAGTCTCCCAAGAGTCTCAAGGCCAGCCGCATGTCACTAGTCATAAAGACCGAAGACAAGAGTAATAAAACCTTCACATCGTCTGCAGTCAGCCAGGCATTAGGCAGACCAATCGGTCGAGACTCCCAGATCAAATCCAAGCCAAGCAGAGCGTTTGGCCGCCGCTCCCAACGCCTTTCTCCTATTGCGAAAGAGATAATTCGCAAGAATGTAGCCACTAGTAACGGGATTGAGCCTCGGAGAAAAGCTCAACCTGCGAGTTGGTCTTTTGAAATCCACGTCGACACTGAAGTCGAAGAGGCGACCAACTTGATGCAGCACTCTGCCGATCGCCTCGACATTAGTGATGATGAAGGAAAAGCTCGCTTCGACGAATGTGACAAGGAGAATATCCCACCACATGAACTTGGAATCGCCCTACCAGCTACCGCTCAGCCAGCTACCATGGCCTCGCGCAAAAATATGATGGCTGAGTCTCGCAGCCCTCTTGGTGAGCTGGATGCCTCGGATTACTATGGGCCAGGCCTTGGCAATCTGTCTTACGAGATCATCCAGGAGGATGAGTATGTCAAGAGAGCATCTGCACAGTCCAGCTACTCTCTCGTCTCAGCAGCGACACCAAGTGTCGCGTCTGTCCTCGACTCTGTCGTGTCGGCTGAAAAGGCTGGCGAAAGTTGTTTGGAAAAGTGAGCGGATCGGACCCTGACTGTTTTGGTGCTCATTTCAGCGCTTACCTTCAAATCCGCTTATCTTGTGGCTTTCTGCGGTGTTTTACGTCTTTGGGTTTTGTTTTAGCAACGGCGCTACGGATGGGAGGTTTATTGTGATGTTTCAAATACCCTGCGCGAATATTTCTTGATTTTGGCTGCTCCCGTTGTCTATCGCAGCTTTGATCCACCGCAACCTTGGTTGTACGTGTGGTGTTATATTACTTGTGGATATTGTCCTATCGACTATCGACTCTTTGGAGGTGGTTAGAATCCAGCCAGCAGGTACTTTTTCCTCGGCTACGGTGTTTCACATCTTCCTCGAGAAGTTGATACACATATTATTGCTGTCGGCCACTTCAGCTTGCGTTTGATTCTCTTTCCAGGTCAGAGTAGAGCGTCCGCAGCTCTTCTGTGGATTTCTTTGGCTAAAATCAACGACAATGGGTCTCTGAGCTAAATGCTTACTGGTTTTTCTTTGGAACGATTGGAGTATGGGTTTTGTTAATGTGGGTGTCATCATGCACTGTCTCTCCTATTATGCAATCTGTTGGGCTTCTAAAATTTGATTCTTTTCTGGCTGGCGTTTTTCTTGATTGCGTATATTGTTTTGGATATTATGGGAAACGAGGGTACGAAAGTTTGGTATGGATATGATATGTTACGTGCGACCTCGATTTTGTCCGCTGCTTGCTTGCCATGTATGTAGTGCTAGTATGGGTAGTGTTGACAATAGAGGCAATTAATAAGTTTATTCATCATCCAAGGTCCCTAGACAGGTAGATGCTGCGATTGACTTGAACTCTCATAATTGTCTAGATCAGTCATTGCGCCCATCAACATCCATATCATCAGGCTCCTCTTCATTCTCCTCTTCCTCCTCTTCCCCCTCCTCCTCCTCAATAACCCTCCTCGTCGCCTCCCTCTCCTCCTCATCTTCCGCCTCCGCCGACGTGATCGTGCTCGCAGTGGTAGTAGCAGCCGTCGTCCTCGCTGACCCAACCCCCAACATCCTCCAGCTAATAGCCCCCTTAATTGTCGCCCTCACCTCCGTCGCAAGCATCGTTTCTCTCGGCGTCGCCTTTTCCGCATCCAAATGAAATCTCTCTAACTTCAATCCGTCTACTTCGGTAATATGGTCCGGGAATCCGAGCAGACACTCATATTCTGCATCACTAGGCTCACGATGTTCCTGAGACAACGCGTGGATCTTTTGACGCATAATCACTTTTGCCTTTGCGAGGGTGCCGCTGCCGTACCAGCCGTCGCTGAAGATTTCGCATTCACTCCGCAAGAAGGTTTTGTTATCTGCGTTGGGAGGGTAGAGGATTCGTTTTAGGATTGGGTCTACGATGTCGCAGACCATCCAGATTTTGCCGTCCAGAGCGAGGGGCGCTTTACCGGTCCAGAGGTGACTGGTCGGATTTTCGTTGCGAGTTACTGTAGGGATTGAACTGATGTCGAGACCACTGAAGTTACGTGAACTGTTTGACGATGGTGGTTGTTGCTTGGCACTCCCACCGCCGTCACGGCCTACTTCTGGCTCGCGCCGCCCGATTACACGAAAGACAAACGTTTGGTACTTGCGAGATTCAACGTCCTTGCGTGGATCATGGCCCAGTTTCACGATTGCGTCACGCCATGGTCCCGAGCGAAATATGTATCCCACGTAACTGATTGCATATTTCAGGACGTATCGTTGGTCTTTACCTGGTATGGCATTAAGTAGGGCGCGACGAGTCCATGCCAATCGTTCTTTGAAGAGTTCCTGGACGGTAGCAATGACGCTTTGGAGCTCGGGGTCGAGACTCGAAATCGGTGGGATTCCTTCACGTGGTTCAGATGGTACTTCGGGAATATCGCACGTCACAAGATGGGTGAAAACTTTGTTTGGCATCTGAGTATTGACAGCCGTAATGTTGCCGGATGTGTCTTGAGACAGTTTCACTGTTGGGTTTTGACGGTAGGTGTATTGGAAGGGTATGAATGTTTTGGTCAAGGCAGGTGGGGGGATTAGATCAACATTTTTCGTCTCTCCTTTGCTCATGGAAATGTCGAATTTCCTCATCTTCTCGTCTGTAGCAGTAAATTAGTTCGTATCACTTTCATGGTAGGTGAGAGAAGAACTCACAGTCAGAAGAGAGAATCGTCTCTCGAAATCTCCGTACAAACGGGCTGGCCGATGTAGAATACACATAATCAGGAATTTTCCGAAAATTGTGCGTCCTAATAACTGTGCCTATAGCTTCAACAGAGTACTTCTGGGCATTATCCATCAAACTCCGTTGCCGAAATGCAGCGCTCCGTCGCTCCTTTTCGATCTCTTCGGGCGTGCCGGAATGACTGTCCGTGAAGGGTTCGTCACTGCCTCGTTTTCGTTTCCTCCCTGTCCATTTAGGAACAGTGACTTTGAGAAGGATGTTGTTTGTCTGCCTATTGAATGAATCCATAGTGTTTGCCATGGGGTCCTCTGGGCGCAAGCAAAGCTGAACTTTGCTGCTTGGTTTGGATGGGTCCAGTATCTATGCCAAATGTTAGTGACGACTTTTTAAGCATCAATGTCAAACTTGCCTTGGAGATACCAGCATCTCCCTGCAGCGTCTTGATTGCTCTGTCGACATTTTGGACAATGCCGGGATGTTCCACGGCTACAATGCGACGCGTCGGTAATCGATACCAGGGCGCATACTGGGGCTGATTTTGATTCTCGGCCATGCTGGGATATTGGGTCTTCGGTTGCTACTTAGGTACCATGGGATGTGAAGATGTTGCTCAGGGAGGTAAGTCGACGGGTGACAGGTAGCCTTTTTTTTTTCAAGTTGGTGATGGGTTGAGGAGGAACATTGAAGACCACGGCCTGTGATATGCATAAATATATATCTTCAGATACCGCTCCGCTTCAATACTCCAACATTGAAGTTCCACGTTACCTAAAAGCCACTTCCTGTCGTGTACTTAAGAGCCTTTGATACGGTCGTCGATGCAAATACACTATAGTTGGCGAAAAACCGACAGAGACCTCCGCATGTCATCGAACCACGATGAAATCGATGTCTCTTTTGCCTGCAGTTTCTTGATAGATATACGGAATATTGTTATCCCGGCCAGAACATACCTATGGAGTACGGTACCCTTTAAGGACTCATTTCGATGTCAGTCAACTGAGTTACACAGTTGATAAGACCGTTAGTCGCTATTTTTCAAACGATAAACCGAGAAAAGATTCAACTCATTACCAATTACTACATGTTCTCTGTCGACTTGACGTCTACACTCTACGGTCTGCCAACCGAATCAAAAGTGGGCTGTTGCGGGTTGATAGCTCTAGCAAAGCAGCGGTCACTGGCTGGCTGACCCCTTTTTCTGACCCGAGAAAAACATCGACCAAGTGCTCCCATTGGCGCTTATTCCCCTCTTCTTCAGTATGCAATGATGCATTGTATAAAACATAAATCGGTTGTCAAGCTGGGGTTGTTTTTATCAATCAATCTAAGTTGTTGCGACCAAGTGTATGGTGGGATCCTTCTTGTGTCTTCTAACCTAGACAATGGAGAGCAAGCGGCAATGCCACCGAGACAAAACCACAGCTTACAACCAGTATCTAAATTGTTGGTGAATGGCGATAAATTACTACGTATTATCGTTTGTCGTAGCCCAACTTCTAAATTTACTAGAAGTGCCGTAAAGAAGGAGCACTGACAGCAAGCTCAGTGGTCACTGGCCCATCCCCCGCTCACTCTCATTAAGAAAGCCGGCTAAGCGACACTGGGACAGCCGTCAACCAGCCTCCACCGCCCTGACTGACCTTAAACATTCAACATTCATATCAACATTGACAAGCTACACTGAATGTTTCCTCATTGTCTGTCTATTTCCTAACAAAGTCCCAGTCTCAGGTACGTTTTGCTCTTCAGGCAAACCCTCCATCCATCGAGAACCGCCCCTGTTTACCTGCTCGGGGCCAGGTGAGGCGATTGTTTAGCGTGTCGCAACATCGACTACCTAACACCCCAACTACGTGCAACAATCAATTACTCCCCGTCTGTCTTCTTTCACTACCATCAACACCTTCCGCTCGAGTCTTCACATGGGTCTTATCGTCCTGATCAGACGTCTCGTCTAGACGAGAATACTATCATAATTGTTGTTGACAAGCCAGAAACAGAGTCGCCATCGTCAATCGTCCGCGTTTATTGTCGCTCTCCCGTTGCCGGTCCCCCTCCCTCGTGCCTCTGATTTGCATATCGGAGAGCCGTTGTGGAAATACACACATCACACACACCAGTGATAAGAAGTGCGATCGAGATCAACCCGTCAATATGAAGGGCTTTAGACAGAGAGTGGTGAGTATAATTCAACCAAACCGTCGAGTGTCCTGCCTGCCCAGGCAGAGTGATCAATCTCAATGTCCATAAGAAAACGCTAACAGTTGTAGCATGAACAGCTGTCGCGGGCGAAGGACTCCAACAAGTCATCGAAGAAGCGAGACTCAAATAATACATTGAATGCTGGACTGAGCGCTACCCACCATGCCCAATCGGCCAGCCCCAACCACGTAACCCCTACTTCTTCTACAACATCTCTAAACGAAACGAGGAATACGAAACCCGACAATGCATCCCCAGCCGCGGCTAATTCGCCAGCAGGCCACCAGAATAACCAAGGCGCTGTTGCTGCAGCTGGCGTGGGACAGCATTTCGTGCCTAATACGCAGGTAATGGGTAATCTCGGTGGCCAGCCAGCGAATATTCCTGGAACGCCTACAAGACAAGGACAACAACCCATTACCCCTAGTGTCGTGATCAGTCCTAGCGCTCCGGTTAGTATTCAATTTGTTTCAGTCAGAACGACTGATATACCGGCCTCAAGTTCGACCGCTGACTTCCCGTATATAGCATGTTCCTCCTCCTGGAGCTGCCGAAACCATGCCTGGTGACCTCGCGCCCCCGAAGAAATCCCACGTCTTTGACAGACTACATTCAACACCGAAAGATATTTCCGAGGGCATCAGGACACCCAAGCGCCAGCATTCGTCTCGATTTGATATCTCCGACCAACGCCAGCGAGAACTGGAAAAGTTACCCGGCTTCCATGAAGTCCCCCCAAACCGCCGCCAGGACCTGTTCATGCAGAAGATTGATCAGTGTAACATCATATTCGATTTCAATGATCCGACTGCCGATATGAAGTCTAAAGAGATCAAGAGGCTGGCATTGCACGAACTGCTCGATTATGTTGCAAACAACCGTTCGGTCATCACAGAGCCCATGTACCCTCGTGTGGTCGATATGTTCGCCAAGAACCTTTTCCGACCCATTCCACCACCAGTGACTCCGCAGGGAGAGGCATATGATCCCGAAGAAGACGAGCCTGTTTTGGAGGTGGCTTGGCCTCACATTCAAGTCGTCTACGAATTCTTCCTGCGCTTCATCGAGAGCCAAGATTTCAATACGAACATTGCGAAGCAATATATTGATCACCAATTTGTTCTCCAGGTTAGAAGACCCGCTATAAAGCCTCCACTTTCGCGTCGTCGAAGACTATGCTGACGTATGAGATTACAGTTGCTTGAATTATTTGATTCTGAAGACCCGCGCGAGCGCGATTTTCTCAAGACGACATTGCATCGTATCTACGGAAAGTTCCTCAACTTGCGCTCATATATCCGACGCTCAATAAACAACGTCTTCTTTCAGTTCACATACGAAACCGAGCGTTTCAATGGTATTGCAGAGCTGTTAGAGATTCTAGGATCCATTATCAATGGATTTGCTTTGCCGTTGAAGGAAGAGCACAAGCTTTTCTTGACCCGAGTGTTGATTCCAATGCATAAACCGAAAGGACTCAGCATGTACCACCCACAACTCGCATATTGCATTGTTCAGTTCCTTGAGAAGGACTCGGTGCTCACAGAAGATGTTGTTATGGGTTTACTTCGCTACTGGCCTAAAGTGAACAGTACCAAAGAGGTGATGTTCTTGAACGAGGTCGAAGACATTTTCGAGGTCATGGATCCGACAGAATTTGCCAAGGTCCAAGGACCACTTTTCACTCAGTTGGCCAAGTCGGTTGCCAGCCCTCACTTCCAGGTGCGCTTCATTGTATACGGTTCTTATGTGCTATCACACTAACTTTGGCTTAGGTTGCCGAGCGGGCTTTATATTTTTGGAATAATGAATATTTCTGCAACTTGGTTAGCGACAATGTCGAGACTATCCTGCCCATCATGTTTGCGCCGTTGTATGAAAACTCCAAGGGCCATTGGAATAGGTATGCTCTTGATGTGTTTCAGTCTTATTACTTCTTCTAATCTATCTTGTCTAGAACGATCCATAGCATGGTGTACAATGCCATGAAGCTTTTCATGGAGATCAACCCCCAGCTCTTTGACGAGTGTTCACAGGAATATAACGAACATCAGAGTGGAGCCGATGAGCGAGAACAAGCTCGTCGTCGAAGATGGGAGGTACTTGCCGAAAAAGCCGAGAAACGAAAACAAGGCCTATTAACAGACCCAACATCATCGACAACCTCGATCCCTACATCCAAAGTTGATGATATCGATCCAGTCACCCAAGACAGCCAGAAGCGCTTGAACGCCCTTAAACTTGATGAGACAACTACAGTTAAAGAGAGAACCGCAACTTCGGTTAGTTAACTTCCAAACCTTTGCTGTTGCATGGAAAAGAGACATTCATTCCATTGTCTTACACCGGCCTTCTTTTCACCCTTGATTTTGCGTCTCTTTCTCATGCTAAGATTTTACCTTCTGTGTTTTTGTAGCCATCCTGATTCTAACTGTGAACAACGGTGTGTTCCAGAGACATGTCCGCAGACGACGCAGTGGAAGTGGCAGTAGTGTGAGGATGCGACGAAGTTCGATCGGGAGTGCTTCTGGCTCTCCGGCAACGGTTGTACTGTCTCGGAGTAACTCGAATCGACAATAATGTGTCGATGTATTGACCCTCTCCCTTCTTTTTTGTGCTATAAGCATGTGTCCGCCCGCGCGTTGCAAATATCATAGCGGCAGCGTATATTTGTGGTGCCGATACGATCATCCGCATGTTTTCATTTGTTCTTGGTCCCTTTTCTCCTTTTCACGATAACGTTGGCACCCCTGACTGTTCCTACACCTTCGGTTTACATTTTCTTCCCTTCACAACTTTTTTCATGTATATGGTTTAACCTATTCTTTTGCCGTCTATTTGTTATGTCCAACCCAACAGGAGATTTTTCAAGACAAGATCAAGCGCGGATCACTGGAGCATACTTGAGCACGCACCAGCCTCCCCAAGTTTGAAATTCGACTCTTTTTCTAGACAGTGCTGTTTTCGGGTAGGAAAATGGGTGCAATGGCGTTTCTTCTCCTTTCTCTGCGTTCATGGTACTAGAATACTGATGGATGCTGTTTTCTTTTTTCTGTTTCTTTCTCCCTGGCCTTTTGTCTGGTTCTTTTTTGGGTACCTCGTTCATAATCGTTTAGAACACACGAGCGTGTCGTGTAAGATCGACATTTTTGTATGTCCCACTATAATTGAAGGTACAACAACTATTAGCTCGTGGAAGAAAAATATCTTCCTGTATATCGTTTCGAAGATCGCTCAAAGACTGTTATCAGTTATGTTTGTTTGAATCAAGGGGTTAGGGTTAGACGCAATTTGGCGGGACCGGCGAAATAATTATCCTCCTCCGGTGACAGGTAGGCGGTGACATAACGTAGCGTAGGCCACTCCATTCAATCAGCATCACCAACATTAAAGCTTTATTCATGCCACATCTCCTTTTTTCAGTAGCTTCTATTTACTGATATACCGAAATTTCTGTTGTCGAGACGATCAGCGTTACAAACCACGTTTGAGCATAAGGCTACCCCCCAGACTTCTGAGACAGTACCCGCCAGCACTAAATAAGCGGAAGGATAGTTGAGCTACACCTTCTCGGAGCTTCATCTCTTGCTCCCACCAACTCGCAACCGCCAAAATGTTTAATCGAAATAATATCCCATTCACATCGAGGCAACCTCCACCGGATCCGCGCCGGGGTGGTTACGATACTCCCATGTCTGATGGTGGTATGTCCCCCAGCAGGGGAGGCTACGGAGCTCCCCCGCCACAACATAGAGGACCACCACCACCAAGTGGGAGAAGGCCAGTCAATGATGGTGCAACTTGGACATTACGCTCGGAGAAGAGCCCGAATACTCAGTACACATATGGAAATTTGTAAGAAGATTCTTACGACGCAACTGTACGAAATGGTAATATACTGATTACTTTTGACTTTTAGGGTCGCTGTTTCAACTGCCGATTTTCCTCCTTCAGCTTTCGGGCAAGAGTTTTATGTCCTCATAAACGACCTTTATGTTCTATCTGCGCGCCCACTTGATGGCTTTCAACCCGGATACATTGGCTTTGCGGAGAGACAACGAATGTGGGCTAGGATTGCCGTGACGGATTCTGTGAGAGTACAGATCTATGACCCTTTCCGACAAGAGAGGAAGGCATATCTTGGTTCCGCCGATGTCGAAGTAGGCTTCGCCGGAAAGACCAGGACAGAGGAACCATATGATCAAAATGAGCTGGCGCATGCTGTTATTGAGGTGGGTTCAATCAGCTCCTTACTGAAGCTGGAGATGTATATGTCGCTAACTTGAAGGCAGAAATTCAAAAACCAGATTTTGGCACCGGGCCAGAAAGTGTTGATGGATCACCGAGGAATTCCTCTTTCGCTGACCATCAAGACCGTCGAGCTGGTTGATTTGATGTCTGAAAAGCAACCCCAACAACCGACCGAGGGCGTCGCGACTGATCCAACAGCTCGAGGCATTCTCACTCCTCATACAGTATTCAACTTTTACAAAGATGCAAAGAGCGGGCTTAACTTAAAAGCATCTGATCGCAGACCTGCCGCCAATTCTATTATTCGACCTGATTTCAAGTTCGAGAATATGGGTATTGGCGGTTTGGATTCCGAGTTCAGTACCATCTTCCGTCGTGCTTTTGCGTCGCGAATCTTCCCTCCCGGTTTGATCGACAAATTGGGTATTCAGCATGTCAAGGGTATCCTTTTGTATGGACCACCTGGAACAGGAAAGACATTGATCGCACGACAAATCGGTAAAATGTTGAATGCCAGAGAACCGAAGATCATCAACGGCCCCGAAGTGCTTAATAAATATGTCGGTCAGTCCGAGGAGAATATTCGGAAAATGTTTGCCGATGCAGAGAAAGAATATAAAGAAAAAGGAGAAGAGAGTGCGCTACACATTATCATCTTTGACGAACTCGATGCCGTCTGCAAACAGCGTGGTAGTGGAGCTGGTGGTGGTACCGGTGTTGGTGATAGTGTTGTTAACCAACTGCTATCCAAGCTTGATGGTGTGGAACAACTCAATAACATTCTCTTGATTGGTATGACAAACAGAAAGGACATGATTGATGACGCGTTGCTACGTCCCGGTCGTTTGGAAGTACACATGGAAATTAGTCTGCCAGATGAGAAAGGTCGTGCTCAAATTCTGAAGATTCATACTCAGAAGATGAAGGAGAACAACGTGATGGAACCTGATGTCGATTTGCTGGAACTCGCCCAGTTGACAAAGAACTACTCCGGTGCTGAGATTTCAGGTTTAGTTAAGGCTGCAACATCATTTGCTTTCAACAGACACGTCAAGCCTGACACTATGGCCGGTATCAAGGATGATGTTGCTAATCTGAAAGTCAGACGAGACGACTTTATCAATGCTCTTGACGAAGTCAAACCGGCGTTTGGTGTCGCAGAAGAACAGCTTGAAGACTGTATTCAGCAAGGCATCATTCACTTTTCTGACAGGATCAAGGATATCCTCAATGAGGGAAATTTGTTCGTAAAACAGGTTGGTCAAGATGGTGGAACTCCTCTGTTCTCGGTCTTGTTCCATGGCCCTCCCGCTAGTGGCAAAACTGCACTCGCGGCACGCATAGGGATGGACTCAGGTTATCCTTTCGTTCGCCTGATTAGCCCGGAAGACATGGTTGGCATGACTGAATCGGCAAAGGTTCAGCATATCACCAAGATTTTCTCAGACGCTTATAAGAGTCGTACCAGCATTGTGGTTGTGGATAACATCGAGCGACTCATTGAATGGGTACCGATTGGCGCTCGGTTCAGTAATGCTGTACTCCAGACTCTGATGGTACACATGAGGAAGGCTCCTGCGAACGGACGCCGGCTTTTGATTCTCGCAACCACGACGGAACGTCGTCTTCTCAAAGACCTAGACATGTACAGCTCCTTCAACGCCGACATCGAAGTTCCCACAGTGAATACCTACGAGGAACTGCGACACATTCTCGAAGGATCGCAAACCTTCACACCTCAAGAGATTGAGGGCATCCTTGGAGGTATCTACAGCATTGATGATGACAAGAAGATCGGAGTGGGAATCAAGAAGATCTTGTTGGGCATTGAGACAGCCAAACAGGACATTGACAAAGCAGGACGGTTTGTGAATGTGATTAATCGGTTGATAGACCAGGATAGAGGGCCTGCTTTTTCATGATCCTAGTGAGCTAGTGTACATATTTCCTTTCTTAGGAAACACAATGATTGGCAGTCATACTACATATCCTACTGTAAACTATAACAAGATCTGGGCGTTCTTCAGAACAATAGAACACAATCCGGGCGTCCTACAAATTTCAGGCCATGCTGATTGGGCAGTGGCTGGATTCCCCGTGAACAGGCACAAACCACGGAACAACCTTTATTCCGCAAAATTACCGAAACAGGCTTAGCGTGGATGTATAGGGTCTTGACGATGCCCGCGCTTTTGATAGCAAGCGTGAACAGCCTAGTCAAAGTCGCGCGCAGAGAGTGCCTGTCAGGCTGTCTATCAACTCAATTTCTATCTGCTACACCACAACCCCCCCATTTATTTTTCCAGCCAGGACTCTTTCTTAATTATTTTAATATTCTTCTGTCCTTAATTATCTATCTATCCTTCCTTCATTAATTAACAAAGACAGAACCTTCTGCATTCTGAAAAGTCCGTTCGAGTCGATCGTTTTCAGAGCTCCGAGCTGCCTTTTTTACCCTCTCTACAGCCTCGTGTGCAAATCGCTTTTTGACGAACGTTCTCGAACCACATGTATCGCGACTTCTCGGGTTAAACTCGAATTGCGATCCCTTTCGAAGGACATGCCGGCCCGTTGGCCTGGCATTTGAATGGAGAAGAAAGCTTGCGTGCCGTCACACATTTCATGTCAATAGCAGTGATCCTGATCACTCGTCGCAATCATGACGGAGTCAAAAATTGATACCTTTGTGAGAAATCTCACGAATGAGAAATGGGGTAAGATAGATATCCCAAGGTGCCAAAGTGGAAGAATGATATGTTGACGATGCTGCTTTTTGATCGATAATAGAAGTTGCGAAGAGAGTAAATGTCGCCGTCGAACTTCGAGATACCATGGAGAGCTTGTGCTCTGGGCCCAACTATTCCATTTTTCTGGCGAAGCTATGGCCTGTTTTCAAGACTCTTTTGAAGGGCGATCCGGTGTTCACAAACACATCATTTGAGCATGTAGGGAATCCAATCGTTTAGTCGAGAGGGAAACAGTTGATACTAAGACCATGTCTCGCATCTAGAAATTACGAAACTGCCTTCTCGAAACTTTGCATCGTCTGCCCACAGCTTCGCCCGATGTCGAGCCTTACGCAGTTGACATGGTGGATACCTTGATGCAGCTCGTTAGGGTTGAAAATGAAGAAAATGCTGTTCTCTGTATGAAGACCATCATGGATTTGGTGCGCAACCAAGTCAAGGCAACAGCTTCGCGAGTCCAGCCTTTCCTCGAACTCATCCAGGAGATGTTTCAGGGTATGGAGGAAGTGGTGCGGGATACGTTCGATACTCCAGCCCAAGGCACAACGCCTGGTATGCCTTCGACACCGGGTGCTGGTGCTCAGAACTTTCAGTCTCCACGACCATCTTCCCCCGGTGCCTCAGTTTCAGACCTGGGTCCCGACCAACAGGCAAATCATCATTTGCAAAAAGGTATGCAGTCGTTTAAGGTGTTGGCCGAATGTCCCATCATCGTCGTTTCGATATTCCAGGCACATCGTAACACTGTCAATGCCAATGTGAAGCTGTTTGTCCCGCTTATCAAGAGCATCTTACTCCTTCAAGCTAAACCACAGGAGAGAGCACATGCAGAAGCCCACGCCCAGGGGAAACTGTTTACAGGGGTGTGCAAGGAGATCAAGAATCGCGCCGCTTTTGGTGAATTCATCACTGCTCAAGTAAAAACTATGAGCTTTCTTGCCTATCTTCTTCGCATGTATGCAAACCATTTGCAGGATTTCTTGCCAACTCTTCCAGGGGTTGTCGTTCGGCTGCTGCAAGATTGTCCACGTGAGAAATCCAGCGCGAGGAAGGAGCTCCTGGTCGCCATCCGTCACATCATCAACTTCAACTACCGACGGATCTTCCTCGTTACAATCGACCAACTATTGGATGAAAGGACGCTTATCGGAGACGGTTTGACCGTTTACGAGACTATGCGACCTCTTGCATACAGCATGCTTGCCGACTTGATTCACCATGTGCGAGACCATCTTACGAGGAACCAGATTCGCAAGACTGTGGAAGTCTACACCAAGAACCTCCATGATGACTTCCCAGGAACCAGTTTCCAGACAATGAGTGCAAAGTTGTTGTTGAACATGGCCGAGAAAATCTCGAAGCTGGAAGACAAGCAAGATGCACGGTACTACCTTATCATGATTCTAGATGCCATTGGTGACAAATTCGCCGCTATGAACTATCAGTTCGATAATGCTGTCAAAGTTTCTCGCGCAAACAGCAAACGCACTGACTCTACTCCGGAGAACTATCTCTCTGATCGCGATTCGCCTCCAGATTGGGACGAAATTGACATTTTCACAGCCGTCCCTATCAAGACTTCCAATCCTCGCGATCGAGGTGGTGATCCAGTTTCCGACAATCTATTCCTGTTCAAGAATCTGATCAATGGCTTGAAGAACATCTTCCATCAATTGAAGAATTGCAACCCGACACACATTCAAATCGATCCCAGCAACACGCCGATCAATTGGCCTGAAGTGTCATATGGTTACAATGCTGAAGAGGTCAAGGTCATCAAGAAGCTCTTCCATGAAGGCGCCCGCGTCTTCCGTTATTATGGCGTGGACCAGCCTGCCCCCGACGTCAATTACTCTTCTTCATTCGAGTATCTTGCCAGTCAGTATACTGCTCCCATGGGTCCCCAGGAGAAGGAGCTTCTTGAAAGCTTCGGAACAGTATTCCATTGCATCGACACAGCGACCTTTCACGAAGTTTTTCATAGCGAGATTCCTTATCTTCACGAATTGATGTTCGAGCACCCTGCTCTCATCCACTTGCCACAATTCTTCCTTGCAAGTGAAGCAACCTCTCCTGCCTTCTCTGGTATGGTCCTTCAATACCTGATGGACCGTATACAAGAAGTGGGGACATCAGATATGGCGAAGGCCAAGATTCTCCTAAGGATGTTTAAACTGTCTTTCATGGCTGTCACTCTTTTCTCAAATCAAAACGAGCAGGTTCTCTATCCCCACGTCACCAAAATAGTCACGAAATGCATTGAATTATCCGTGACCGCCGAGGAGCCAATGAATTACTTCCTTTTGCTACGTTCACTATTCCGTAGCATCGGTGGTGGAAGGTTCGAACTGTTATACAAGGAACTACTCCCACTCTTGGAAATGCTTCTGGAAACATTTAACAACCTTTTACTGGGCGCTCGCAAGCCTCAAGAACGCGATCTTTACGTCGAGCTAACTTTGACTGTGCCGGCACGTCTAAGTCATCTCCTTCCTCACCTCAGTCATTTGATGCGCCCAATCGTGGTTGCTTTGAGAGCAGACTCGGATTTAGTTGGTCAAGGCTTGCGTACTCTTGAGTTGTGTGTTGATAATCTGACAGCCGACTACTTGGACCCCATCATGGCGCCAATTATGGATGAATTGATGACAGCACTCTGGGATCACTTACGACCACATCCCTACAGTCATTTTCACTCTCACACGACAATGCGGATTCTGGGTAAATTGGGTGGTCGCAACCGCAAGTTTTTGAATCATCCACCTGAACTGACCTTCCAACAATTCGCCGACGAAGTCCCTAGTTTCGATGTTAGGCTGATTGGACCAAATGAGAAGCGACCGTTCCCGATTGAGATCGGCGTAGATGTGGCCTATTCAAAGCTGCTGGAAATTCCGAAGACACCCGCAGCGAAAGCTTCCGACACATATTACAAGCAACAGGCTTTCCGTATGCTAAGCTCTCAGTTGAAACTTTACATTGGCTATGACAACCTGCCTGAAGACCTTGCATCCCTTATCCGGCTTCAAGCTGATGATCTTCTGGAGAGCAAAATTCAAGGGCCTGTCGACATATTTGATAAATCCGAAAGGTCCAGCTCAATCCCAAAGAAGCTCGTTCAAGAGGAAACCTTGAAGAAGCTGCTCAAGGCATGTTTCTTTGCAACTTCGATTCCCGATCTCGAACAAACTGCGACCAGCTTCGTTACAGATGTTTGTCGTCACATTGTTGTTGTCGAAGTGGGCCGAGCACTGGCACAGGCTAGACATACTAGACGTCCTTTTGATGTGAACAGTGGTGAAGGTCCAGTATACTTGGACTCTCGCTTGCTTGCAAATGTCATTGTGGACTGTTTATCATCCGACGATGCTAAAATGCGCGACTCGGCCAAAAGGGCTATGGAAGACATCAAAGTGGCCGCTGGCGTCATCTTTGGTGGTGCGGACAAAGCTGCCAAGTTACCATTTTGGCAACATCTTGGTCGCGTGTTTTGTCATAGCTGTCACAGTGAAGAATGGTTCACTAAAGCTGGAGGTAGTCTAGGTATCCACCTTCTGGCTACCGAGCTTGACTTGGGTGATAGCTGGTTGTTTGAACGACAAGCGGACTTTGTTCGTGCCTTGATGTATGTCATCAAAGATACACCTGCTGATCTTCCTGCAAGTACTCGTATTAGAGCACAGACGACCTTGGAGCTTATTCTGAGACGGTGCAACAAGGGCATATCGAAAGATGATTTGAAGAACGAAAAGAGTCGTCTCTATATGCTTTGTGGTTTTTTCATTTACGAGTTGTCACACATGAACAAGCACGTTCGAGAGACTTCACAGAAATCATTTTCCACCCTTGCTGAAGTAATTGGCTGCGAACCGTATGAGCTGATGCTGCCGGTGAAGGATCGTCTGCTGCAATCCATCTTTAACAAACCTCTCCGGGCTCTTCCTTTCCCTGTGCAAATCGGGTTCATTGACGCCATTACATTCTGCCTTGGCCTTCATAAGAACATTGTTGTCTTCAACGATGCCCTTAACCGTTTGATGTTGGAATCCCTGGCTCTAGCTGATGCAGAGGACGAATCTCTAGCGTCCAAGCCAAACGAGTTCAAGAATGCAGAAATGATTGTCAGCCTGCGAGTAGCATGTCTTCGTCTACTCTCAATGGCCATGAGTTTCCCAGAGTTCGGTGCTGGTCCCAATGCCAGTAGTCGAAGTAGGGTTATCTCTGTCTTCTTTAAATCTTTGTATTCGAGATCTCCTGAAATTATCGAAGCTGCAAATGCTGGCCTGCGTGATGTACTTACACAGACGAACAAGTTGCCTAAAGACTTGCTTCAGAATGGTCTCCGTCCTATCCTCATGAATCTACAGGACCCCAAGCGGTTGACTGTTGCCGGACTTGATGGCCTGGCTAGACTTTTGACCTTACTGACCAATTATTTCAAGGTTGAAATCGGACAGCGTCTTTTGGAGCACATGAAAGTCATTGCAGACGACGCCACGTTGCAGAAAGTTTCATTCAACCTTGTCGAGCAGAATCCAGTGATGAAAATAGTGGCTTCGATCTTTAACATTTTCCATCTTCTTCCGCCCGCCGCCACGACATTCATGGAGAGTCTCGTCAACAAAGTCCTCGATTTGGAAGAGAAGCTACGCAGGACGTCAAATAGCCCCTTCCGCAAACCGCTCGTGAAGTACCTGAATCGTTATCCCAAGGAGAGCTGGGCCTTTTTTCAGCAGCGATTCAATGACGAACGCTATGGCCGTTTCTTCGGCCAGGTGTTAGCTGATCCCGACAGTGCAGTGCTACGATCCGCCGTAGTCGCAGACACTGAAGGATTCATGAATGCAGCTTTCGGTACCGAGCCAACTGACGGAAAGAACACAGCAGCAATCAATGCAATCTACGTCGTCCATTCTGTTTGTATGCATGAAGCAACGAAGAAATGGCTCCTGAATCAGGCCAGTCTTCGACCAAAGCTACTTAGTGTTGGTCGAGATCTTGAGATCAAATTGAGAAATGACAAACTTCCAGCAAGCGAGCGATTGAGGGTTGAACAGGCCGAGGATCAGTTGATGGACGTTTTCACTATTTATCTAGCCGATTCACTCCAAGATCTAGACTTCCTGTTTGAGGTTATTGGCGGTCTATCCGCTGATGAGTTGAAGAGGACTCTCGCTTTCCCGAAATTCATCTACAAGCACATCATCACGAATGAGTCCATCGATTATAGGAGATCTGTCATAATGAGATGTCTTGATCTCTATGGGCAACGAACGTCATCTCAGAGGATGAAAACATACGCCTTCCGTAATCTTGTGAATCCCATATTTGCTATGGATGTACAGGCGACGTGGAATAGCCCACCAAACATTCCGAAATTGATGGATAAGAGCATGACTGAATCAATTCAGAATCGTCTATGGCGACCACAGGTTGGCGATATCACGGAAGAATCAAATCAACCGGGCGTGGACCATTCCCGCATGGAGCTACTACAGCTGTCTGCCCTCTTGATCAAATATCACTCTCAGACTGTCCAGGAGTCTCGCAAGGACATCATAAAATTCGCCTGGAATTACATTCGCCTGGAAGATATTATCAACAAGTACGGCGCGTACGTACTAATCAGCTACTTCATTGCTCACTATGAAACGCCCTTCAAGATCGTGATCCAAGTCTATGTGGCTCTATTAAGAGCACACCAAAACGAAGGCAAAGCTTTAGTGACTCAAGCTCTCGATGTTCTTGCTCCTATATTACCAACAAGGATTACAGCTCCCACCCAGAGCTCACAACAGGCTCCTGATCTTAGATACCCAATGTGGGCTAAGTGGCCTCGCCGCATTTTAGCAGAAGAGACTGCAAACCTGCAGCAAGTCATGAGCATCTTCCAGTTCCTAGTACGACAACCAGAACTCTTCTATGAGTCCCGAGAACACTTTATTCCCCTTATCGTGCCATCGCTGAGTAAAATTGCTGCTCCGCCGAACCCTTCGAGTGAAAGCAAGAAGTTAGCACTCAATCTTATCGGACTAATCTGGCACTGGGAAGAGAAGAGAGTCCGTGGAAGTAGCCCAGCAGCTACCGCGTCTGAATCACCGAACTCGAGGAAGCGCAAACTTGATGAAACTTCGCAACCCGAGTCTCTTTCCTTGGCATCAAAGACAGAGTACAGCGTCCCACCAGAGATGCGAGCTGCGCTCATCAAGTATCTGATCACCTTCATAACCACACTTCCCGAGCGGTATCCCGTGCCTGCATTCAAGCTTCGCGATCTGACTACAGTGAAGCCTCAACCTCCAGTTGTCACAGGAGACATGGTTAAGAAAGCGATGCAGCTATTGACAAATCTTCTTCAACCCGAATACTGGGGCGATCTGGATATCGACTTGTATCCTAAAGTCACAGAGCCAATCCTTACGGGTGAGAAAGCCGAGAAGCCTGACGAAAAGCAGACCACTAGCATGATCAATACTTTGCAGATCCTCCGTGTGCTCATTGCGTCTAAGTCGGACGAATGGATTGTCAACAGGTTGCCATTGATCCAGAAGCTCTTCGAAAAGCCATTACGCTCGGACAACCCAGAGATTCAGGACTGTTTGCATTGTACAGACGAGGATACGAACTTGACTCCAAAGATTCCACCTCCCATCAAGCGGGTATTAGACGCTCTTCCCGAAGACCAGCCAGAGGAAGAAGATGGCATGGATATGGACAGTTCTCCATCGGAATTTGTCACCTTCTTATCTACAATCGCTACCGAGGGACTCTCTAATAATAACTATGTCTCTAGCATCAACGTCTTGTGGACTTTATCCTCAAGCAGGCCAGCAGAGATGGATGCACATATTCCTCAACTGATGAAAGCGTTTTCCCAGAAACTGGCAAAGGAACACGTAGCTGCTTATGCTACCAATATACCTCCTGGTCAGCATCCTGGAATCAAGCAAGGTGAAAATGGCACTCCGGATCAACAGGAGTTTGAGGTTGGTGTCGATCTTATTCTCAAGACTATTGATGTTATCTCCATCCGTATGTCTAATCTCGGTGACCAACGCCGGCCGTTCCTCAGTGTTCTTGCCCAACTCGTTGAGCGGTCACAGAACATTAAACTCTGCAGTAAGATTCTTGGAATGGTTGAATCCTGGATTTTCCATTCTACAGAGTCGTGGCCAACGCTCAAAGAGAAGACGGCTGTTCTGCACAAGATGCTGCTTTTTGAAACCCGCCCAGATCAGACAATGCTCAAGAAGTTCCTTAACTTGGTTATTCGCATCTATGAGGATAATAAAATCACACGAACTGAATTGACAGTCAGACTAGAACATGCTTTCCTAATTGGTACGCGTGCCCAAGACGTGGAAATGCGAAACCGATTCATCACAATCTTCGATAAGAGCTTGACTCGCACAGCTAGCTCTCGACTAAGTTACGTTATAACGTCACAGAATTGGGACACACTTGCCGATTCATTTTGGCTGGCACAAGCTTCGCATCTTCTAATGGGTTCTGTGGACATGAATACCCCTGCTCGACTGCTACCCGATGATATGACAATGTATCCGATTTCATTCCTGTTCAGTGCCGCCGAACAAGATCCCAGAAAAGCGGATGTCATGGTTGACAATCAATTGGAGAGTCTCGTTGCTGAGTGCAAACGGTTTGCTGCTGACATTGGAGATGTGCGAACTCGAGATCTCCTCGAGCCTCTCTCCCAGCTTCAGCATACCGATCCCAAGACATCATATAAACTGTGGACTACCTTATTCCCTATGATATGGTCAACATTGTCAAAGGATGAACGCATTGATCTGGAGAAAGGCATGGTCACCCTTCTTACTCGGGAGTACCATCAGAGGCAGATTGACAAGAGACCCAACGTTATCCAGGCACTTCTTGAGGGGGCCGTGCGGTCCACGCCTCGGTTCAAAGTTCCGCCACATGTCATGAAGTTCTTAAGCAGGACGTATGACGCCTGGTATACGTCCGCAGTGTATCTAGAAGAGTCTGCCAACAAGCCAACCATTGACACTCCGGTAGTGCGAGAGAGCACCCTTGATGCACTTGTCGAGATTTTTGCCGGTCTTCAGGAGGATGATTTCTTCTATGGCACCTGGCGAAGACGATGCAAATTTGTCGAGACAAATGCAGCTTTGTCCTACGAACAGCAAGGCATGTGGGACAAAGCTCAGCAGTTGTATGAGAATGCTCAGATCAAAGCTCGCTCAGGCGCTATGCCATTCTCACAGGGAGAATATTACCTTTGGGAGGATCACTGGCTCATCTGTGCTCAGAAACTTCAGCAGTGGGAAATCTTAAGTGACTTTGCCAAACACGAGAATCTCAATGATCTTCTTCTTGAAGCAGCCTGGAGAAACATTGAGAACTGGCAGAGTGACAATAACCGTGAGCAATTAGACTCCCTTATCAAATCGGTGTCTGATGCTCCCACTCCACGTCGCACTTTCTTCCAAGCATTCATGTCGCTGCTCAACTTCCACCTCAAGAAAGACGGTATTCAAGAATTCAACAATATCTGCGACGAATCAATCCAATTGTCCATTCGCAAGTGGCACCAACTCCCGAAGAGAATCACCAACGCTCATATTCCGATTTTGCAACACTTCCAACAACTGGTTGAGCTGCATGACGCCAGTGTGATTTGCAATAGTTTGTCTCAAACAAATGAACGAAATTTGGACACCAAATCGGCCGAATTGAAGTTGCTATTAGGTACCTGGCGAGATCGTCTACCGAATGTCTGGGATGATATCAATGCTTGGCAGGATCTGGTTACTTGGCGTCAACACATCTTCCAATTGATCAATACCACTTACCTAAACCTGCTTCCACCTCAGACAAACAATGTGGCAAGCAATTCCTACGCCTATCGTGGTTATCATGAAACAGCGTGGATTATCAATCGATTCGCTCACGTTGCGCGTAAGCATCAGATGCCAGACGTTTGTATCAACCAATTGAGCCGGATCTATACTTTACCGAACATTGAAATCCAAGAAGCCTTCTTGAAATTGAGAGAACAAGCGAAGTGCCATTACCAGAACCCCAAAGAACTCTCCAGCGGACTCGATGTCATCAACAACACCAACCTCAATTACTTCGGTGCACAGCAGAAAGCCGAGTTCTACAGTCTCAAGGGAATGTTTTTGGCGAAATTGAATAACGTTGAAGAAGCCAATGACTCGTTTGGTGTTGCGCTGTATTACGATCTCAAGCTCGCAAAGGCATGGGCAGAATGGGGACAGTATAACGATCAACGCTTCAAGATGGACCCAACCGACTATGAGCTAGCCGGTAACGCTGTCAGCTGCTATCTCGAAGCTGCTGGGCTGTATAAGAATGCAAAGTCGAGGAAACTTCTCAGTCGTATTCTCTGGTTGCTGAGTCTTGATAACGAAGAAGGACGTGTCTCCAGTGCATTCGAAAACTTCAAGGGCGATACTCCAGTGTGGTATTGGATAACATTCATTCCCCAGCTTCTCACAAGTCTTAGCCGTCGGGAGGCTCGTCTATGCAAAGCGGTGTTGGTCAAGATTGCCAAGCTCTACCCACAAGCCTTGTTCTTCTTGCTTCGCACGAATAGGGAAGATATGATTAGTATCAAGAAGACACAAGAGGCAAAGCAAGAGAAACTCAATAGGGCCAAGCAGCAGGCATCGCCTAATACGAAGGTTGAAGCCGCACGGCCTGGAACTGCGGCTGGTGAAGAGAACCCACAATCTTCTCCTGCTGTTGCAAACACCTCCACCCCACAGAATGCTGCCGCTCAACCTAATGGCCAACCTAATGCACAGGCTCCAGCACAAACTCAGAATCCCGCACAACAGCAGACTCCATCACAAGGACAGGGTCAACCTCAACCTCAGACCCAGCCCCAGCAACAGAATCAGGCTCAAGGCCAAGCTCCAGCACAGAATCCCACGCAGCCTGCAAATACTGGAGAACCGGAGAAGGAACCCATCAAGAAGCCATGGGAGTATTCTGAGGAGATAATGGCAGGCTTGAAGACAGCTTTCCCACTGCTGGCACTATCGATGGAGACTATGGTGGATCAAATCCAAAAGAACTTCAAATGCCCACCTGACGAAGATGCTCATCGCCTGATCGTGGCATTGTTGAATGATGGTCTTGCATATGTGGGCCGCACACCTGTAGCTTACGCTCAAGATTTCAAGCTACCACCTGCCACAGAAGCTAACATCACACGATTCGCCGAGACTATTCTTCCAGCACATATCCGCAAATCATTCGAAGCCGACTTTGTGGTTAAGAAGATCACGATGTTCGAGTATGTGCAGAAGCTGCGACGCTGGCGTGACAAATTCGAAGAAAAACTAGATCGCCGTCCACAATCGCAGTCTCTCGAAGTGTACTCCCCCCATCTCAGCGAATTTAGATTCTTGAAGTTTGAGGAAGTGGAGGTTCCTGGACAGTACCTACTGCTCAAGGACAAGAACCAGGATTTTGTTCGCATCGATCGCTTCCTACCAGACGTAGACTTAGTTCGGGGCATCGGTGTCTGCCATCGCCGCCTCAAGATTCGTGGCCTGGATGGAAGCATTCATCCTTTCGCTGTTCAACACCCTGCAGCTCGCCATTGTCGTCGTGAAGAGCGCATTCTGCAACTTTTCCGCATCTTCAACGGCGTTTTGGCCAAGCGCAAGGAAAGCAGACGTCGCAATCTCTACTTCCATCTGCCGCTCATGGTTCCTGTGGCTCCTCATATTCGCTTGGTGCGCGATGATCCGTCATACATTTCAATGCAAGGCATCTACGAAGACTACTGTAGGCGAGAAAGCATCAATAAAGATGAGCCTGTGCTTTTCACAATGGAGAAGATGCGTGGACTTGCCGAGATGAAACAGAGCGTAAGTTTTGGTCCTGATTTTCTGGGCATTGCCAATACTAACATATCACAGCGTTCTCTTGAACAACAGCAAGTCCTTCGAACGGAAATTCTGACTGCCATCCAGGAAAAGTGGGTGCCTAATACGGTTATGTTGGATTACTTCCAAAAGACCTACCCCAACTATGCGGACTTCTGGTTGTTCCGTCGCCAATTCTCATATCAGTATGCCGCAATCTGTTTCATGACCTATGTTATGCATATCGGCAACCGGTATCCCAACAAGATTTCCATTTCTCGGGCTACAGGTGACATTTGGGGCTCTGAGTTGATCCCAAGCATCAACCCAACGAAGGCCTTCTTCTTCAACCCGGAACAAGTTCCTTTTCGCCTTACTCCAAACATCCAGACCTTGATGGGACCTATCGCTACCGAAGGTGTCTTTGCTTGTGCTCTTATGGCCATTGCTCGCTGCCTCACAGAACCACGCCATGAACTAGAGCAACAGCTCAGTCTCTTCGTGCGCGAAGAGATGATTTTCTGGGCCACAGCTCATCATCGCGGAAATGTCTCGGAGAACCAGCTACGCGAGCTAGTCCAGAGCAACAGTACTATCATCGTCAATCGTGCCGTTAGCCTTGCTAGTCCTCCGGAGGGTAACCTACCTGCCAACCAGACTACTATTGATCTTATCTCGAAGGCTGTCAATCCTCAATCTCTGGCTTCTGCTGATGCTCTCTGGATGCCATATCTGTAATCCTGATTCATGTCTTTCAAATGAAAGGTAACGGGAGTTTTATTCGAATGCGTGTTTTAAGGTTTTCATCAGGCAATAGATATTTCTAATGGTTGATGATATGTTTGTGTATTTTGCTTATTTCATGTTTCTTTTCATACCTCTATCAATCATTTCAGCAATGGCGTTTGGGATTATGGAAACGGAGCTGGGTATTCCTTACGGATCTGGTTCATGATGTCTTGTTCGTATTTTCTTCTTTTCGTGTATGTCTAGGTGAAACAGTCAATCTACTTGGTTTAGCCACTAATAATTTCTCTCTTGAAATTAATTTGAAGTATTACGTATAGTTATTTTATTTCTTATTTTTAATTTGCTATCATCGACCGTCGAATAATTACATAGATACTGTTGTCTTTGACACTGCCAGTTGACGTTTTAGAAAACATTTGAAAACACCATAACGCTGAATGATTGCATATTTGAAGCGCCACGTAACTAATAATACAAATCTATACTAATGACGGCTTCTTCTTAATACCCAAGCCTGCATTAAAAGGCTTCTTCGGCTTCCTGGCTTTCGTAAATGTTGCTGCCGGAACAGGAGTCTCTTCTGTCTTCGCTACTGTCTCCTCATCCTCAACGATTCGTTTAACCTTCTCTCCCGTCGAAGTCATAAACACTCGACGCGCAATCTCCGCATCTTCCTTCTCAGCCTGCAACCTCGCCTCTTCAGCATCATCCTTGACATATGACAAAGCGACATCTTCCCCGAGCGCTTCCCCTCTTTCAATTCGTGCATTTCTTGTGCGAATCTCATCAAGCGCATCGGCAACGGCCATTTCACGTTTGGAATCGAGCATCTTTTCTTCTAGTTCCGCCATCTTATCGCGCTCGAGTTGCTCGAGTTCCTCGTTCTCTTCGCGCTCTAAGCGGTCTAATGTCTCTTCTTCGGTTTCGTTGAGGTTGTCGGCTTGGGCGTTGCGCCAGGGCTCAAAGTTTCGTTTTGCGCCGCGTTCGCAGACGTAGTCCATGTTTTTTGGGTCGGTTTTGAATGTGATTTCGCCAGAACATCTCTGCAATCAATGGGTTAGAATCTGTGGCGCAATACAGGAGTCGAGTATTCGCAGAGAAAGAAGAGGGGACATACCGTGCAGCGGATATAAAATCGGTATATCGTGATGGAAAGATATTTCTCTTCTGTCGTTTCTTTTCGAGCGTTGAATTTTCGGCCTTTATAAATATATTCACCTAACCAATGGTCAGCCTAAATTTATTGCGACAGTAGATATGCCAAAGCTTACCACAGCTCGTGCAGCGCATTGAGAATGGCGCCATCAAACGAACAGTCAAGAGTTTCTGTTTCACACCGGGGACCTTCTTCGTTCGTGTAATCGCCGACGGATCAAAGTCCGGAGGGTAGTACTTGGTCAAGCTGTGAATGAGTTAGCTACTTCTCTGGAAAGAATTGAAGGCGAAATGGATAGGTTGCATACACTTTACGCTCAGACATGGCGGCTTATTAAATCAAAAGCGATATAATGTGAGAGGAAACAAAGAGACGAATTAGTTTATTAGTCTCAAGACGAGCTATGCAAAGTTGTCGAAAGCGATGAGGTTGAAGTGGGATGGAGATATTCTTGAGGGTCAAGTACGTAGTCATCCAATCCACGAGATAGCGATAAGATGGCCAATATTGTCGCCTCAGGCTGCAACTCGCAGTTTCCGCGGAAGTGTGACGCTCGGGCCAATTGTTGATCTGCCTTCAAATGGATGAAGAAACATCCCGCGTCGCGCCTGCGATTAATATTCGATACAATAACTTCAATTATTGACGACATTGTTATGATTCTATGACCTACACAGCTACTCTGTAGCTTTCTCGCTATCAAACCACCCATAGCGTACGAGTCAAGAATATACGTGATTGTCCAACAACAGCGTCTCCTCCGTATGATACTTTTACTGCCCGCGTGCTCTCGCCTTTCTAGCATATCAATAAGACATGGAGAAGTTCCTCCGCGGTTGGCGGCAGGATGCTTTGAACAGGGGTCAAAATGATTCCGCTATCTATATTGGGGACAAGGTCCTGGCGTTGACAAGTTTGTATTCGTTATGGAAGTCCTTCTAGACCCGCACACTGACCTGTCAACAATGCAGACAGCGACGCTGACGCCTTTTGGCTTGCGCAAGTCCATTTCAACAATAACAACTTTACTCGGGCGCTAGCTTTACTGTCCCGAAAAGACCTTATATCCCGAAGTACCTCGTGTAAATATCTCGCCGCCCATTGTTACATCAAACAGAATAAATTCGAAGCTGCTCTCAATATTCTCGGAGACCAGAATCCAACCCACCTTATAAGCACGGCAGGTCATAGTCGGCGTAAAATACAACATTTGAACGGTCATAGCCATGTTACGCTCAGAAATGGAAAGACGGCGACATCGAGATCAGATCGGGCGGATAGAAGTGAAGAACGTGATCGAGAAGATGCCAATAATATACGTTTCGAGGCGGCCATGTGTTATTTACGTGGGCTCTGTTATGCGAAGCAGAATGCATTTGACCGCGCACGTGATTGTTATAAAGACGCTGTTCGAATCGACATCCAATGTTTTGAGGCGTTTGATCAGCTCATGAAGAATTCGCTCATGTCTCCAGCCGAAGAGCTCGAATTTTTGGAATCATTGGATTTCGACTCCGTGACTGTACCTTCGGAACCATCAAAGTCGCAAGAAGCCGCGCAATTTGTGAAGATGCTTTATACGACCAGACTATCCAAGTATACTTCGCCTGCCACGCTTTCTGATGTCACTGAGACGCTTTCGACACATTACAACCTCGCCAGCAACCCCGATATTCTCCTTTCTCGCGCTGAGGCACTATACACACAATGCCGATTCCTTGAAGCTCTAGAGCTCACATCTTCGATTCTCACAGCTTCTGAAACTGGAGGAGCGATGGCTGAATCGTCGGTAATCCCTGGACAGAATTTGGGACATTCACCCGCTGTGTACCCTTTACATCTTGCCTGTCTTTACGAGACTGGAGCCGTCAATGCGTTATTTTTGCTATCGCATACTTTGGCAGACAATGCTCCAGAGGAGCCATATACATATCTAGCCATTGGTGTATATTATCTCTCCGTGGCTAAGATTGCCGAAGCACGGCGTTTCTTTTCCAAAGCCTCACTTCTAGATCCTCACTCAGCACCCGCTTGGATTGGCTTTGCCCACACTTTTGCCGCTGAGGGAGAGCATGACCAAGCGATTGCCGCCTACAGCACTGCAGCGCGACTATTCCAAGGTAGTCATCTGCCACAGCTATTCCTGGGAATGCAACATCTAGCACTGAACAATATGTCTCTTGCACACGAGTATTTATGTGCTGCATATGCTATGTCTTCCGGGTCGCCATCGGGCTCCTTGGCAACTATCCCCAAAGGACCAACTGTCGGACTACCGGCACTCGGCGGCGATCCTCTCGTTCTTAATGAATTAGGTGTTGTACTATATCATCAAGCCAATTTCAAACCTGCAGCGGATCTGTTCCGTCAGGCGCTCGCATTGGCAAACTCATTGCAGTGCGACCCCGGAGCATGGGTGGCTACACGAGCTAATCTAGGACATGCCTTGCGACGTATGGGACAACTGGATGAAGCACTAACTCAATTCGATGAGTGCATCAGAGTCGGTGCAGGCGGTGGTGCCACTGGTTACAGTGCCGCAATAGGAGGCGTTGCAGCCACCTCGACAGGAGTAGCCGGGTATGAAGATCGTGGTCTGATCGGGTCGCTTCATACATCTCGCGGTCTGATCTATCTACAACTAGGACGGACGCTGGATGCCGTGACCGTTATGCACGAAGCTGTAAGGGTTCTTGGTGTAAGCGGTGGCGACGCAGCGGGCGGCGCCGGCACTGCAGGTACCATTCTAGCCCGAGCGCTAGAACTCTGGTCTTTGGAAAATCGTATCAAAGCCGTCAAAACAGCTAATAGTGGTCGTCAAAGGAGAGACGCGGCATCTCGGTCTAGAGACGATGCATATGGATCAAACTTGACGGAGGAAATCGTCCACGGCGAAGACGACCTCGAAACGGAACTAGACGTACATGCCGAGGGCCTCCTCGGCACAGCCCTGAATAAAGTCCGACCGAAACGTGCAGGTAAAAGACCGCAAATCCCAGGTATGCCTATGGCGCCAATAGACCCGCCTCAAGAAATGGAAGTCGAGGAACCGATTGGGCGAAGTAGGAGAGGAGGGGAGGCGCAATTACCTAGTCGACGCAGTCCAACACGACGAGTACAATCTAGGCGTCCTGATGGTTCTTGATTAGTGTGATGTACATGGTATCTGTCTGCATTTTGTTAGTGCTTGGGGGTTAATGTTCATTTTTGCATTGGGAGCGAGAAGCTGGCGGGCGCACTGGGTTGGCGATAAAAAGTCGTGTTCTGATGTTTCTGACGACACAGAGAATTGCATGTTTAATGTTAATGGAGGAATCCGGAGTATAAAGATAATTGTAGGCGTTAGCACGTTTGCATAGAAGACAATGATGATTTTACGAATTGGAAACATTTTCAAGGTTCAAAATACTACCTATGGATCGTAATATGTCAAGGAGGCTCACGCCTTCCAAGGTTGGAATCAGATTGCGTAGAAGTTTGTACAACTGAGGGTGTGATCTATATACGCGAAAGAAAAGTAAAGGAGGATACTTCAACGCATCCTGGCTTGAAAGGAACACACGAGAATCAAAAATCAATAGAGACAGGAAAACGAAAACTCAAGACAAACACCCAATGACTCATGGAGTCTATGCACAATTCAGACCCATCATATCCTTGATATCAATCAAACATTTGAACGCCATAACCAGGGAAATACTGAACCCAATGCTAATTCATCAATCGACAATAGAAAAGGAATCAACCCCAAAGTGGAGGATGTATGTACTCTGCGGCCCTGTCTAGGAGATTCGGGTATGTCCAGTCACCGCTACTGGAGCTTTCAGGGGTCGGGGGTGGTAGCGATCCCATGTTCGGCGTATATCCAGCTTGGGACTGGGGATTCGCGGATGAGGTTCGTCTGTATCCTAAGGGTTGTGGAGCCGATAGGGAGTCTGCGGAGCCGAGAGAAGCCACATGACTACTGCCAGGTTGACCGTTGAACGAACCGAATGCAATGTTGAGTTTCTGTAATGCGCGCAGAGTCCGTACAAGAGGCTTTGCCCATTGCGTTTGGGTATCCATTGTGATAGTCGCGGGGATCGATGCCGGTTGTGCGCCATGATATGAGTCTGAAACTAGTAAGTGAGCTTTAGTAACCCCTTGAATAGTACCAGCCTGTGCGTGGCCTGTGGACAGTCCATTCTGTGCCACATTTCCAGGGGATGTCATACTTTCATTTCCAGAAGGAACTGCCGCCGCGGTGGAGTCAAATCCGCCTTCGGCAGTGGCTCGTTCAGATATCATGGTTTCAAGTTCGTGTAAGAGTTCTTTAACTTTTGGTTGGGTCTTTCCCTCATCGATGACAGCAAGAAGGAATGCACAGCTGATAGCACGTTGCAATGTAATCCAAGCGCGCGAGCCATGGGTACTGAATGAATGGAGCTCGATATAAGATTCGACTGTGCTGACTAGATTCTCAACACAGTAACGACGGATGACAGGTTGTAATGGATCATCTTTGTCGGCTTCGGCTTTCAGCGCTGGTCTACACAGTTCTGAAGTTATATATGATGAGTGCACCCGTAGTGCAAGTCTTTGAAGATGGTCCATAGGAGTTTGACAGTATCGGCGTTCTCGCAAATGAGGAGACGCGTCCGCAAGGAATTGCTGTATCCGATCTTTGTATGATTGTATTGTCTTGAAACTCATGTGGAAATGAGGCGTGACCATACGCCCACGAACGACTTCGAGTGTTAGTGATATGATTCTACACATTGTCTCGAAATAGTCGCGGTTGCCAGGCTTGGACTCCGGCCTGTCGGGAATGTCAGGTTGGCTGACTGCTACCGTTGATGGTCGATCATAAGAGAGGGAGAAATGGCTATCCTGCCAAGCCATAGACCACCTGAAATCAAACAAATCTCAATACTACTCTCTCGCAGAAGGACGGATTGTCTTACCATATGTGCTGCCGAGTGTACTGTTCGACAGGGTCAAATCGATTCGACTCAACGTGAAGTCCCAAAGCAAGACCCATACGCATCGTCATTCCTGTTCAAGTATAAGTACCGAGAAAATTAGAATAATACAGAAGATCGTACCTAGTAGAACATAAGAGACACCAGGATTCATGTTGTATGAGAGAACATTGCCGATAATCAGCAGCGTCTTCATTGCTTCAAGAGTAGGTTGAGAGACGAAGTTGCACATGCGAAGGCATTGGTAGGCACAGCAAACTAAATGCAATCAGTATGGCGGTTAAGTAAAAACTAATGCGAATAAACTCACCATAAACCTGGGATGTAAGTTCTCGTTCTTTGCCAGGAAGATCTGACGACTGACAACCAGATGCCATTACAGCAAAGAGCAAACCTATAAAGGCCAAGTTCGTGCCAAAGGGACTTTCTGAAAGCCCTCGTTCCTCGCCATGTTTCAAGACGCCTCCGGCTGCATTCCTGTTCTGCAAGAAAGTATGCAGATTCTTTTCAAACTCGGGGACGTCCACCAATACGGGATAAAGAGTGCCAGCGATGTCTTTGTAATAATGGA
Organism: Talaromyces marneffei; assembly: GCF_009556855.1. Classification (NCBI taxonomy): domain Eukaryota; kingdom Fungi; phylum Ascomycota; class Eurotiomycetes; order Eurotiales; family Trichocomaceae; genus Talaromyces; species Talaromyces marneffei. The sequence goes on along the minus strand of NC_072350.1, from coordinate 1,084,128 downwards.
AGAACCTAAAAATAACAAGGCTGTTAATTGGGTGTATATAAAAGATCCGAGTTTTGAGACTGACTCTAATATTTGTTGATCGTTTGGTAGAGCACCACAAACTGCATTCACGTCGAACGCAGAGGTATCGGAAGACCATAAATCAACGAAGGGGTATGTAGCAGTCTCATTGTCAAGACCTAGTTTGGGTAGAATGCCACCTTCAAGAAGTGCCTGGGCCTGGAGAGAACCAGACTTATTCAGAATGTAGGCCAACACTGATCGCGATCCAAGATGGACCGTGCCTTCGCCATAGGTATGTGTAGTATGTATACCCTCACGCTCTGGAGAAGTCGGAGCTGATGAGTTGTTTGCATCGACGCTTTGAACGCTGCCCGGGGCCATGGTAGTGGATGGGCAGCCACCGTCAATTTGCTCCAGGCCGCTTCTTAAGGTGGATATCGCTTGTTCCATTTCCTTCAACTTATTGCACACATTATTCCAGTGTTCACGAGGCACCGAAATTCGTCCACCCGAGTCAAATTCTGCAGGGCCAGGTTCTACGGTCTCTGATTTGACATGTACGCTAGAGCTTTCGACACTAGGGATACTCGACTCTGGCATGTCATCGTTGGCCAAGGTGGACAGGTAAGACGAATTCGCTTGTCGTTTTTTCGACGGTCGCTCATAAGAACAAAGGTCTGCATGGTCTCGTTTGACGCAGCCATCGCATGGAAGATTACGATCGCATTTAACTTTTCTAGTATGACATGGATAACAAGCTTTCGGTTCTCGCGCCTTTCGTTTCGTCCTGATGATTGCGTCTATTTGAGCCTGAGGCAAATCAGATATCGAAGCGTTCTGGGCCGTATTCAATCCTCTGCCCCCGTCGGGGGTGAATGGTTCGGGTCGCGTATAGAATGAAGCCATGAATGGATGGTGAGGGGCTTGACTGCGGATCGGATCGTGAAGCTGGCGGTGCCAATGCGCGGGCTATCAAATCATATAATTGTCGATGGTACGGTTGAGTCAAGTATTGACGGGATATGCAAGCAATTCCATATTCACATGAATAATTTCGAATCAATCGCGCAGAATGGGTATCGAGATGCAACAACGGTGAAGAAAGAGAGTCGATGTTTGGATTAATTGGCTGTGATGCTTTTTTCCGGTAATCGACGACCGCCGACCTTTCCTTCAGGCTTCTGGCCCAGACAGTCACGTGGAGCCAAGAGTTACCGGTGCTAAGCGGGTCGAAATGACATTATTGGTCAATCCTCGCCAGGGTACTCGGTACTGTTTGTTTGGCCTACCCGTAACCCGTCCATTTATCTTCAACTTCAACATGTGTTGATTTTACGCTGCTTACACTATGATCCGGAGAAAATTCGTTTTATGGGTATAGTATTATTATCATCTATTAATATACATTTTGTCTATTGCATAAGATATCCTGTCCAATGCAAAAGAACCCGACCAGAAAAAAAAACCAAAGAGAAACAGAACAGAACGCCACCAATCGCGAATCATGCTTGTACCTAATCTAATGCTTGAGTTTTGGAAATCACTACCAATCAATCCCTGAGAGATTGTTGTGTCAATCTTCCCCACAAAATTCAGCCTTCCCTTCTCTCATCCTCGATAGAGCAGCTTCAGCGTGCGTGCCTCATATGACTCTGATCTCAATGTTCCGAGTCGGAAGGCACTGCTTTGGTTTCCTCGTCTTCAACATAGGCAAAACGGGAGAATGCCCTGATCCTCTCACCGTAGAACCAGAAAACGTAGGGGATCGCACAACATGCAAGTCCCAAGAATGCGAGAAGAGTGCTTGCCCACTGGTCACCAAGTCTTGCATACATCTGGTTGGTAAAAAGGACACATCCTGCTCCCCACATGGATCGCAAGAAGGTCTTGGCTGCAAGGGCAGATGCTGCTTGATGTTGGTAGGTGTCCACTGAGAGTATTGTTAGCAGCTATTCTCCAATGATGCATGGTGAATTCAAGCTTTGATGTACTTACCGAGATAGTTGTTTGCAGAATTGTACAAGAAGATGAAGCCGAATCCGACTGGGAAACCTCCCATAGCAGGGCCAATCCAGTGCAAGTCTGTGTATGAAGTCCAGGCGAAGATAAAGAGGCCGATTGGAACGAACCAGCAGGAGAACATCATGGGAATGAGTCGGATCTCTGCTGGCGGCTTGCCGTTGTATTTGGCATGGATCTTCAGATAGTGTTTGTTGACAAATGGAGCGCACATTGCGCTAAGGACGACTCCAATGGCCAGTGGAATGAACATAAGACCGGTAATACCGGGACTGTATCCTTTTCCTTCTTGATAAACGATAGGATAGCTAGAAAAATGATGTTAGCTGGGTTTACTTCCAACCGAAGAATTGAAGTGGATGGATGGACATACGCAACGAAAAACATGTACAACAAGCCGTACAAGACGGACATATAAAGTGAAATGAAGAGGACAATGGGCTCGAGGAACAACAACTGGAATGGTCGTAGCATAAAGATGCGAATCTTTTCACCCAGAGGACGCGAGTCAATTTCTTCCTCAGTCACGAATTTAGGATCATTCTCAGTCTTGCGCAATTTCTTTGCGCGGGCCTTCAACAAGGTTGGGGCGTATGTCTCGGGAACAGTGAAAGTTATCAGAGCCCAAGCAACGCCGGCGAGAATCAATTGAATCCAATATAGCCATCGCCAGCCGGCAGCATCGTAGAGGAAACCACCCACCAGGGGTCCAATAGCAGGTCCAATGAATGGAGCGGCACTGAAAGCTGCCATGGGAACACCACGTTCTTCATTTTTCCAGAGATCTGCAAGACTGCCTCCAACCAATGTCATGGGTGCACTGAAGGCGATGCCGTCAATGGCTCGACAAACGATGAGGGTTCCGATGTTGGGCGCAAGGGCACAAGGAATTTCGAAGATAAGGGCAATGAACAGTGTAACCGCATAGACGGGCCTTCGTCCAAGGACTTCAGACAAGGGTGCGAAAACCATAGGACCTAGGGGGTTCAGAGTTAGTATCTGTTACCTAACCAACCGATCTTGAGAAGTTTTAAAGACTTACCCACTCCGAAGCCAATAACGAACACCGTGATAGTAAGAAGAGAAACTTCCATGGAAACATGAAAATCCCTGGCTGGCCCATCGAGGCCGGCAGTAATTACAGCACTTGCAAACGCCACAATAAAACAGGTGAATGCGATGACAGCGGTGATATACCACTTAAAAGCCTTGGACCAGTTCTTGGGGTTCTCCACATCGTTGATGGTAAAAGTGACTAGTTTCCAATCGGCAACTTCACCAGTCACATTCGATCGAGTGTGTCTAACGATGTTTCCGGTTCTTGTCTCGGTGATATATTCCTCCAAATCGGCATCTTCGTTGACTTGGCCGAAAGGCAGCCCCGTGGGGTCTACCTCACCGGCATCGTAGCCTAGCGAGAGGGTTCTCGATCGCATATGCGCATGTTGAGGAGGGGCCTCGCCTCCTAGTGTAGACATAGTGTATATCCGAAGCGGCGTTCAATATCCGAAAGTAATGTTGAGTGGATATCTACTAATGTCCACGGGTGGTATGTCGTTGTTGCTGTGTCCGCTGATGATTCACCTGTGTTGTTGTGGCGTTTTAGAGATAGCGGTGATTTTTGTTGTTCAGAATCCATAATCGAAGGGGTTTGACTTGTATTTATATACAGTATACTTTTTACAATCGCTGTGTTAAAATTTTCAAGGTGGAACTTGACGTAGAATTGGTCTGCGCGAAAGAACCTAATATTTCCTAATTGGGAATTTGAGATGATTACCAAAAGCGGTAACATGCTTCGTAGGCCTGACCAGCCAGACGGAACCGAAGACAGTTACCCTATGGACCCGATTCGATATCAATAATCAATGTGTGTATTATGATCCTTTGTGCCTAATGGTGGATTCTCCAAGTCTGGACTAAATTAAATATCTCGCAAACCTTTCCCTGCCTACACAAAGCTCAAAATGCTCGATTGAGATTGCTCGTCGGCAATACATTGATACTTGAGAAACAAGATCGCATGGGGATAAACTCAGCCAATAATATGTGACCAGTTGTAGTGCCATGATCAATCATGACAACACACTTAGGTACATAAGTTAGCAACCGTTAATTGAATAAGCTGTTTACTACTACGTAGTAAAGGCATTTCGCTGATAGTGAGAGCGAGATGACGGATGAGGCGGCTTGCAGCAAGCCCACAGTGCCCAACCCGCTCTGTGATGACAACAACCGTCTCAGCCTATCGGAAATTGTTGATCAACCATCAGAATGGATCGGTCCGTCTTAATCTAGGCTTGGGACTTCGCGAATTGATAGACACGCGTCCGAAAGAGAAGCGGGCCGGAATGTCTTCCGTAGAGGAGTCAGGGCAGAGAATTAAAGAATTCGACAAGGGTCTCGGCTTTTTTATGGGGGCGAAAAGATAAAGACGCAGTTGACCTTGACGAATCCTTCTTAGCCGCTAGTCCTGATTAAGAGCAAATTCTCCGACGGAGCGTATTCCCTATATAGGCTAGACCGAGAAAGCTAGTCTTGCTAGGGAGTCGTAGTTGATTCACCCTGATGAGATCGCTTCTTCCATGTTTTGACTATTATTGCCTCTTGGGCTTACACGAATCAGTGATTGTTATCATTTTTAAAGCTTGAAGACCTTGAAGACCCCATGGCGATGTAAAAGTCATTTCGACTTGAAGATATTATACGGCATAGCGCTGATATCACGTGGCTGATAAGGAAATTTTGGCTCGATAGGCTGAATGGGGACTAGTGCGGGGCGACTATCAACGAGGATGGAGCGTCACAGATAATTTTTTTGCCGACAAGAGTCATACTGGTATAGCTTGTTCAATCTAGCACAGCCAATGTGCCTTGTTGATTGATTGAACAATCACTCCATGTGATATGAGCTGATTCAGCTACTTTTCTCAATCATAATTCTCAAAACCCACCCTTCACTAACCCTTTGATCGAGCGGTCTCAGGATGGTGGCCTCCAATGAGCAGACGTACCTGGCCATCCCGGGACCAGTGGCATTTTCCAAGTCTCGCGGTCGTGCAATTGCTCAAGAAATTGGCGCGATTGACGTTAGAGCCCAATGGGTCCACTACGTCCACACTTCTCAGCCTCTACAGGCCGCTCAAGAGGCAGTTCTTGAGCAACTCCTTCGATATGGCGACATTGTCGATGTTCCTCCCTCGTTCGAGCCAACCGATGGCGCCGTTAAAAACTTCTATGTTTACCCTCGAGTCGGAACAATCTCTCCATGGAGTTCGCAGGCAACCGGAATCTCCCACGTCTGCGGTCTTGCAACATTCGTAACGCGTATCGAACGAGGTATCAAGATTTCGGCCCTTTTCTCCGAAGGCTCAACACCAGAGGAAGGATATTTGGATCGTCTTCATGATCGGATGACACAAGTCATAAGTCAGGAGGAGCCGGACCTCAGCAAGATGTTTTCAGCCCATCCCCCGCTTCCTTTAGAGACTGTCCCTCTCCATGCCGGCGACAAATCCCCCACAGAGATCCTTCAAGAAGCAAACAAACGCCTCGGATTGGCATTGGATCAATCTGAAATTGACTATCTTGTTGCGGCATACGCATCGAACGGCCCCGTGCCCCGCGATCCTACCGACGTCGAACTTTTCATGTTTGCTCAAGTCAACTCCGAACATTGCCGTCATAAGCAATTCAACGCGTCCTGGGTCATTGATGGCAAGCAGATGCCTAACAGTCTCTTCTCGATGATTAGAAACACTCACAAGAAGCACCCAGAGTACACAGTCAGCGCTTACAGTGACAATGCAGCCGTCTTACAAGGTGAAAATGCCGGATTTTGGGCTCCAGATCCTGCATCTCGTGAATGGACGCAGACCAAGGAGCAGGTTCATATACTGGCCAAGGTCGAAACTCACAACCACCCTACTGCTGTTTCACCCTACCCTGGCGCTGCTACTGGCTCCGGTGGCGAGATTCGTGACGAGGGAGCCGTCGGTCGAGGTTCAAGACCGAAGGCTGGATTAGCCGGGTATTGTGTCTCAGACCTTCTTATCCCAGAACTCAGACAGCCCTGGGAGCTTGATGTTGGGAAGCCTCATCATATTGCAAGCAGTCTGGACATCATGCTTGAAGCCCCTATTGGAAGCGCAGCTTTCAACAACGAATTCGGACGTCCATGCACAGCCGGATACTTCCGAACCTTGCTCACTGAGCTTGATATCGGAAATGGTCAGAAGGAAATCCGTGGATACCACAAGCCAATCATGATTGCTGGTGGAGTAGGCACAGTTCGACCCCAACATGCCCTCAAAGATCCCAAGTTGGTCAAGCCCGGATCTTTCCTTGTGGTTCTAGGTGGTCCTGCTATGCTTATTGGACTTGGCGGAGGTGCTGCGTCCAGTCTTGCTTCTGGTGAAGGATCTGCAGATTTGGACTTTGCTAGTGTTCAGCGTGGCAATGCTGAAGTTCAGCGCAGAGCGCAAGAAGTTATCAATGCTTGTGTCGCAATGGGAGAAGACAGCCCCATCAAATTCATCCACGATGTTGGAGCTGGTGGTTTGTCCAATGCCCTTCCAGAATTGGTTCATGATGCTGGATTGGGCGCGACATTTGAGCTTAGGGAAGTTGAGAGCGCTGACCGTGGTATGAGTCCCATGCAGATCTGGTGCTGTGAGGCCCAGGAGAGATACGTTATGGCAGTCGGAGAGGAGGGAATGAACAAGTTCACTGCCATTGCTCGACGTGAACGTTGTGGTTTCTCGGTTGTTGGAAGAGCGGAGCAATCTCAACAATATGAAGAAAAACGACTTGTTCTTCTGGACAGAGATTCAAAAGAATACCCCAAGCCCATCGACCTTCCGCTTTCAGTTCTTTTCGGAAAGCCACCCAAGATGACCAGACAGGTTGACTCGCGAAAATTGAATCTACCGGCCTTTGATGCTAGTCTGTCGACCTACCTCCCAGCTGCACCATCAGAACAACACCTCCTTGAAGAAGCTGCTAGCAGAGTACTCTCTCTTCCTGCAGTTGGATCCAAGTCTTTCTTGATCACTATTGGCGATCGTACTGTTGGAGGTCTTACTGCTCGAGACCAGATGGTTGGACCTTGGCAGACTCCAGTTGCGGATGTCTCCGTCACAGCCACCTCACTTACCCAAGGTATAAGAACCGGTGAGGCCATGGCTATGGGCGAGAAGCCTACACTTGCCCTCATCTCGCCAGCTGCTTCAGCCCGTATGGCTGTTGCCGAGTCATTGATGAACATCACCGCTGCCGACTTGTTTGATCGTCTTAGCAGAGTCAAGCTTTCCGCTAACTGGATGTCAGCCAGCAGTCATCCAGGAGAAGGTGCAGCAATTTACGAAGCTGTCGAGGCAATTGGTCTCAGCTTGTGTCCTCAGCTTGGTATCAGCATTCCCGTTGGCAAGGACTCGATGTCAATGAAGATGAAATGGAACGATGAAAAGACCAAGGAAGCCAAGGAAGTTACTGCACCACTGTCTGTTGTTATTTCCTCCTTTGCTCCCGTCGAAGACTTCAAAAAGACGTGGACTCCAGCTCTCCGCAGTGTTGAGGAAGTTGGCGAAACTGTGCTCATGTTTGTCGACCTCGCATGCGGTCACAAGGCGCTCGGTGGTTCTGCTGTAGCGCAAGTCTTCAAGCAGGTCGGTCACGAGAGCCCTGACATTCGTGATGTAGAACTTTTCAGAGACTTCTTCGATGCTACGCAACAGCTCCATGAACAGGGTATTGTGCTAGCATACCATGATCGTTCAGATGGTGGTCTTTTCACAACCCTGGCTGAAATGATGTTTGCTGGACGCTGTGGTGTTGAAATCATGCTTGACAACTTACAAAAGTCAGGAGATATTCAAAGCACTGTCGAGACTCTCTTCAACGAAGAACTCGGTGCCGTCTTCCAAGTCCGAAAGTCCGACGAGATGAGATTCCGTTCTTGCTTTGCTACATGTGGACCGCCACCTGGCTTGATCCAGCGCATTGGTCGTGTCTCTGAGAAGCCAAAGCAGAATCTCACCATCTACCACCAGCACAAGTTGATCTACCGCCAACCTCGAGGAAAGATTCAACAGATCTGGTCGCATACATCTTATCACATGCAAAAACTTCGAGACAACGCTGCCTGCGCTGACCAAGAGTTTGCCAACATCCTCGAAGACACCAACCCAGGTATGTCATGGAACATCAAATTCGACCCCAAAGACAAATGCCTCCCTATCCTCACCAGCTTGATGTCTCCGTTCAACAACAAGCCTCGTGTTGCCATCCTTCGTGAACAGGGTGTCAACGGCCAGGCTGAAATGGCCTTTGCATTCAACCTTGCTGGCTTCACTGCTGTCGACGTACACATGACCGATATCATCTCTGGTCGCGTCTCACTCGCAGCATTTGCCGGTCTAGCTGCCTGCGGTGGCTTCTCATACGGCGATGTCCTCGGCGCTGGTCAAGGCTGGGCCAAGTCCGTGTTACTCCATGAAGAAACCCGCAAAGAATTCAAGACCTTCTTCGAACGTCCCGACACATTTGCCCTCGGTGTCTGCAACGGATGTCAATTCCTCTCCCGTCTCAAGGAGCTCATCCCTGGCGCCCAGTCATGGCCTAGCTTTGAGCGCAACGCCAGCGAACAGTACGAAGGTCGTGTTGTGATGGTCAAAGTTTCTGATCCCGACCCTTCCTCACCATCTGTCTTCTTGCACGGTATGGACGGATCCTCACTACCCATCGTCGTAGCTCACGGCGAAGGTCGCGCATCCTTCGCAATGACCCAGAACGTCACCGCACAGGACTTTGTCAGACACAACCTTGCCCCCGTTCGCTATGTGGACAATGTCACACTCAAACCCACAATGACATACCCCTACAATCCCAACGGTAGTCCCGAGGGTATCGCCGGTATCAGATCGCCCGACGGTCGTGTGTTGGCTATTATGCCTCATCCTGAACGTACTGTTCTTGGCGGTGTTGCTAGTTGGTTGCCCGCCGATGCGGAGAAATGGGGCGATGTTGGCCCTTGGGGACGTATCTTTTATAGTGCTCGCAGATGGGTTGGTTAGACATGTGCTGCGTAGCAATATCCCCCCTTTTTTATTTATAAAAACATGCATATTTTGTATTGACGATTTTATAAGGAATGCAACAATCATTTTCTATTGTTTGAATTCGGCCAAGCTTTTATTTAATTTGTAATGTATTTGGGTATCTAAGTATCTATCTTTTTTTAAGTATGGTTGTATCACTTCTTTGATTGTATATTCCACGACAATCGATCAGCGAGTATATCCCAACTCTGCTGTCCATCTACCCTTCCCACACCCCTCAATCCCGCAATGACAAACGCTAGTAATCGATGGAACTGTCTCATGACATGCTCCAGTCTGTGGGAGTAAGATGATTCAATAAATGATATGCTGGTCGTATTACCTTCGTCGTAGTAAGTCTCATTACCGTCGTCATCCTCGTTATTTTCGTCCTCATGACCATCGTGGGCTTCATCATCCTCGGAGTCAGAGCTATCTTCTGTTCGTCTGCGGCGACGTCTTCGTCTTGATTGCCTTTGGCCATTGAGGGCAGTAGATGAGCGATACGATGTATCGTATCGATTCGCCTCTCCATGACGCGCAGCTTGAATATCAGCAAAATGAATGCACAGATCAAGCAGATTGATGACTGCTTGATATATAGGCGCCAAGTTGTGCGAGAGAAGACACTGCTCCTCAAGCGCAGACATGTACAATTCATGCACGGAAATCATGCTGTCTATATCTGGGGACTCTGCTAGCCTCTTTTCCATAGCCGCCGTGTTTGTGGCTATTACCATATCTGTAACGTGGCCGTAAAGGATGTTTGTGAACCAGAGCAGGTTGTGCCGGATGATATATCCCATACCGTCATCTTCATCTTCATCTTCATCGACGTCGTCAGTATCTTCCTTTTTGAGCAGTCGTTGTCGTTCAAGAATGAATTTTGCGCGTCGTATTTGCATCAAAAATGTGGAAATACGTTGATACATGGTCATGGCAGGTTTTGTGATGATATTAGCGACAGGCCATGGGAGGACATAGTCTATTGAAATCAACTTGAGAATCTTGACTTTTCGACTCTGACTTTCAAAGTCGTGGAAAGTCTTGCGAACCGAATGCACAACGAGTCGGGATGTATCGACACAATCGGTCTCGCCGAATGCGCTTTGCACTAACTCGGTAAGAAGGAATCGATCGTTCCAGACACCACCGCGTTTATCGAGCGATTCAAAGATTTTGCTGTCGATTGTGGTGGAGACGGAGGCGTCTTTGCATAAATAGATATATTGCAGTGCGGAAAGCGATGTCCATAACCCGCATTCCTTGTTGAGTTGTTCTCGTAACATACTGGAAGCGAGGGTATGATTCGTCGAAATTAGATTCTCGACGGCCTGGTCTAATAAACTGGAAAAAGGTAAGAGTTGCCAGGTTATATCATCTGGACAAACAGCTTCAAAGTCGAGCGGTTGCCAATGGGCTGACTCCAGCTCGTCAGTTGCGACATTCATATTTCGTAGAAAAACCATGCTCTTGCCTGTGGTGAGGATCCTGCGGGCACTTGGTTTGATAAATGTCGGCGCATGAAGATGACCAGACGTCTCCTTCAGAAGATACCAGTCATGCCATAGGATCTGCAAGTCATGGTCGCGACCACAATCAGTAATGAAAAAATAATCTTGAGAAGCCTCGAGATCTCCACTTCTTAACCACAAGCGCAGTGGCTGTGCATATGCCTCGAAGCATGAGAAGAACAGCTTTGCGAGAGACTTGTATTCGTGTTCGTTTCCCGAGGCTTGATTGATGCAAACTAGTTTGTATAGCAAGTCTAGACAAAGGAACGACTGCTCTGGTGGTGCTGATCCCAATTTGATGACGAGGTCAGCCAGCAGCAAAAGGACTCGGACTTCTTTTTGGACCTCTTCTATCAACTGTAACAGACTGACCGTGACGGTCTTGCCAGGCGAAAGATAACTTAGTTGCATTCTTGATAAAACGGCATCGAAATCTGCAAGTTCTTTCTCAACACCCCTGGTGAATGTTTGCAGGAATACTACAGATTGTGGAATCTGCACAAATTTTCTGAGCTTTCCAAGTTCCACGCCAATGTCAGCACAAGAACGAAGTATATGTAAGAAAGCTGCGTTGGAGGCGTGACTAAGAGCGTATCTTCTATCCACAGCGATGCTATTATCGATCTGCCAGAATAGTGATGTAGGTAGTCCCTGAAGCATGAATAATATCTCACGCGCTGCCTGCAGCTCTGTGATGAAACGTGTATGACTCTCGGAGAACTCGCGTACAGCAGCCGAGTCGTACTCCCAGAAATGACCACTTTTGATTGTGGTTACCAGGTGGTCATCCTCCCCGGATGTGAGGAGTTCATCAGGTATCACGAACTCATCTCGCAATGGCCGTACTCTTTGAGGTAGTATCCTCGGGATCGAAATGTCACTTGAAGCGGTTGAAGACTCTGAATCAGAAGAAGCTGCGCCATAGTCAACATCGGCCCAGATATCTTCGTCGGCAAACTCAGATCCAGCAGCATCTAATTCTGACCATTTAAGTTGAACCGACGCGTTGTCGTAGTTGGATGTTTCAAATTTAGGCACACTTGACACATTGGCAGGGCGGTCAGAAAGCTGCAACAAGAGAGACAGAAATTCCGGCGTCCATGACGAGCGCTGTCCTTCTAACTCCGATAGACGACTACCCAAAGCGTCTGCCAGGTCATCCTTGTTGAGGACGCGGAATTTCTCCTGCAGGCCATCCAGTTGCTTCTCTACAGCAAATGGATCAGTGCGGTTCCAAGTGCTGCTGTCCTTTAAAATTGCCTCGCAGCGCTTTTTAGTGGCTGAAAAAGTGGTAGAAGCCTAGTGTATTAAGTTAGGACATGAACATCAATGCCAATACAAGGTGTAAATACGTACCTTATCCGATTGTGCTAGTGCGACGATCAATTCATTGATCAAAGTTCCAATGGCCGCCGAGCGGGCCATGATGATAGCGCGCCGCGAATTGCATCGGGCAGGTGGCCGGGTGTGTATAGGCAGGACGAACTAATGTACCCTTCTCTGATGTGACAATTCTGAGACCAGTCATTAAGTTAGTTGTATAACTAGCGGTTCTAGTTGTATATAAACTTGAGGCTGTTTCCGGACGCGTGGCGGATGACCGCGCGTGCTACGCCCAATCGGGAAAGGCGCCTAATATTGGAGATCCTCAGGCCAAAGTTCTAAAGGGGACGAAACATTATGCTGCGTCCTCTTCTCGCCATCGGATCCAGACAAGTTACACGAGTGGATACTGTTACTCAGGACAAGAGCTGAGATATATCCCTCGAGTTTCTACATACCGCCTCTTCATCGGTCTTCATACAATCTACAGTTGAGTATTTCTTTGATCGAGCTTCCGTTGCGGACCCTTCGCCATCATGGCCATCGCAAGGCCAATTCGGCTCCTTGGAGCAGTCGGCATTCTAGGAATTTTGCTGGTCCTGTACAGATTATCGCAAACATCGCAAATACCATCGATAGCGGGGATGGCAAATATAGGCAGAATAACAGATGGCATGAAAAGAGATCCTTTACTAGACCGTGAGTTCTTATCAATCAAAAAATAACCGTCGATGGGAAATAGGGCGCTGACCTCATCCTGAACAGCAACCGGGGAACCTGAGGGTATATTATGGCGAGCTGAAGATAATGATTACGCCCCCGACAGCGAGAACTCCGCACGTATCAATGCGACGCTTCTTTCGTTGGTACGCAATGAGGAGCTCGACGAGCTTGTCACGACGATGAAGGATCTGGAGCGCACATGGAACCACAAGTTCAACTACCCCTGGACTTTTCTGAACGATAAGCCTTTTACGGAGGAGTTTAAGCGCAAAACTCGGGAGGTCACAAAGGCAAAGTGTATTTATGGTAGGGGTTTCCTCTATTAGCCTGTTGAATAACTACTTACGCAATGTCTAGAACAAATCCCCGCAGATCACTGGGAAGCTCCCGAATGGATCGACGACGATCTAGTCCAAGAGTCGAACAAATTCCTCGAAGAACAGGGTCTCCAATACGCCAGCAAAGCCTCATACCACAAAATGTGTCGATGGAATAGTGGCATGTTCTACAAGCATCCAGCTTTGGCTAACACGCAATACTACTGGCGAGTCGAACCAAAAGTTCAATTCTTCTGCAATGTCGACTACGACGTCTTCCGCTACATGCAAGACCATAACAAGACCTATGGGTTCACAATCAACCTCTTCGATGCACCGGAAAGTTTGCCTACTCTCTGGCCCGAGACAGAGCGCTTCCTTGCCGAACACCCCGAATACGTCTCCGAGAATAACATGATGGAATGGCTTGTGGATGACAAGTTGCGACCAGAACATAACAAGAAGGCCAATGGATACTCTACCTGTCATTTCTGGTCGAATTTTGAGATTGGTGATATGAACTTCTTCCGTAGCGAAGCCTACGAGGCTTACTTCAACCACCTTGATCGTGCTGGAGGGTTCTTTTATGAGCGATGGGGCGATGCACCTGTTCACTCGATTGCTTTGGGTCTGTTTGCGGATGCAAGCAAGGTTCATTGGTAAGCACATGGCGGTATCACCATAATATATATACTAAGATTGAATCACAGGTTCCGAGACATTGGCTACCGTCACATCCCCTACTTTAACTGCCCCAACTCACCCAAATGCTCAGGCTGCACACCCGGCAAATTCTACGAGGGAGAATCTTTCCTAGCTAAAGAAGATTGCCGCCCCAACTACTTCAAGTACGTTGGAACTCATTGATCATATTATATACATGATCAAGTGGTACATAATGTGTTACGACATTATCCCCATTTCTCTGTTTACAAATTGCATTTTTCTCCTGTAACTTTACAAACGGATTGTTCAAGAAGCAACCTTGGAACTGTGTTGCTCATTATATATTGGAAATAATATAGTGGAGAACGGCGTTTTTTTGTTTCTTCGATCGTTTTTGAAATCTTTTGAAGTTGATTGATTATACCAGATTCATATAAAATGCATTCATCTATTTTATCCATGATTACGACGAGAAGAGTTCCTTCCCTAGGGGGTGTTTGGTAGAAAAGGATATATGTCAAATACTAGTACGGCAGCGAAGGCTGTTGAACAGTTGAAAAGCCAAGCGGCGATCAGCAGCAGATTACTAGGCAAGGCTTTTCCTCATCCACAAAGCTTTCTATTTATCTATACAGATTTCTCTCCAGGATTTTGAGAAGACGAAAGATTTCAGACTATGACACATTATCACACAGAGGGAAAACACAGAAGAGGATAAAAACAGGATATAAGAGATAACGCTATGGGTGCTAACGCTATTTCTTTACTCGTTCTTGGGGTAGAGTTCCTCCTGGAGAGGGACACCGAGCTCAGTTCGGAGAGCCTCGAGAGCCTCGAGATATTGCTTATATTGGCCTTCGTTCTCGACCTTGGCGCGGATACCTGTGTAGACGAGTTAGTGGGGCTGATAATAGACATTGATGAGCTGGAGGAATATGACGAACCTTCGAAAACTCGGACGGCAGTGGGGAAGTCGTTGACGCGGCGAGCTGCGCGGAGAGCAGCAGAGAGAACCTCAACGGAGGGGACGAGATCGTAGGCAAAAGCGTTGTTCAGGTTGCGCTAACAACACGAGATTAGTCAATTTGGTTCATATCGGTTTCGATCTGGGGTTCGGCTAGCTGAGCGCTTGTTATTTCCACTGACGTACCTGGAGCTCGAAAACATCTTGAACGGCATCAAATTCCTTTTCGTATCTGCATTGACTTGTCAACACCCGAGAATATCATACCGGTTGACGTAAAATCGAGCGATGATGTTGTTGGGAGCGATCAAATGTCCAATGGTGTATGGCATGATGTTGAAATTCAACATCCGAAACATAACACCACCAATTTTCCTTCCCGCCCAAACCAACCTCACAGCTCAATTGGGTATGCATACCTGGCAGAGAATTCCTCGTAGGTCTCCTCCTCGTGACCGCTGTGGAGCTTGGCAGAAGTGCTGAAGTTATTGGCAATAGCGAACGAGGAAGGAACAACGCGGATTGAACGAGGAGCGTACGACGAAGCTCTGACGAAGCTTGTTGCCGGGCGGACGGATCGCGTCGCGAGACGGAAGAGAGTGGTAGAGGCCATTGGAGCGGAGAGAATCGAGAATGAGGATTGCAATTGATGTAGTTGTTGTTGTGTTTCTCTTCCCCAATGGGAGGTATCAAGGTCGTGGTTGAGAAAGTGGTTGATTGGGAGGTGCGGTTGGAGGTTTCCCACGGAGTTTTGCGGGTGGCTTGGTGTGCCAATTGGGTGGTGTGATGCGTGGCCTGAGGCTGCAAGGCCGCAAAATTTCCCTATCCGGAAGGACTACCATCCATACTGGTGGTACCACAGATTCAGACATGGCTTCAGCAAGCAATTGACGTATGGGGGGTTATTGTCCGGGAATTCTTAATTGTAGGAACTAGAACTTTGTACTGGAACACCCTGTTACAAGAAAAATTGTCAATGTAAGAAGCAAGCTGTGGCATTGCATACATGCAAAGACCTGTCCAATCACAGCTTCTGAATTAGTGTACATACTACCGAGATGGACATTAATATTATAAGTTAGAGCCTATCGATTGAGCTTATCGACGCTGCTATCGATACTCTCCATGATCTGCGGAGGACAAGATCTCGAGTCTCGCTTGGGATAGCTACCATTCAGGATAACAATTGTACGGTAGCTGTGCCGTAAAAGGCTAACAGCCTCGGCAAGAGGTCGCATCTTCATGTGTACCACAGACTACGTACGGAAACAACAGCTCCAATTGAGCCAAGTGCAGGTACCAGGTCAATCAGCTTAGCTTGCGAGAGAGTTGCGAAGAAGAGATCCAAGGAATGAGAGAAGTTTTGCGGTGTTTCCACTCCGTTCCCCCTTTTACACTTTGGAGGAACACGCTAGCCCCGAACAGGGCAAGCGCTGCTCTCGGCCAGCCAGTAGGATCGCGGCCAGCCAGAAGCATCTTTTTGTTTAATAAGAATTCTGACCTCGCGTGCCTCGCTGTCCTCTCTTCCTCTTCTCCTGTCTCCTTCTCAATCAGGTTGCTCTTCTCTAGCTTTTGCCTCGATTCTTTCCTTTTCTTCAATTTCGGCTTCGTTTCATTCCTTTGAATGATTTTCGTTATCTGCCATTAGTATATTTAATCATCTCGGTTCTTCTCCCTCCTTTTTTCTGCTTTCTGCCGTCAGCCGCAAGCCATCCGGACAACGCCGCAGGGGGATTTCTCGCCCGATCTTGCAATTGACATTCGAATCAACGGTTTACAGCGACCGCGTCCGCAGTCATGTCGTTCGACCTCAAACAGATCCCTCTTCCCACCATCGATCGCCCATTCGGCATCGAATTATGGCCAATCTTCAACAAGGCCTTCGACGCCGTCGTCGGATATCCTGCAGACGATTTCCGCTTTGTGAATGGAGAGACCCCCATGTCTACTTTTAAAGAAACCGCAATTGCCATGGTCACATATTATACTGTCATCTTTGGTGGTCGGGAGATCATGAAGAACTTCCCTGCATTCAAACTCAACGCCCTTTTCATGATCCACAACTTCATCCTCACTGCCGTGAGTGGAATTTTGCTTGCTCTCTTCCTTGAGCAGCTTATTCCTACCCTCTACCACCATGGTCTCTTCTATGCTATCTGCGATCACAACGGTGGATGGACTCAACCATTGGTTGTGTTGTACTATGTAAGCGATTCTGCGCGGATTTGTGAAGCTAATTGGCGTCAAAGCTAACAGTTATACCAGCTCAACTACCTCAACAAATACCTTGAATTCCTGGACACCGTCTTCCTTGTTTTGAAGAAGAAGCCCTTGACTTTCCTTCACACCTACCACCACGGCGCCACTGCTCTGTTGTGCTGGACTCAGTTGATTGGATTGACCTCTGTTTCATGGGTTGTTATCACTCTTAACTTGACCGTGCACGTTGTTATGTATTGGTACTACTTCCAGAGTGCCCGTGGTATCCGTATCTGGTGGAAGAAGTACATTACCATGCTTCAAATCATCCAGTTCGTTATCGACATTGGTATGTTCATGTCTCCCATTTTGAAAGCAGACTCGAAGTGCAAGCCGCTAAACTAACCAAATAGGCTTCATCTACTTTGCTTCCTACACCTACTTCACTAGCACCTACTTCCCCTCTGCTCCTAACATGGGAACCTGTGCTGGTGAGGAATTTGCCGCATTTGCTGGCATTGGTATCATCACCTCCTACCTCGTCCTCTTCATCTCCTTCTACTTGGTCACCTACAAGAAGGCCGTCAAGACCGGACGCCCTCGCAGCAACACTGGTCGCCAGGCTCTTATCGACATGAAGGATGCCGAAGTCCCCAGCCCCATCGCCAATGGCCGCAAGGCTGCTTCGAACGGAGCCACAACAACTGGACGTCAGGGACCTGTCACCCGCTCTCGCAAGGCTTAAACGCGAAGCGATTGCTAGACCTGATCAGTTGACATGGTGGAGACTGAAAGTAGTCAGTCTGGTCAATCATGAGATCTCACGGAAAGGATCTGCAAGCAGCCAACTTGATGATCAATGCATGCATAATCCTGACTACAGAGTCCTTCACGGAACAAATCTATTTATCTCTTCGACTGTATTCTATTGTTACAGACATTACACGTTTAATGAGCGACGGTTACGACTGGGTTGATTTCTCGGTTGAATCATCTACAAAAAATCATAATATGGGAAAGCAAGTCGTTTGATCGATTATATGAATGGGAGCGGGCATATAAAAATTGGAACGAATTTCGACGAAACTCGATGGTCTATATTCTAGATCTGTTTTCTCTCTTCGCCAAATTTATCGCTTTTGTATTAGTATTGTATATGATTATTTTTTCTTGCGGCAATTTATTTCTTCACCTCTGGTTTGATGATGACTTGTTGGCCATATATTGAGGGATGCTATGTTATACATGAATGCTCGTGTTTCAGCTAAGACTGTGTCAAGAGTTAGGTACGTAATATGTATTGTACGCAATTGAATAAAGATTGAAAAAATGCATGGCTCAGGTATATATAAGTCAGAAGCTCAATCACTGATAGCCTGGTCAGAATATTAGCCCTAAAGACAACCAACTCGCTGTATTCAATTCCCACCTGGGCTATATGAACGTTCCTCTTACCTAGGTAGGTGTGTGTATAGCCAGTCCTGGTTCAGACGAACCACGAAGAAGATTAGTATCTTCAGGATCTCTGGCTACATATTCAACAAACAGCTGAGCATTATCAACCTGCCCTGGTCATACAACGGTCATTAATCAACGCCACCCACAAGATCTGAATGTTTCCCTGAGCGATCAATTGGTGTCCTAAAATTGATGATCATGCATATACGCTCAAGCACCGGGGTGGAAATGTGCTTGGTCATGATTCCTAGGATGACCAGTGACCCTGGAGACATGGGGGCTAGTATGGTCAGATACCGGGTCATATTCTTTGACCCTGACTCGAGACATCACATAAAGAATGACTATACACATTTGCCTAAAGACGGAACCTTGTCTTATCCATGTCTTGATAGAGATTCAACCTGAGGACGTGAACAGACTACAGTCGTTACCTAGGCACCTCGCTGGTGAGGAATCAAGCTGGTCTCTGCGGTGACTTGACATTGGAACTGATAGGTATCAAGATTGACATTCGTTGCCAAGGCACCACAAACCTTTAGATGTTCGGTTAGATATATATCTTCACAAGGTGATTTCTTGCTAAAGAAGGTTTCGGAGCTGTCACCTGTCACTGTCCTCTGCGCATGGTAGTTATGGTGTCCGGGTCCCTTGCATAATTCCCGTATCTGGCAAGTTCGGGTCGTAGCCCTGGAGGTGAATACCTGTTTTTCAACGTGGCTTGACGAATGGCCTCTTTTTTGATTGCTTTCGCTACTTGAATAAGACTCTTTTGAAAAATAAAAATAAATATAAAAGTTGGTTCGTTTTACATTGTTATATCATATCGCTGCCTAGGTGATATCCGTCTTGCCGTGGGAACTTCGCGACCAGAACGAATCAAAGCAACAACCAATTCCTATGATTCGGCCTGCATGATGACTGCCTTGGAGATTCCAATATTTAATCATTGGAATTCGGTGTGTTGGTCATCTCCGAGTCAATTGTCGGAGATCTTCATGAGAGCGAGTTGAACCAAGCCAAACCCTAACTTTTCCAAGGTTGTATCTACATACCTTTCGCTCTCGCACAGACAGATAAGATGGTCAAGTGACCATTATCTTTAAGTTTAAAATCAATACTCCGTACTTAGAAAAGTAGAATCGGGCTAACGTGAAGCGCAAAATCCAGTCCAGTGACTCCCGGTGTTAATGCGTAACTTATTAGGGCTTGCGGCTCACTAGTACTCACGGCAAACTCTGAAACTTCAAAGACAAAAAACTTTTTTTCTGGAACAGTAGTCATAACTCAAAGCATAACTCAACTCAACGAAACAGTACCAGTATCACAAATCTGATAAGGTCAAGCACGGAGCACGGAATGCATATTGCCATTACCCCGTACGTGCTACGAGGAGATAGGGATTCGAGATCGGCAATGGGATACGTCCTTTGCTGCAAGGGTCATGTCGATAGACTGAACAAAATTCTCCGATTGACGTTCGAAGAGTATGCAATGCCATTTAATAGAAATGATGCATTTTTCGATGATACACTTTTGACGCAGGGACGAATACCTAGGCACTTGACCTGAGAGCCAATTAAATAATTTGCACGGGCTGCTCTCTAACTTAACTACTAAGTTACGTAGTAATTGCGAGTGGATATAGTTAATAATACGCAGTACAATACCTAGATTAACTACGAAAGTACCCGGGTTTCTGGATTAATAAATAATTTTTATATTCGATATTTGCTAACGACTACTAGACTGAGCCTATTCAGGTATTAAACCGACTATAAAACGTTGCACTATTAATTACACTATCCTCTATGCGAGATACGCAAACCCCAACCGCGGCCTCCAAGAGGAGATGGCCGTTTCACCCTCAGCCAATCACCTGTCTGTCTCACACTGAAACACAGGAACCCCCGTAGACAGAAATACTTCACTCTGCATTAGCCCGGTTCTCAGAATGATAGATGATATACTATCGATTGATTCGCTATCCCTTCCAGGAACCCCAGCCCCTCTCTTTGGTGGCCAAAGCAGCATAAAATGGCGTGTCACAAACCCACGTTGAAGGTTGATTGTAAGCAAGCAACTTGCAGCAGATGGCTTCACTAGTTTGTGGATAAGAGTTGGTAAACAAAGAGTCGGCATGGCATTAATGATTAATCTATTTGAATAGTACATGCGTTCCCGCCATGGTCCATAGGTATGGCCAATTCATTAGAGCGGACTCCATGTGTACTCCTTCCAAGCTCATACTCTGTACAATCGAATTCCAGCTTCGGACTAAGTTCATGCATTGTACCTGTCATCCATCATGACTTTGACCTCTTTTAGCTGACTACCGAATGTAGAAGTGCTCCATGTTTATCGTTAATAGGAGCATCTGATCTGTCAGCTAATATTCGCAGTTTACCCTTCAGGTCCAGAATTTCTGTAAGAATGGGAGACAATTTGCTGACTGCTTGGCCGGTCAGATTATATCATCGCCCTTGACAGGGCTACGTACTGATAACAATGTGATTCGTGAGAAGTAGCAAACATGTCAATAATTTAGCCCTGGACGAGGGTGTGCAATATGGCCGGTGGCTTTGATAGATATGGACAAGGACGAGGAGAGGATTAACGAACCGCGAAAAGACCCACAACAATTAACAATTAACATAATCAAGGGCGTATGGCACCCACGTGTCCTTCGTGAGTCAAGCCAGTTAGGATGAGACAGGGCGATAGGATAAGAATTCGGCCCTGGTTAAGGGTCGGAAATGTAGGAGACGGGGACTCCTTAGACATGATTATTGGAATTTGCACGACTCAAGCCTGCATTTCGAACGGTGTATACACCATTCATACTACGAGTAAATGCTTTTTCTCTGTCAGAGTAGTGAAGCACGGAGAAGTCCGTACTGGATGAACAGAGGGCACACTGTGGAGGGGTGAAGTGCAGGGGCCAGCCAAATCCATCAACCTGTAACTCTCTAGTTGGGCGACTAACCCTGCTATATCGGTGACTGTACATACATACTTTAGACTCAGCACTGCCATCACATCTTGTCATGTCAGGGCTTGACATAGTTAAATACCTAGTTTACCCCCATAAGGACTAATCATTGCACACGGACTCCGGATCGCGGACATTCCTGGAATATTTCCCCCTATCAACGACAACCCTGTCCTGGTGTCTGTCACGGAAGATCTGTACCGAGGGAGAGGGGGGTCCTCCCTGTTACTATATTCGACCATAACGAACTGTATCATCGTGTCCTGCACTTTTCTTTTTGCTTTTTCTTCTGGTCATATCTACTCCGGGGTGCTTTGACCTTTCTTTATTATTCTGCTACATGCTTCAAAAATAGACGCTGTCTCACTCTTCTGCTATTTTTTGTCCTCTTCCCTTTCTTGCTTGCTCTTTGTCTTTGCTAGCCACCACCACCAAGGTCCTAAGCAGATGACTTGATTACGTATAACGTCTATTGAGATTTGTATCTCACACGCAAGACTCGATATTACTTATACGGCAAATAAGCCGGGTCGAAAGAGAAAGCAGCTACATATAGAGCAGGCACAGGTTACTTGTGCAACCGCAACACAACATGGAAGCACCTATGGCCACCGAAATGGTTGTCAAACCAGACCAGAATGAGATATTGCAAATGCACTCTATGCCACCTTGGAAGTGCTACGAGTCCGAAGAAGAGGACGTATCCGAGACAAGCTCGCAGAGCGTCTTTTCGCACACCGAGGGCGACATAACCAACGAGTCTGATGCAGATGAGTCTATCAACGAGGTAGAGTATGTTGACGCTGAAATGCTGGCTCCAACGGTCTACCATCATGTCAGCTCAGATGATTCATCCAGTCTTTATTCCAATAGACTATCAATCATAACGGCAAAACGTAGCAGTGCAGCGACCTGTGTTCCCGCTCACCATGGACAGGATGCATCTATTACCGACGACAACGAAGATGTGTCCCCGGTTACCGAGTACATGACACCACCGGTTTCTCCAATTTACTTATCAGCTGTATGCTACGTTCCAGATGGTTCCGAAAGCTCATCTCGGGACGAATCGTCTGCAGACGCTGAAGATAACGAAGATGAAGTACACGAGGTTTCCGAAGCCAGGCAGGTGTTTTTCACGACGCCAGCTTCCAGGCCAAATATTGTCATAATTCAGAGTCCTACCACTGAAGCTATTCTAACTGCTCGAATGGGCGATCCAGTTCTGCCGCAGCAATCCAGCGAGCAGAACAAACAGGAAGCTCCTCCAGCTAATCTTCGCAAGAGGCCATCTAACAAGAGGTCCTCAAGCGCTTCGGGAATGACTACTCCAGCGGACCGCTCCAAACGATACTCAGCCATGTTCTACCGTGATTTCACCCGGAACGGTGAGGTGACATACGCTGATTCTCGAAACCATACACGAGCCCAGTCCTCGCAAAGCCCAGCACGGAACTCCTCACGTCCGAGGGTAGTATCACGACAGGACAGCATTATCAGCAATGCTACCGACTCTTCCGAAGTACGACAATCACGACCACGACGAATCCCATCCCAACGCTCCTCCAGCAGAAACAGTCGCCACGCCCCAGACCATGAATCACCACGAAACTACTCACGACCACGCCCCATTCGCAGCTCAAGCGTTGCCAGCGACATGACAGCCGGAAGCTCAACATCTTGGAAACGAGTCCACGCACACAACTGGTCTAGCTCATCCATTCAATACCCAAGCTCGTCCTCCTCCATCGTCGATGGGGCTTCCTCTTCCTCTTCCTCATACTCAACACCACCGGGCGAAAGCGAATCAAAACCAACTCCTCATCCACTCTCAATAACCACAACGCCAACATCCCCTACAGCTGACTCACTGGATTTCCAACAAATGAAATTCAACCAACAACAGTCGTTGCAGTCAGCAATCACATCCCACAGCAGCAACAGCGACATCGACTGGCCCCCCGTTCAATACGGACGATCATCCACAAACTCCAATAAAAAGACGTTCCCCTATTCTCACCCCCGAAATCTTTCATTGTCATTGACCACAGTCCTTGCCACTGCATCAGTCGAAAATCTGACGGATTTTACATCAGCACGGAGTCGAAGGGGCTCAGTCGCCACCACGACTCCCACCACCACCACCACCACCATCACCATCACCAGAACAAGGAAATCATCAATATCTGCAGTCATGTCAGCTGCAGTATCATCCGGCAAATCATCAAGCCATTCAACGAATACGATGAAATTACTGATGGGCGGGTTTAGGGGGCTAGGAAAACAGCGGAACATTCGGCAATCATAGACCTTGACCCTAAGCCCCAGGAAGATCAGGATGACGATCAACAGTCTAGGATGATCTTCCTATTTTTGCCCTCAACAAAATTCTGTGGGGTATTACATTTTCCAGAAAACTATATACTACCCCCCTTCCCCTCGATTCGATGATATTCGGACCCCAAGGACAGGACAACAAACAGCACCGGCCCTTGACTCAGTAACTGAGTATCCATGGAAGCTGATCTTATACCCTGGTTTTTGTTCAAAGTTGTTATGTTTGGTTTTTCAAGTTGTGTTATTACTATTCAAGGCGTTTATTGGATCAGGTAAAAGGTTGATGGGTCACTACATCTACGATCTTATATACCATTACGAGGGAGTTTGTCTTTTTTTTATTGTTTGGTTGTTCTTTGTTTGGTTATTATTTGGGTTAGGTACGTGTACGTTATGAAAACGGGAGTGGAAAGACTCTTTAAGAAAGGATAATGGATCAAGGACCTGATTGATTCTGTGTTATGGTTATGGAGGCTATCAATGTTTAGTTAGAGTTAGGGTTTGTGATCTTAGGGCTTGCGTATGATTAGGTTGTTAGTCATAATGAATATGTCAAATCAAATCGGTCTTCAGGGTAATTTATATTCTCATAATCTCTGCTTATTTACGTTCGCATGAGAATTGTATGATAGTATTCATACGCTCAGTATCGAGGGAATATGCATGACTGAGGCTGTATAGACATAACGAGAATCCGGAAGCCCTGAACAAAGTACTGGTATGATTCGAAACATTATGTGCAGTATCTATATGAAACCCTAGCAGTTCGAACATTACATCCTCCAATCTAGGAGGATCATTCCAGCCACTCATCACTTTCGACTCTCCAATGCACTCTTGATAGCTACTCAAATCGTTAGTCAACGCAAAACAAAGGGATTTATTCATCAAACGTACCATCGCACGAACTCTTAGCGTCCCCGAATAACATCTTCGTATTATCCATATAGAACATTGGATTGGGCACATCGGCATATCCACTCGACATTCCGCGTTTCATGACAATCACCTCTTTGCTCTTCCATGCCTGTAACACCGGCATTCCAGAGATGGGTGAGTCTGGCTCCAGGGCGATTGGATTCACCGTGTCGTTTGCG
The DNA here is from genome assembly GCF_009556855.1 of Talaromyces marneffei. NCBI lineage: Eukaryota > Fungi > Ascomycota > Eurotiomycetes > Eurotiales > Trichocomaceae > Talaromyces > Talaromyces marneffei. The sequence continues at coordinate 1,059,419 of NC_072350.1, read as the reverse complement.
CCGATGACGAGAGTTACGTCTGTGTCACTGAAGTCGTCGTTTATTTCGTCCATTTCAAGCACGACTTGATATGAAAAACTCAGAATGTGCAATTTGAGTAAGGAGGGGGTAAACTTACTGTCATAAGGAACGGAGGCTTCCGCAAGGAGCACGTTGCATTGACCAGGCATTCGCCCTGCTACCGGATGAATTGCAAATCGCACATTGACTCCCTTTGCTCTCAGCATCTTCGTAATTTCTGATATAGCATATTGTGCTTTGGCAACTGCCATGCCGTAGCCGACGACCTAATACCATCATATTAGTGGAACGCAGAGGAAGAGCTCCTGGAGTATTTGGTCTTACAATAATAACATTCTCTGCGTTAGCCAGTGTATCCACCGTTTCATCAATAGACGTCGTGACTACTTCACCCTCAATCTTTTTGCTCGCTTGTATTGGCGCAATGCCGCCGAATAGCACGTTCGTGAGGGATCGATTCATTGCAACGCACTATACAATCAATTAGACATGCCAATTCGGGGAGAAGAATTGGACTTACCATAATATATGATAGAATGGAACCACTGACTCCGATGAGCGAGCCAACTGTGGTCAGGAGAGGATTATCGAGCATGAATCCTTCGGCGACCAGCGCGAAGCCAGAGTAGGCATTCAAGACAGTTATAACAACGGCTATACACATGGGTTAATATGCTTCACACGTTCTCGGGAAGAAACTCACGCATATCAGCACCACCAATAGCAGCCGTTGTTGTATATCCCTTTAAGAAACTAAGCACTGTGTTTGCACCTAGACAAGTCGCAGCAATCACAGGCGCTCCCGGAGCCATAGTCACAAATGCCCCCATTGTTGCAATATTTGCTCCCAGAAGTGATGAGTTGATGACGTGTCTACCTGGTAGAATGGTGGGTGTAGACCTCATGCGACCAGCTAGTTTCAAGAAAGCTACAATTGATCCAGTAAATGTAACGCCACCAATGAGGACTCCTAGATAGGCTGTCACCATGTGTAGTGTCGAAACATGAGCGATCTCTGCCATAACGCTTCCAATGCTCGTGAGAACTGCTGCTAGACCGACCACTGAATGTAAAGCTGCAACTGTCTGGGGCAGTCCAGTTGGGGTAATGCGACGGCCAATAACGGCACCTTTAATTCATTCAGCTTGATATCAAAGATAAATAGAACGTACTGCTCAGCCATACCTAACAAGCCTCCAATGCCTGCAACTGCTCCGAATTGTACCAAAGTTGCTGGAGAGAATCCGACTGCGAGTAACGAGGCTAGAAATCCTGAGCTAACGCCTAGAATTCCAAGAATGTTTCCTCGACGTGCCGTCAATTGGGATGCCAGCCCAGATATAGAGCCTATGGATGTGTATTAGCTTTCGAGAAATGTGCCTGACTATATCATGATCATCTTACTAATGCAGAGTACACTGCTGACTAGGTATCCAGCCTGTACAAGTCCTGCCATACCAGTGGAAGCGGCAACAATGTACCCTCCGCCGAAGATAAGACCTGGTATAGCGTACAACCAGGGATATTCTGGAGGATCAGTAGGGCCTGTGACGGTTAGAAATGTGCGCAGGACTAGGGCAAGGACACCTTACGCTTAAACATGTCCAGCATGCGCTTGGTAATCACGAAACCCCCAGATACGTTCACAAATGCAAGAAGAACAGACAGTGCTCCCAAAGCCTCGGGAATGGTGGTCGGGGAATAACCTCCACCCATGACGAAGAGACCGCCGATACCAACCATTCCTATCAAAAATTAGAACCAACCTACCTACCATGTCAATTGAATGTTTGAGTCTGTACTGACCTGAAATGGCGTTAGTCACACTCATCAGAGGAGAGTGCAAGGCAGGTACAACGCCCCAGACTGCGCGATAGCCCACGAGTCCAGCCAATCCAAACGTAAACATGTTGCCCATGAACACAGGACCGGTTAGCTTTCCTAAAGCAAGAGCTGATCCCATACCTGCCGTAACCGTAGCGACTTGTCGTGTTGCCTTTTTCCAAGGAGTCACTTCAACTGCCTTTACCTCTTTTGCCTGGGCTTGGGTTGTCCCAGCAGCAGGCGTTGGAGGAGGCGTAGGGGGCGGAGGTGGTGGCAGGATCTCGCCGTTGAAGCTCACAATTGCGCCGCGGGTCACTTCGTCGTTTAGATCAACGTAAAAGCCTTTGTCCTTGTCTGCTAGAGAGAGTAGGAACTTTGTGATGTTGTTTGAATACAATGTAGATGACTGAGTCGGTAGTCGTGAAGGCAAGTCGGTGTACCCTAAATTCGTCAATAAATTCAACATTTAGAATATCCATATGTGTCGATACGAACCAATCACCTTCACTCCGTCATAAATAGCCAATTTCCCAGGAACTGTAGCTTCACAATTACCTCCAGCTTCGGCAGCGAGATCGACAATCACCGATCCTGGTCTCATTGCATGCACCATCTATAAGAGTTAGGGAGTGGATTGTTGGAACGAAAATGGAACAACCATACCTCTTTAGTAATGAGCTTTGGGGCGGGCTTGCCGGGAATGAGAGCAGTTGTAACGATTATATCAACCTCTCGACATTGCTCCATAAAAAGTTTCATCTCGGCCTCAATAAACTCCTTTGACATCTCTTTGGCATATCCGCCTTGACCAGAGCCATCTTCCTCCATATCGACCTCGATAAACTCTGCGCCCAAGGATTGTACCTGCTCACGAGCGGCAGGACGCGTATCGAATGCACGAACAATTGCGCCATTGCGACGTGCCTAAAAACGAGGTTGTCAATAATGCCATCTATCCCACGTTAGCCAGAAGGGCAACATACGGCTCCAATTGCGCTCAAACCAGCAACTCCGGCTCCGATGACGAGAACTTTGCTAGGTGGTATCTGGCCACTAGGTCAGTATTCTTCCCACCAGTGTTCGTGTCCGTTTAAGATCACCTTTCTGTTGTCTGTTAGCACTTATTGTTTCTAAAATCTGGAATCAAATTACTCACCCAGCAGCTGTCACTTGGCCAGCAAGGAAGCGGCCAAACTCGTTCGAAGCTTCCAAGACAGCTTTATATCCGGCGATATTGGCCATTGAACTGTTTCAAGATGACCTGCTTGTCAGCGCATGCGGTTACAATAGACGGCATGTAGTGGCTAACCTTAGTGCATCAAATACTTGGGCACGTGAAATTCGAGGAATCTTGTCCATGGCAAATGAAGTGATTCCGCGTCCCGCGAGGGCTTCGACGACTGATTTGTTCTGTGCAGGGTAAAGGAACGAGATGATGGTCGCACCTTCGCGCATCGAATTTACTTCGTCCTTAGTCCCATCTTCTATACTGGGCGCGCGAACTTTGAGAAGAATGTCACTCTGAGACCAGACTACATCTCTCTCAACAATAATTGCGCCGGCCTTTCTGTATGCCTCGTCAGTGAACTGAGCTTCGGCGCCAGCGCCGCTTTCTACCAGAACCCTTGAAAACCCCTTTTTCAAGAGAAGCGCTACGTTTTGCGGCGTGATGGCCACACGACGCTCGTTGGGGAATGTCTCGCGTGGAATGCCAACCGTGAGCGACTGGTAAGGAACGACTACGGAAGAGGTAGATGCTGTCGCGAAGCTGTGCTTATGAGGCGCGTAACTTGCTACGAGAAAGCGCTTGCGGCCTTGTCTATGTTTCCATGCACGCGAAGTCGTTTTGAGGCTGTGGGCTTGTTGCCATGCTGTAGTCAGATGTAAGTGTGTGTGTTTGTGTGCGTTGATTTTGCTTTAACGCTGTCGCATAGATTGTAAAAGAATTTAGAATGGTCGGTTTCTTACCTGAGCAGCCCAGTACGCGTAAAGAAGTCGGAACTATCGGAGAATAAGGCGCCAGAACTGTCGCCTTCCGAAGCCAGCTCATCGTGACCGAACCGATTAAAATTCTAGAGGTATCGTGAACTCCGCATAGATGAACATGCTCTGCCAGAGAATGCGACTGAAGTCATCAACACGACAGATCGCAAAGATAATTCGAGAAGAGAAGCTATGTGTGGCAGGCTAGCAGCGGGGTTTGTCGATGAGAGGAGATGGAGAAAAGGAAGGTTGCAAGGGGCAGACTAAGCGGAGAAGGTAGCAATGACCCTTGGTACGGAGTACCTCAGGCACATCTGAGGGCATGTTCCTTCTCTGGCAAGGAGACAACAGCCTTATTTTTACTTTCCATGAATCATGCAAGTGCACAAACATCCATTCTAATTAGCCGCTTGGACTTGTTGGTTCGTGGTTACATGCAGAGGACTACTGGTACCACGATGGCGAGTTTCACGGTCATCGGACGTTCTCCTATCCTTTGCTATTAGCTGACGTGTTTCATTGGCGCATAGACCAGTTAAGGCAGTAATACTACCATATGAAATCTGATATTATGAGACTGGGGAAAGTCGGTTATTGCACCGACCCATTTGGGTAGTAGTAGGAGTAACTTACAATTAGAGTACATCTCCATGGATAACCGAACCGGTACAAAGGCTGGGGTGGTGCGGGGAAGGACTCCGCCATAGTATTGTATTGTATTATTACAATGTATGGTAGTGGATCTCAGGCAGAGATAACGATAACCCTAATAAGTCCATAGTATGGTATTGATAAATACAACGTAAGCGTTTGATTGAACTGCAGCAAAGAATCATAACGCATCGTCTCTGTTTGGGTATAGTCAAAACAAAAATACAAGCAAAAGATAATTATCCAGAACATCCTAACATGCAGCCGCAGCAGTAGCAGCACCTCTTGTCGAGGCTGATGTGCGGCTTCGAGAGTTTCTGCGCGCCTTTTCCAGTAAAGCACACCCCGTCAGCAAGACCAAAACATCGAAGTCACTTCCGTAGTTCACATTAATCTGAAACTTCTTGCTTCGTCCAGAAAAGATACTTCCATTGTTATAGACCGCAATCACTCTGTTCGTGCGAGTTTCAACCATTTTGTAATTGCCAGATGAGAACCCGTTCAGCTTGTGGTCGTCAATGCCCTCGGAATGAGTGTGTTTCCATGCGAAAGTCTGTTGGCCGATATCCGAGACAATAAATGACCATTGATACTCGAGTTTAAACGTTGAATGCCGTTCAAATCGTATCCATTTGACTCCTGTTTTGCTGGGGTCGCCTAGTGCAATTTTGTCGTCTGACCATGTATTCAACTCACAAACTGCGGCGACTGGGCTTCTTTTATCTCGACCGGAGTGGAGGGCTACATCGGGTCTGCTGGATGGCCAGCTGGAGTTTTTGATGTAAAAGAGATGCTGTCCATCTTCGGTGCTGATGGACGATTTTGAATGGATAAATTGACGGGGTTGGTTTTTTTCGTCCATTATGACCAATAGTTTCTGAATGAGTTTGGATAGTTGTATACCATACGAAATGGAATGGAATCATGTGAGTATTTATGCCCAACCGCATCTTAAGAGAAAGAATATACGATGACGCCTGCCGAGCGCTTTTCATATAATTAGCTCCATTCTTTAAGCCTTTTCAGTGCCCTAGCCTCTCAGCTTCAGTGGGGTCCAGAGGCGATGCAGGGCAATGATAGTCGTGGGCTGGGGCATCCCGGGTAACATAATAGACTGCGGTTGATAAACAAAATGATGAGCGATTTAAAGAATTTAACTATCTATCGGTTGTATAATTATAGATGACAACCCCTATATTTTGAATGATGTGCGCTCGTTTTGCCTCTTGAGTCTTCCTTGTTGATAGCTAAGCCCTAACATTGAGTTAGTAGTCGCGTAGACTGTGAGATGGCGCTTAAGTACAGCCCCTAACCTGTTGGTTTCACATGATAGACTTGTTTTTTTGTTTAATGTGCCAATCCCTTGGCAGTGGGTAGTTAGACAGTGTAACTTCCAAATTCCCCCTTCTCCTGGACCAAAAGCTCCCACCCAACCTGCTGGGGTATGAAAAGTAGGCGAAAGATAGGTATATCTCAGAAAACGACGGAATAATGCGGTTGAATAGATTTGACTACTTTCCCACGCAAAATACTTCTGGGCATTGTAGAATGAGTTAGATAAGGAAGCTTGTATACAGCCTCAGGCATTGATAGCCCTAGCCCTAGCCCTAACTACCGGAAATATCTTCTTCTTAGCTTGTGATTCCATCCTCGTGTAACAATTGACTTAGATGTGAAGGATATTTTTTTTGATATCTTGGGATCTAAGAATCGAGATACGGTCCCTGCTACGGCAATGTAGTATCGACGGTCAAGGATTATATCCATTGTCGCATCTTTCCGTCTTGTAGCTACGTGCTCTGGTACAAAGATCGCCATCACGATTCCGCCGTTGGATGGGATCATATTTAGTATATCATTGGGTACATTTCGGTTGTATGGGGGCTGAATTCTTGTACACTCAACGAGCAATTGACCGCTGCTGTGGGTAACAAAGTTCTTGAAATCTCTGAGCGTGATGGAAGATGCCAGCGTGCAACTAAGAGAGTCGCACAACTCCACAAAGCGCTTTTAAAGTTACAGCAAAAAATACTGGTGTAAGGCGATGTTCGTGGCTGGGGTCATGTTGGAAGCCTGATAGCCTGAGCGAGGCTAATCTCAAAACGGATAGGACATCCAGCCAATAGGAGGCTGTAAATGTATATTAGCGTCCTGGTAAGGACCCGCAGGAAAGGGGAAAGGAACGAGCAAAGAGGGCGACTTTGGAGCCCAACACAGTAAACAGAAGAATCACACATCAGCTTACACATTAAATTTGTATGGTAACCTATGTTACCCGGTTACTAGCCTATACGCGGATTCCAACAGGTCAATTAATACCCACAACCCTAACCCCCACAACCCTGATACACATATATTACACGCTTATACAAATAAGGTTGGTGGAATTACTTACCCCAGGTTGCCAAGGCGGGCATGACTTCATACTCCGTAAGTTCATCGACGTCTTAGCGCCTTCCCGTGTTGTCAAGTTGTGGTCACGAGTTTCAGGCTGTGCCTTCCTTATTTTCATTCTTCTGATGTAAATCTTTGATCCGTTATATTTGAGACTATCCCGTGCATGTCGGTTCATATACAGCAGGACAGAATGAGATCACGAACTCTCGCTCCCTTCGCATTCGAGCTTCTCCCGCTCGGCTCCGTACGGCCTCGGGGGTGGATCCGCGATCAGTTGAAACTCTGCGCAGCTGGACTGGGCGGTAACCTGTACAACTTCCATCGTTATGTGAAAGACACCAGTTGGCTCGGCGGTGACGTTGAGTACAGTCCTCTGCGCGAATCCGCTCCCTACTGGTACAACTATATCGTACCGCTTGCCTATATACTTGACGACGATGAATTGAAGGAACAGGCCAACGAATTCCTAGACCGTACCCTTAAGAACCAGCATGCAGATGGATGGATTGGGCCGGAATATACAAAGCATGGTCGGGGGATATGGGCACGATGTCTTGTCATGATGGGTATGGTGAATCATGCGCTTGCCGATCCGTCTCAGTACGATCGCATTGTGGATTCGTTGCTTCGTTTTACAAGACTCGTCAATTCCATGTTGAAGGACAACTATCAAGGACTTATTCCTCATCCTGGCGATGAGTTCGATGAATTTTGTATTACACGCGCTCACGAGTTGTCTACGTCATTGCAATGGTTATATGAGCAGGTGAACAATAGGCGCGATAAGGAATTGATTTGGGAAACGATGGACCTGGCATGGGAGGCTACCCGTGTTGGTGACCGGGACTGGTCCAAGTTTTTTACCGAAGAACAATTTCCAAAGAAGCCGGCGGCTCCTGGATCGACTCTCATTAAACATGTAGTGAACGTGTCAGAAGGTGGGCCTATTTTCATGATTGCGTGCAGATTATCTGATAAACTGACGGATTACAGCATTGCGGTATATGCCGCAACTTTACCGGATGACCCATGACCATGAGTTGATCGCAAAGACCCGCCAAGCCGTGGATATGGCTTTCAAGTATCATGGCACAACATTTGGAGCACTTGCAGGTGACGAATTCTTGGCCGGCGTTCATCCCAAACGTGGTGCAGAGCTTTGTGGAACGGCGGAAGTAATATTTTCACTTTCATATATATATCGATTGTTTGGCGACAATAGCTATGCTGACAGAGCTGAACTTGCCACGTTCAATGGGTTGCCGGCGGGTATGACACCGGACTGGTGGGCTCACAATTATTTGACGCAGAGTAATGAAATCTGGGCGAGGAATCTTCAGAACTGGCCATTTTACAACTGTGGCGGACGCGCCTTGGTGTATGGGCTGGAAGTGAATTATGTGAGTTCCCTGCCAATTAATAATGACCGCAACTAACAGTAGTTAATAGCCATGCTGCTTGGTCAATCATTCTCAGGCCATGCCCAAATTTGCAATGAACGCTTTTGTTGCCAGTGCAGATTTGAGGTCGATTTCGCATCAATTCCTCGTTCCAGCCGAGGTCACCATTCCTGTCAAAGGAGAAAAGCCTATACACATCGTTAGCGAGACATATTACCCGTTTGATGAGAGGATCACCTACAAGATTGAGACAAGTCGGTCATTCAACTTCTATATTCGTGTTCCAGAATGGGCCGCTGAAGGTACCACGGTGAACAAAGCTCTTGACTCCGATGAAGTCGGGGAAGAAGCTGTAGAAGTGGACGCAAATAGCCTCTATAAGATTGCCATTTCGCCCGGCAAGAGTGCTTTCAGAATCACCCTTAATGCTGAAATTCGTGTTGTGCCGCGAGAAAACAACGCCGTTGCCATATACCGTGGCGCACTCTTATATGCCATGGAAATTACACACAAGGCCAAGGTTGGCCCACCGACGCATTTTGCCGAGTGGAAGCCCTTGCCAGATGCCGATTACTCCTCAAAGCTCCGCGATGTAGAATATATACCAGCAGCTGACTGGCAAGTGGCTATTGACCCATCTCAAATGCACTTTCACCGATCGGAAGTGAAAGGCGATCTCCCTAACCCTATCTTTGAATCCGGCGCACCACCAGTGTCCATTACTGTGACTGGGACGAAGATCTCGAACTGGAAACTAGAGGGTGACTGCGCAGGGCTTCCGCCAGCCGATCCATCGCCTACCGGAAAGCCTTTTGCGGTCAAATTGGTTCCTTTTGCAAGCGCTAAGCTGCATATTTCTGAATTCCCGGTGGTCGTCTTGGGAAAGGTTGAGTTGGAGAGTCAGCGATCTGGTCATTGCATATTGATGTGAACACGTAGCGTAAGCCATTTAGTTTCTATTTTTGCTCAAAGAGATTTAATGAATCGAATCTATCAAGTTAAGCACAGTCCAACTCAGAACGGCTGTACGATGATATGGATGTACGACGGAATACTTATCCGCCGAGATCTTTTAGCCCTAGCTCCATGCTTTTGCAGAGGGTTACAAAATGATTCAATGTTAACTATGCATGGCATGAGTCGCCCCTGACGTAACCCAGATAACCCTAGAATGATAAATATGTAACCACCTATATTCACCACTTCTATACACAATCATTCTTTTGCAGAATTATCGGTTCGGATATTCAAAGAGATATTATCAATATGCAGTCAGCTGTACACTCAATTGTCGGACCCAAAAAGGTGACGCCGAACAACCTCAAAGGCCGCGTCGCAGTCGTGCTCGGTGGCGCACTGGGTATAGGGTACGCTCTCCCATTCTCTTCAGTACCAAAGCCAACGCCACTAATCCCCTGATTGCATATAGGTACGAAGTCTCCCGCGCCTTCGCTCTAGCTGGTGCTCGCGTGATAATGGTCAATCGCAAGTCGGAACAAGGCGACGCCGCAATCGACGCAATCAAAAAGGAGAGTGGATCCGACGCAAAGATTGAGTGGGTTGGATGCGACGTGGGAAGTTTGAAGCAGGTTAAGGAAGCCTTTACAAAGCTGAGGGAGAGTGAAGAGAGGCTTGATTTGGTATGTGCTCATCTACCAAACCCAAACCCTAGTGGTTAGGCGGGGTTGGTGCTGATGACTTTGATTTGAGGACAGTTGGTATTATCAGCCGGCATCAATGCGAACCAATACTGCGAAACAAAGGACAAAATCGACTCCCATTTCCAGATCAATTGGCTTGGTCAATTCTACGCCGTCAATCTCTTGTATCCGCTCATACGCAAGACGTCGAAATTGCCCGATACTCCGGCGCCTAGGATTGTATGGGAGGCATCAGAACTACATCGCATGTCACCATCCGATGTCAAGTTCGAATCGGTAGCGGAAATTAACAACCCTAATGTTGGCAGCGCGACATTGTATGCTCGTACGAAGTTGGCGATTATCCTGGGCGTTGATTATGGGCTTGTGCAGAAGGTTATCAAGCCTAATCATGATAATATTTATGCATTGAGTGTGCACCCCGGCGCAGTTTGTCTCCCTCTTTCGTAGCCATACATGTAATCATCTTTTCCTACTAACAATCGGGCAAGGTCAACACAACAATGCAACAGCAATGGAAAGAAGCCTACCCCGGCCTCCTCGGGAAACTGCTGACAAAGACAATGATCGCAATCAGTCGCGATCCCGAGCAAGGCGCCTACAGCGCTTTGTACGCCTCGGTCAGTCCTGAAATCGAAGAAAAAGGTTGGAATGGGCATTATTTCACGGATCCTGGTCAATTGGGACAACGGTCGACGCAGGCGTCTGATCCAGTGTTGGGGGATAATCTGTGGAATTTGAGTCAGAAGATGATTCGGGATGTTGTTGGCGAGGATGCGTTGGTTGACTGGAACTTATAATCTCTCCTGTATCTAGCTACACAGTCTGTGGTTGGTAGGTATACTTGTCGCTGATTGAAATGATCGGCATTAGGGTTATTTGAGTCAGCCTGCCAAATTAACATAACATGTACTCCGTAGGTAACTAACTAGCTAAGTTACCTTATTATCAATGCCAGTAGTCAATAAGAGAGGTTAGATCGGAAAAAGGTGCACTATATTCCCAAATAATACACCGGACTGTCCACTTGGCAACAACACAGTCTAGAATAATACTACAGTGTGCTAAGGTACTTAAGTTAACTAGTTAGTTAGTTGTGACATATAGCACTAGGTAAGCAAAACAAGAACAAGAAAGCGCAACGCGAAATAAGCATTTGCCCTAGTGACAAAGGAGGGGGCCATTAAACTAAGCAGATCCGAGTACTACGAGTAGAGCTCCCAGCCACTGAGGTTACTGAACCATTGAACCAACCGCGCTAAACTCGTCCAGAAACAAAAATTTTCATGTGCTCAGACAACACTCTAGACAGCTTCCAACGACGATCGGACCTGTTAGGAAGAGAGCTGTCATGAGATGAAAAGGGTTTTTTAATTGATGATTTTGTGATTTATTTTCTTTGCGTCCCTCGTGGTTCATCTTCACCTTCTGTTCATTCCTGTCTGCCACCCTACTCGATTTTCCGGACTCGGGACTGGATCATCGCCCCGCAGGGATTATCCAAGACTTCAAAGGCAATGTCGCGACTCCTTGAACAGGACCAGGCTCCTGTGCCTGCTACTTTAGAGGAGAACTCAAGGGATCCGTCTGCAATTGACGAAGATGCTGCGTTATTGGTAAGAGCAAAAAAATGCCCAAAATCTGCGAAAGGAAGCTCAATTGAGCTCGGTCGTCTTTCCGAGACTAACCGGTGGCGATTGTGTAGGAAACGCTGGGGTACAAACAGGTATATCTTCACAATGTGAAATCGAGGATGATAGATGAACCAGATATTGATGATGCCGGTTAGGTCCTGCACCGTTCATATACCTTTCTAGAAAACTTCTCAACAACTTTCGGTATGTTGCCGCATAAATCCATGCAGGTACCACATAGTAGTACAACAGCTAATGCGCCCAACCAGCGGCTCTATACTTTGTCGGTGGCGTTCGTGTCACCTTCAGCACCGGGATTGCCAGTGGTGGTAACCTTGCTTACTGGTAAGCTCAGACTTTGTTTCATGCTGTGCATTGCTAACGATGCGGTAGGACGAGTTATCTGGTCACCTTGGTATTCAGCTTCATTTCAGCCGCCGTCATTGCCGAAGTATGTTCAGCTTCTCCATCTGCAGGCTCCATCTATCTCTGGGCAGCTGAAGCCGGCGGTCCCAAGTATGGCCGTTTTCTGGGATTTGTGGTTGCGTGGTGGAGTACCACGGCTTGGACGACGTTTTGTGCTAGTAACACGCAGGCTGCGACGAACTACATGCTTTCTGTAAGTCTTATTTACTGACTCGCTAGAATAAGGCTGACAAAAAAAAAAGGAAATCACTGTGTTCAATCTGGACTTCCCTACTGATCCTAATGATGTGAAATTCCGTGCGTTGCAGTGGGCATGCACCGAAGTTCTGCTCGCATTAGCGGCAGTTATCAACTTTTTGCCTCGTATGTTATCCAGACAAGTAAATTAAAAAAAAAAAAAAAAAAAAAAAAAAAAAAAATCTTATAACTGACATATGAATAGCGAAATACTTCCGATGGATCTTCTACTGCTCCTCCGCAATGGTCCTTCTCGACTTCCTTCTCAACATGATCTGGCTCCCCATCGGTGTCGTCAACACCTGGGGTTTCCGTACAGCACACGACGCTTTCATGACGACGTACAACGGCACCGGCGCCCCCGCGGGCTGGAACTGGTGTTTGTCCTATCTTGCTACAGCCGGTATCTTGATTGGATTTGATGCTTCGGGGCACGTCGCTGAAGAGACTAAGAACGCCTCTGTGGTTGCTGCTCGGGGTATCTTTTGGAGTACGGTTGTGAGTGGGTTGGGCGGATTGGTTGTTATTATTTTGTTCCTTTTCTGCGCGGTATGTTCTTTTCCCACCGTCAATTGAATGAATGAATACTGACTAGGTCCTAGCCTGATCCTGATACCCTATTCTCGTTCGGTGCCCCTCAACCATTTGTCCCTCTCTACGCCGTTGTCCTCGGACAAGGCGGCCACATTTTTATGAATATAGTCTGCATCGTTGCGCTGTGGTTTGTAAGTACACACATTTCCCCCACCGTTTCTTTTCACAGTGCTGATGATTCAAGAACACCGCAATCGCCATTGTCGCCGCCTCCCGTCTCGTCTTTGCCGTAGCCCGTGACGGCGTCCTCCCCTTCTCCGGCTGGGTATCCCAAGTCTCCGCCGAAGGACAACCCCGCAACGCCGTGATCGTAGTCTGGGGTGTCGCTGCATTGGTTTCTTGTACCATTCTGCCATCCGCCGTCGCTTTCACGTCCCTCATTTCAGCGGCCGGTGTCCCATCCGCCGCTGCTTACGGACTGATTTGTCTCGGAAGAGTCTTTCTTACTCCCAATTCGTTTCCCACTCCGAAATGGAATCTGGGGAGATGGAGTAAGCCGTTTCAGGTCATTTCGATTTTTTGGAATGGTTGGGTTGTGGCGGTTTTGTATTCGCCGTATTCGTTCCCTGTAACGGGACAAACTTTTAATTGCAAGCCCCTCCTCTTTCCCCTTTCCTTGCGCTAAAAATTCAGGGCTAATGTGTGTAGATGCACCTGTTATCATGGGCGCTGTTACTATCTTCGCTATTATCTCGTGGTGGTTTACTCCGGAAGATGCGTGGTTGCCCAGGAAGAGGATTCAGCATTTTGTGGAGAGTAAGGGAGAGGCGAGAGAAACTACGACTGACATGACGGAGTAGATTATCGTTTAGATGTCGAGAGAAGATGTTGGCAAGAGGCGTTGGATACGTATACCTACGTAGTAGCCCGGTAGGATAGATGTTCATAGAGATGTTCATAGATCGAGCGTCCTGCTCATCCACTTATATACAATGCGTCTAATTAGATAGTTATTACTAGACTAGTTTAAGCCGTTATGATGATGAGAAATTCACAAGACGCTCTTTTTCAATTACTTCTGTGAAAAGCCTAAGGACACTGAAATTCGCCTTTCCTACCAGACCAACATCCAAAACCGCGCGTTGTTTCGAGCTTGTCTTGGTGCCTTGTACGGAATATACCTCCAGAGGGAAGAGATTAAGGTTTCAGAGGTATCGTCCAGATTAACTAACTTATCGAGGGAATTAGGGCTACGGTAGTATGTACTATGTAGTAAGCACCTCAGGGGCAAAACGCACATGACTGGCTTGAAAATCATAGTGAATATGTCAGAATTATTAATCGAGAAACAACCAAACACATAACTAACTATTACGGAATATGAAACAGTTAACTAGTTAGTTAGTTAACTAAGTTAGTTACCTAACCTAAGGAGGTCTCCGAGAGTAACTTCGAAGAATTTGGTCATCTTGCCAATCCGATTCATAAGCCGTAATATAACCAGGTACCATGTGTACGAGGCCCGTATTGGTGATTAGTGTAACGATACCAATACGTGCCGGTTACGGTGTTCTCCCGCCTTGCCGTCTCGGCTGGCCGGATAATATTGATCCGAGAGTACTTCGTAGCAAACATCGATTGGTCCTTCCCGCATCTTTTGCTATTTTGAGCCTAGTACGCTCAAAAGTAGACACGCGTACGAAGTTATCGTATTTCAGCGTATCGTACTGTATTGGCCAACCAGGAAGATGTCATCGACGCCGTGCTCGGCCTCGAAAAATGCTCAAATAAGCCAGACGAAGTTTAGAAATCGACGCTCATTTATTAGAAATCACTCCGTTAATGACCTACTTGGGCTAAGCTTGTCGCGACTTTTGCTCTTGTCCGGTCAGACATTATACCAGTAGCCTCGCCCTTCGCGATTCGGCCTCGTTTACTTCGTATACGGCTCAGACCTCGCGTTTGCTCTAATCAAAGCTCCACTATCGGTAGTTAGACCAAAGTTTATACATACTTTGCCCTAGTTCGATCCGCCGTCGCTGGTCAAACAAACATTGCAAGTAACTATAACTATCAGGCGTATAAATAGCTCTTTCTTCTGATCGCAAACAGGAGAAAGGCATGATGGCGGCAGAACTAACCAACCAACGAATCTACATCTCCGCCTCCCTCGTCGCGCTTCCACTCTTTGTGCTTTGGTCCTGGAGACAGCGTCGTTTGAACGCCATTGAAGCTGTTGCGATGGCTCAAGCACCGACCAAGACGGTTGTTATCATTGGTGCTTCGTGGGCGGGCATCAATGTCGCGCATGGATTGTTGAAAGAGGTTCCTAATGCCAGGGTTGTGTTGGTCAGTCCCTCTGGTATGTCTCAGCTTTCTAAGAAACAATGTTACATGATGATGATGATGATGCTAATAATGGGTAGACGACTTCTACTTCAACGTTGCATCGCCGCGCCTTGTCAGTAAACCCAACGACATCCCCCGCGAGAAATACATCTACCCCATCGCCCCATTGTTCAACAAGCACGCCAACGCCAAGACGAATTTCCAGTTTGTCCTTGGAAAGGCTACTTCCATCGACCTTGAGGGCAAGAATGTTATTGTTCAAGACGTGAACAACGGCACAACCAACACCCTCACATATGATTATGTGGTTATTGGTTCTGGAAGTACATCCAACGCCACCACGGGCACAGACAGCCTCCAAGTCCCCTTCAAGGAATCCGGCAGCGCAAAGATTGAGGCCGAACTCAAAGCCGCGCAAGAGGCCATCAAATCCGCAAAGAGCATCATCATCGGTGGCGCTGGTGCAGTGGGCGTTGAATTTGCCGGTGAAGTCGCGGAAGCTTATCCTGGTGTTGAGGTGACTCTCCTCACAAACTCGGACAACGTCCTGTCCGGCTTTCGGGAACCTACGCGCCAAAAAGCGGCCAAAGTGCTGAAGCAAAAGGGCGTTAAGATCCTGGCCGACAAGACTGTTACCTCGGCCTCCAAGGACTCGGCCGGAAAATGGAATGTGGTCACTGCTGATGGTCAGACGCTCACCGCTGACATCTATGTCTCTACCACCGGTGTTCTGCCTAATAACGACTTCATCCCGGCCTCTCTTCTCAACAAGGACGGCTGGGTAGAGGTCGACAACCACTTCGTCTCCAAGGCCGACTCTTCCGTCTATGCTGTCGGCGATATCACGCACTACTCTGCGCGACTCGTGTCCCGTATCACCGGACAAGTCTCTGTCTTGATCTCCAATTTGAAGGCCGATATTACCGGCAAGGGCAAACGGGCTGCGTACAAGGTCGATCCATCAATTATGGTTGTTATGCCCATGGGTAAGTCGACGGGGACAGGTCAAATCGGAAGCTTCACGCCGCCGGGATTTATGGTGGCCTTTGTCAAGGGCAAGGATTACTTTACTGGGTCTGGAAAGAAGTTTATCGCTGGTTAAAACTAGACTAGACTTCTTACTTATGCTTTTGTGTTACATATGTCAATACCCTGTCATTTATCATTTAGAGCGAATCAAATTTTATCTACTTTTTCTAGTCTGTCCGCTCTAGTAACGCAACGGCTCAGCAACCGGCGCAGTCTCAGCCGCCTTTTCAATCCTCTCCAAAATCTCAGGAGTCAACTTCTTAACGACCTCGACGGCGCGAACATTCTCAAAGACCTGGTCCGGTCTCGACGCCCCCGTAATCAGCGACGACACATTCGGATTCTTAAGTGCCCACGCAAGCGCCAACTGCGCAAGCGTAACATTTAGTTCCTGTGCAATGGGCTTCAGGTTCGCGACAACGGCCAAATTCTTCTTCCAGGTCTCATCACCCCACGTCTTTGCCATCTGGGTGACGTACTCCATTTTACCGTCTCCCTCCTTAACTCGCGATCCTGGGGGCGGTGCCTCGACGTCGTTGTATTTACCCGTCAAGATGCCCTGCTTCAGCGGTGAGAACACGGTCAATCCCGTGCCGTGCTCGGCATATAACCATCTATACTCCTTCTCGACTTTCTCGCGCGTCAACAGGTTATACTGAGGCTGCTCAACCACCGGTCCTACAAGACCCAATTTATCGGCTATGCGCCACGCCTCTGAGATTTCGGATGCGCTCCATTCGCTGGTCCCCCAATAAAATGTCTTGCCCTGGTCAATCAAATGGTTGAATCCGCGCACGATTTCGTGCATGGGAGTCGTTCTGTCCGGGCGGTGGGCATACACAATATCGACGTAGGGCAAATCAAGACGCGCCAGCGACTGATTCAAGCCTTCGGTGATGTGTTTGCGTGAAAGACCGCGGTTGTTGAGCGGGTTCTCGGGGTCTTTGGCATTGGCCTGGCCGAAGTAGAGCTATTTCCCCCCCCCCGCGCCAACGATGGTTGGTTAGTTAGCGCTTTTTCGAAAGTCAGACAATACACAGATTGAGCGGGAGGAAAGTACTATGCTATGAGTAAAGTACCTTGGTAGAAATGACCAGATCGTTCTGCTTCCAGCCATACTTCTTAATCGCCTTGCCCATGACAATCTCCGATTGACCACCGGCGTATCCCTCGGCGGTATCGAAGAAGTTGATTCCAGCGTCGTAGGCGGCTTTCATGCATGCGAAGGTTTTTTCTACGAACGTCAGTTTTTTTTTTTTGTCTTCTAATTAATTGAAGGAGGTGAAAGAGAGTACGTACCATCTTCAACGTGTCCGCCATAAGTAAGCCATCCTCCAAGTGAAATTACTGAGACGAGTAAGCCGCTGTTACCGAGATGGCGGTACTCCATCTTGGGGAGGTCTTTGGGAACTTCTGCCATTTTCAATTCTGTTGATGATACTGACTGGGTCTGAGGAATTGTATCTGATGATTGGATTGGATTGTACGGAGTAATTGACAAGGTTGAATTGAAGGGATCAGATCCCTGTTTATATATGCTCTCCCCTTTGTGAAGATCCTCTCTGATAGGAAGGTCAAGATCCTTCCCCGCACTGCCGGTTTTCAAGGAAATACTATTGAATACATTGGTCGTGGAATCAAATGGACATATGAACCCATGGATTTAAAACGGGTTAATTCCTTTAAATCCCGATTAACAATCAATCTATCAAAAAAGGCTTAACCTCCTCCATCTAATCAGAAACGTGATGCATATGTAGCTTGGAGCATAGCTCCGTATTAGCCTAATCCCGTACCTAGTTAGCAGCTACTACGTACTGGCTAATAGGAGAGGTAGCTCGTATTGAACAAGCGGGGAACAGATAAGGAATGGCGTCAGAAGTTAATATATTCCTCATTCTGGCTTGGACAACCCACTTGCCCTTTCAGGAATTTTTTTCTGATGAATCGGCGCTATGTCCGATGATTCAATTATATGTGGTCGTGATCACGATGTCGGTGGCCATGCTTGCGCAATGTGGGAGTGCTGGCGGAGGCAGGTGAATGCGTGGCCATGGGGACGTGGACGATGGCCGTTTCATATACAGTGACCTTGTCCGTGCTACACTTTTTCGCGACTGATTCAACACGCCTAGGCGACGGCGACGGCGACAGCGAATGCGAATGCGTAGGGGTAGCGGTTGGTACTAGATTGTCAACAACACGAGCAACCTCGCCCACAACCCCGATACTAGGCACTGGCACCGGCACTGGCAACGACACAGGTAAATGATCCATCAACATCGACGACTGAGCTCCATAAGGCGCAGCCCGTTCTGGACCTTCTTGAATCGGCACATCACCCAACAGTCCATGCCCATTAAAGAATGGATTCTCATGGCCCAATTCCTTCGGCACCGGGGCCTGACACGCAGATGCATCCTGATCACTCTGCAGCGTAAATAGCTGGCAATCCGCCACCTCGCCGGACGGATTTGAGCATTCATCCATAGCTTGCCTCAGGAAATCGGACTCCCATCCCTGGATGAAATCGCCATGATATCCGCACCCCGTCGGGTCACCAGTGGCAAGCACGAATTGGCCATCCACCCCTTTAAAGTTTTGGGTATCGTACTTGGTCTCGAAGAAAAGAGTAACAAGTCTCGTCCCAAACCCCTCTGGACATTTCCCGTCTTTAACGAGATCTGGGTACGCCATATGCGATTTATGATTGGGAGTATCGACATCAACCCCATTCCAGCAGGAAGGAAACATAAGTTCCAGCCTTAATCCATCGGAACAATTCTCATCCAGGAACTGCTTGTCGGGCAGCGTATGCCTATACAACGAATCCTCATCGCTGCCACGATCGTAATGCAAACAATTAAACCCTAGCGCCTTTTGCGCTAGTGAAAACTGCGTCTTGTCGTTTGCCGTCCATTCAGAAGTCGGTAGATCCGGGACCGGACCCGTGAAGTTGCGTAGGTATTGATCTCCAGCTACCATTCGGAATCCCTGGGGGAAAGGTTGTGGATTGTTGCCGTACACGAAGTAGTAGGCTAACATACCGCCGTCTTGGTTCACCATTGTGCTTGAGCCGTTGGGGTACAGGAACATGAGTGGTGGTGTCCAGTAGGCGGAGCGGTCTTGGGTGACGGCGCAGGAGGTGCAGTCTGAGTGGAGGAGGTCGTCTTGCGTGACGTTTGAGGAGAAGCCTGTCAAATCAGAAGTCAGAGTCGGCGACGGTGTGAAAGTAGTTTGGGAGGAAAGCGACAAACCTCCTGAGCCGAAAATAGTGTGTAGGTGACTGTTGGGCTCGCCTGGGGCCATGATCGGGTCCATGCGAGCAGCGGCGGTGCGGCTTTTGCATGGTAGACGCCAGAAGTTGGATGCTTGAACCGCGGTGGCCATGCAGGTGATGACTATGGAGTATCTCATTTTGAGATGTGGTTGTCGTTTGATGGTTAGTGATGAAGCAAACTGCTGACTGCCAGATGCCTGCTCTGACGGTGTTTCTCTCTCTCTCTCTCTCTCTGAAGATTGAACGATCGAAGGGACAAGTCACAGACTGGTTGTACACGTTTGATGGAAGAGTAAGGAGCGACACTGCTGACCAGCACGGGTGTACTCGTGTATGGGATCAACCCTGGTGAACGCGTGGGTGATTGATTGAATATTCCGTCTATGCTACAAGGACAAAGAAGAAGAAGAAGAAGAAGAAAAATAAAAAGATGTAGAGATTAAAAAATAAAAAGTCGAGGAGAAGGGGGAGGAGGGAGGGATAAAGAAAATGAAGGCGAATCGTCAAGAATGTATCTCGGGGTGAAAGGAATGTATGCCCTCATCTAATGGCTATCCTAGCTGATGACCTCAAACAGCTGTTATACATCGTTATATTTCTCTTTTACTCATTTTCTATTTCATTTCCCCCAATTCAATGATAATGCTAGATGCGTGATGTATACATGTAATGTCCGATGTATGTACTGCCTAAATAGGTAATGCATCATCAACCCAATACAGGCCAGTTGGCAGTAAATCAGCGCTATCCACGCATATAGCATAGCACTTCACATGGCATGTCTATATGCTATGTGATTCGCCCATTATTCGCCCACTTAGAAGAAAGTGGCGTCTTATCGAGGTGCATTTTAACAGGACAAGAATGCATCTCTCTATTCTCCCTCTCTCTCTCAAATTATCGGTTATTAATATACGAAAACAGGCAGAACGCCATCCCTGGATAATTATTAATGATATTGTTTTCGTAATTCCATACTACCACCCATACATCAAAGTATTGCTAATCATAAAAGAAAAAACTTTTGTCTCGCTCGAACGAAACTAACGCCGTAAATTTTGACACTCGACCGTCATTCATAGACATGTAAAGAAGAAAGAAAGAAAAAAC
The DNA here is from genome assembly GCF_009556855.1 of Talaromyces marneffei. Lineage (NCBI taxonomy): Eukaryota > Fungi > Ascomycota > Eurotiomycetes > Eurotiales > Trichocomaceae > Talaromyces > Talaromyces marneffei. Next base: position 1,038,883 of record NC_072350.1, on the reverse strand, counting down.
ATCATCCAAACCGAAGGTGACACCCAGTCAATATGCATTTCATAAAGGAAGAAGACGCCCGCAATGAATCGAAAATAGAAACCAAGAGAGAGAGAGAGAAGATCACAACATCCATTGCAATCCATTCGCTTCCTCCTCGACGGGAAAGACCTCACGCGCATACTCTTCCATGTCGCGCCAGCCTTGCCACAACGTGCGCGCCTCGTCCGTCACTCGCTGAGAGACGACTCCACCCGGTCCTTGCATCATACCGGCTCCAGCGCCTTTTCCACCTGCTGGTCCAAGACCCTTGGGAGATCCCGCGGCGGGGGTATTGAATTCCGGCTGTGGGAAATACGGCGCCTCGTATTGGCCAAAGAGTATCTCTAGTGCTTCCAATTGTTCGCGATATCCGTCGGGGATTTTGACTTTGATTTCGATTTTCGATGTGCGTCGGTACTGGACTCGTCGACCTAGGGCACGTGCAAAGGCGGCGCAGACTTGGATCGGAGAGAGGGTTTCAAAGGTGAGGGCAATTCTATACAGGTCAGATCTAAGCAATTAATCGATCAAGACAAGGAAAGGCAGACTAACCGATGACCGTTCCATTTCTTCGGACCGTCCTTGAAAATCTGAATCAAGGCTGGTCCAACGTCATGCTCCGCATCAAGCCACGGCAATGGCACATCAGGATTAAACGGAGCTGCCCACTCGAAACTGCCATCTGGCTGCAACTCCATCTGGAAAAGCGGATAAGGTAGACTGGTGAAATTATTGTTGTAGATGCCCGCATAGACAAACGTCGCCGGAATGCCGAGCTGTCGCACGTAGTTCTCCACGGTAAACTTGCACGCCCACATCGGTGGACCGGGCCAGGGACCATGCACGGAATGATCTGGCATGCTGCTGTAGATGAAATGCTGGATTGTGCCGGCGCGTTTGGCGGCGTCGGCCAGTGCGCGGCCGATTACGACTTCATCGCCGGCTTGGGAGACTGTGTTGACGAATGCGAGTTGGGTGCCCTTGAAAATTTCGTCCATGAACGTCGGGTTGTTCATCAGAGTGCCTCGGATGAGGGTGACGTTAGGTAAACTGGCGAGCTCTTCGGCGATCACGCCTTTGAGGGTATGGGTGTGAGCGCGAACGCCATACCCTAAGGCGGATGCCACTCGAATGAGCGAGGCGGCTTGACGCCCGGTGGCGTTCACCACCGCGATGGTTTTGTGCACCTGTTGGGTCATTCGTGTGTCGAATGTATTATGAGGGGATAAAAAAAGACGAGGAGGAGGGGGGAAAAGAGGAGAGGAGAAATTTGGGGGAGGGTCGGTGCACGTGATGATATATGTAATAGTAATTGGAGGTGTGAAAATGGAAGATAGTCGACCACAGAAATTTATTTTGTGCGTAAACCAGTCGATCCAGACAAGCAGGATGAGTACGAGTTGGTAGAAGTTCTGCCAGTCAGGATGACGACGCTGTACCAAACAATCGCTGCGGATGGCTCACAATACAGACAGTTGTAGATTGATTGCGGTATGTGATTGTGGAGAGACAGTAGAGATGTTAGTTAGGATGAGAGAGAGAGAGAGATGGAAGTTCTCAGGAGAGTCGGACAGTTAAAGTCGAGTCGAGTCGAGCGAGTCAGAAGTCTGGGAAGTTCAGATGATAGATATACCCAAATCCTTTAAAGCCCCGAGCAAAGAGAGTCGCGACAGACAAAGCGGATGGTGCAATCTGGCGAGCGAGGATCAAATAGAATAAGCGCACAGCAAGACGAACGACTTAAGTAGGGGCCTACATCAAAGACCTCTGCCGTACCAACCGAGTGGAGCAGCAAATGGTAGGGATTTAGGTAATAATATGTTGAGCGCTGGCAGATGCTAGATGTTCTGGGCCGGCGATGATGCACTGAAAATGGGTCGCGGTGTTGAAGTCGTATATTCTTCGTTTTTTGGTCTCTCTTTTTCTGGTCTCTTGCTTACTTCTTTTTGGCCTTACTTCTCTTTCTTATAGTATCCCCTGGAATAATAATTCTTCAAATCCTATGGTCCTTATTTCTTTCATCCACTGTGGAGATGAAATTTTTCTCTGGTACCGGCGGAGCGCCTCCACCACCGGAATAGAATAGGGTTAGTTTTAGTTCAATGTGAGTAACAGAATCGCAATGAAGAAAAAGAAACGAGAAAAATCGACGACAAAAAGGTCAGAAGATTCTCAGAATTTTCAGACGGGAATTGAGTGCGTATTCAGCTGGATAAATCGATTCTGTCCAATGGAAGGAGCAGCTGTCAAATGTGCTGCTCGAAGAGTGAGGATAGAGGGCCCAGTTGAGATGCGCTAAGCATTGCGACGTCCGGGGAACCTCAACCTTGCGAGCCAGGCTCAGGAGGGGCGAATAATACCTTGACATGACACTTGTGTTAATTGGCTTAATACGTGACGATGCTGGGACCAGACGACCCTCCGTCGCAGGCAGGTTCTGGACGCATAAGGCACACATACCTAACCAGCTGGCAATCCTTTCTACTCTGGCAGTCTCGAAGAACAGGAAAGACTTTCCCGATTTGGCGCAACACCTTCACAATACGATGCAAAGTCACGTCGTGTAAAGCGTGCCAATGAATGGTTGTCAGTTGGGAGCAGACACAACCGCGACGAAAAGGCTGGCGTCCATTGAATGTTTTTCTTTACGTAACCAGGAACATGAGAGTGGATTCAATGGTCCTCCGTTTGGTATAGTATTGAGAGTATAGTATAGGTAGTACGTAGTAGGAGGAGAGGAGTGGTACCTCTGTATTGAGGGTAAACAAGTGTAAGTACCTGGCGGACAAATTTTTTTTAAAAAAAAAGGTGTACCGCTAAAGCCTAAGAGTCTATATATCAATCTCACGTCGTACGTACTAGATAAGTTCACCGCTGATAAGACCGCGCACATCCATTGAAATTAAATCGCTATCGGACAGGGCCCAGATAACAGCGTCGAAGATAGACAACAGACGAGGAACAAATATATCTGTATTCATGTAGCTGACATGTATCTGACACGGCAAGAAAATGATCCGGCTGTACTGTATGTACATGACATGTATACTACAGAGTACACTACTCGTAAGTTAGTAGTAGGCAGATAGTAGTCCATAGTGTACAGAATCCACCGCCCAGCTAGGCACTGTCCTACAGCGTAGTACCCCATGGGCTCGACGTGCTAATGAAAATCAATCAAACAAGCACGTTAACCTTCCAGGCCCACCACCAGCCGAGAATCCGATGGAGCAGGAAAAAGAAAATTTTTTTCTCTTGAATCCACTTGACAAGCTAGTTCGGCCACAGAAGACGGTGTCGATAGCAGATACGAAGATCGCGAAATCGCGGGGTAACCAACGTTGGAGTTTTCTGTAGAGATAACGGCATCGCTGGCTGGGAGGAGGAGCGGCTGGGCTACTCGCTCGTAGGATGTACGTAGAGCACATGCGACTCGGTGGTACGGAGGCCAAAGAGCTACGTACCTTGCTCCTGACTCGAGTATCGCCATGGCATCTGATCTACAAGATAAGAGCTCATATCTTGAAGGGATGGCGTCACAGGTACCGCATGCATTTTGCTTCGATATCCATACAGACTATTAATAGCGTGGAACAACTATACTACAGAGCAGTTCTGTCCGCACATACATACTACATACTCATACGACTCGCGATATGCCAGACTCTGTGCTCTGTTGATCGCATTCAATGCTCAGACGAAAGTCGTGTACAACAAAGAGTCCGATGCCGGTGGACATTGCAGGCTTATCAGTAAATATGACGTGAAACCCACAATCTATTACCTAAAAAGGGGCTAGCCGTATTACTATGAAGTAACATATACTCCCGTGCTCCACAACGAGTAATTTTTGGCTTTGCGGGCTTCTGGTTGGTGGACGGGCCTGTCTCCGCGGAAATGCGAGATACGCTGTCACACCGTCCAGGGCTTAGGGTTAGCTAACCGGGAAGGGTATAGTTAAACTATATCGCTAACCAAGTAGTTAGTAAGTTGGTTAACTAGGTAGTTAATTAACTAACTAGTTAGTTAACTACCTCACCTCGCCTCACCTCACCTCACGAGTACAGTAACGTAACTAAATAAATCCATGTAGTACCTACTACCTACTACCATCACAGCTACTCCGGACACACAGGAGTACATCCTCATAGTACGTACTCTACTACTGCCCGACACTGACGCTCTGGACTGAGTCTTCGTCACCCACGTGTCTGTTTCAACACCTCAAACTTCAGACTGTCCCATTGCTCGAGTTTAAACTTGGAAAATGTCTGTTTCAGGTCGAGAATCACTGCATTAGCTTTGTAAGAACGACCGGTCCCAAACCTACACCAAACTCTACGGAACAACTCGTGATCGGCTCTCGGCTAATAATTCATCTTATATCTGCGGCGCGATGGATCATGTCATGCATACTCTGTGCTATGTAGAGTAAGTTAGCACGTATAGTAGTTACCTTTAGCCTGTTCAACTCGTGACCGCGCTCAGATCCAACCTTGATATACGGGTACGCACTACGCAGGATGTAGGAAAAGGGGAGTACGTATCACATGATACGCTCAAGTGGAACGCGAACTTACCCCAAGTGGAAACTCCATCAGAAAATGATATCTCGAGCGAGAGCCTCGAAGGATCAGAGGGCGGACACTCCTGTATACTGTATACGGTAGTACCCAATTCTCTTTCCTCCTCCCGTCCCCATCTTTTGGGTATTTGTAAGGAAGGATAGATACTGGGGGAGTCCGGGACTCCAAATTAGCCGTCCCATGTACTTAGGTCAAATCAACGGTCATCCAACCGGGATAATCGTCACTGCCCAGATCCGTCGGTCGACGACCTTGACCCTCAAGCCGTTTCTTTGGGTGGGAATATCTTGGCTTCCAAGGTTCTTCTTCAGGGGTGAATCCAGGATGGATTGCAAGACTTTGTCATCGACCGGGATGCAGAATTCGAAATTGGTGTGAGGAAGCAGGACAAGTCTTCAATGTTGCCTGAGTTGATAAGAAATGTCCAACTAGGTAAATACGGATGTTTTGATGTTGGGTGCAGTTACCTGGAAGACGGGTGCTTTAGTACATTGTTGCCTACAATGCCTAGAACAATATACGTATTAATCAATATCAAAATCGGAATCAACATTGAATCATGCCATTGAATAAGACGAATCGCTACTCGGAAATTTATGTCAAATTAGCAGAATTATCGCAAGACTTGTTGGGTCTTGCCTTGATATATATTTGCAAATCAGCTGGAGGGAGAATCCACGGCGATCCATGGATGGAAGAGCCTTCAATGCTACCTAATTCTACATACTGTGTACCCTAGCCCATACAGCAGTCAAGCTTTACTAATATGTACACGAAGCTGTAAAGGATAAAGGCGTCTATATAATTTATCAGCGTCCTAACATCTATCAAACTGGTGCTGACCCTGCGATGGTCTGCGCATTTCCATATCCGGGATTACTATTGATGGGCTCATTGCCATCACCACGATTACTACTCTCAAGCTCGTCTCGTTCCTTCAGACTCCTCGCACCAACTCCGGCCAAGGCCCATATTCCTGGCCTTCGACGCGCCTGCATCTCTGCAACCGCTCTTTCGTCGGCATGGAGATGGGCGCCGGATTTGCGGAGGAGTATAACGTGGTCCGTCAAACCGGCATTGGCTGCCAGGAACAACGGTGTTCGCCCTGCGCTGTTACGGAGATGGACAGATGCGCCTTGAAGGAGGAAGTAGCGTAGAATTTCGAGGGATGGCGAAATGGCGGCGACGTGCTAGATGTTTGTCAGAAACGCAAATAAGGAAGAAGCAAGAGGGGAGTAAGAGAACGCACCACAGGAGTGTTCCCTGCATAATCGCTGTCATTAACCACCAAGTCATTCGCGCCTTTTAGCAAATCTTTGACTTTGTCAAGATCGCCTTTTGCTATAGCATATCCCAATGCTGTAAGTGTCGTCGTTCGCTCCGATAGACCTCCCTCGGGATGTCGAAAGACAGTCTGAGAGTGCGAAGTGAGTTCTCCACGCAGAGAATTGGCCATATCTTTGGCAATAGATTCTGGAGTCGAGTCTGGCATTGCCAACAGGTATGCGAGTTTTGTCAATGCCGCTTCAGTCGTCATGTCTTGTCCTGCTACAACACCAGCCCTAAAAAGCGTCATTCCGGGCGCATATACAGGACTCACATGACCAGTGAGGCCTGACAAGTCAGTATCTACTTACTCATAACAGAGCGGAAGACGGGGACGTACATTGAGTGATGTTGATGATAACAATCCCCCGCTGAATTGCACTCGCCAACACCTTGGTCATGGCATTGTCCTGGCCACCAGGTGCATTTCCCGCTCCAAACGTCTCCAAAACAAGCCCACGCAGCCCTTTCAACTGCAAAACAGCATCTACCATCTCTGGTTTAATACCAGGGAATATCCTCAGACACGCAACGTTACTCGTATCAAGATTCGTCTGAATACTGAAATTTTGGATGCTGGTCGGCCGACGCACCAGATCCCAATTAACATGCGTCTTCATCGAGGTCGTGACAGCCAGCGGCGGCGCATTGGGTGAAGCAAACGCCGCAAATTCGCTCGCCGCGACTTTGGTGGTTCGATTACCGCGGAACAGTTTGTAGTTGAAATAAAGACATACTTCCGGGATCATGAAGTGGCCTGCGACAACTAGACTTCCGAGAAGATTGTCCGAGGCGTCGTTTTGCAGTTCTAGCATGGGTGCTTGTGATCCTGTGAGGATGACAGGTTTGCCGAGATTTTGGAGCATGAAGCTGAGTGCTGAGCATGTATAAGCTAGGCTATCCGTTCCATGCTAGGCAATGTCAGCATCAACAACACGTTAAAACAATTTAAGGGAGACGTACCAAAACGACAAAAGCATCAAACAACGTATAATTATTGTAAATCGTCTGCGCAATCTCTGTCCAGCCCTTGGAATCAATCGAACTACTATCGAGTAACTCCTCAAACTCAAAAACAGTATACCGTACTTGACGCTCATACAAACTGGGCGGAGTCCTCAAACTCGCATGTTTCTTTTTTTCGCCTGAGGAGTTCACAACAACGTCCATACTGACGGATGGCCGTGAGCCGTCGTTGAATATAGGTATTTTGGCGAGACATGTTTGCTGAAAATCGCGCGCTGGGATGAAGCCGGAGGGTGAGCGTTGCATACAGATTGTGCCGCCGGTCATGATGATGAGGACGTGAGACTCGGGGATGGAGCTAGAGATTTGGTGGGTGTCCATTTCTGAGGTCTGAGTGATTGAAGCCTTTTTTTTTTTTTTTTTTTTTTTTTTTTCAATAAAATATCGGCCTAATTTGATAGACAGTTGGTTTGCATATAGTGCAGCTATAGGCACATCGTCCGAATATGATTATCGTTGATCCACGCGAGGTTAGTTAATTCGCCATTCATAAGACACGTATAGGACGTCAATTATAGTAGAAATACATTGCTAGATATGCGATCGATTGAAAATCCGTTTGTCGTATAAAAAGAGATTCTCTTGAATAATAATTTCAGCGGCGGAGTCAATCAATGCATGTGATTGGTGCAACTTGCGCAGCCAATGGGGCTGTCTGTTGACATTAAGAAGAAGTAGCAAACGATAGTTCAATGACTGAATTCAGTGAACGGCCTCATCCGAATCCATCCCAGCCAAAGCTTCATCACCCATCATGGCGACATCGACTGATCGTTGCTCTGCCAATGTGTGACAGGAGGAGTGTAAGAGTAAGGGAAATTCCCGTACTTTCGTCGAGCTGAAGAAAGGAACGGTCTCGGTATAGTGGGGCATGCCGTCATTCAATCAGCGTCGGCACCTTCCTGCCTTAGCTTTGGCTTATTTTTTATTTTTCATCCCCGACACTACACTATTTTTTTCTTTTTCCTCTCCGACATCCCTCATCTACTGTCATTGACTTATCTACCTCGCTTATTTCTCATTGGGGTATAAACCATTTCTTGGAAAATTTCCATAAAGTAATACAAAATGTCTGGAGACGAAGCTCCCTCGCTCTTTGAGCGCATCACCCTCCCTTCCATTCCCAAGGAAGTTGGTCGCAAAATCTCCCAGCTCGAGCAGGAATTTGTGCGTGCTGAGATTGAGCAGTGTGCGTTGCCCTTCTTCGATTTCGCTCTCGATATCTAAAACACCAAGCTAATTTTTAAACAGTGCGTAAACAAATCCCAGTCTTGCGCCCCCTCTACGCCAGACGAAATGCCTTGGTTGCCTCCAAAGAGCTGCAGGAAGCCGATTTCTGGCCCCGCGTCTTCGCCAACGCACCCCAGGAAATCGACGAGTACATCCTTGCCACTGACGCCGCCGTTATTGGCCAATGCCTCAAGAACTTGACCGTTGAGCGTTGTGACGTCGACGAGAACGGCAACGGCGGTGACCCTCGTAGCGTGCGTTTCACCTTTGACTTTGCCACGGGTGAGGAGAACCCTTACTTCACCGACGCCCAGCTCGTCAAGGAATTCCACTACCGCACCAAGGTCACCAAGACCCCCAAGGGCAAGCGCCACGTCTGGGAGGGATACGTTTCCACTCCCGTGCGCATCAACTGGAAGAAAGACCAGGATTTGACCAAGGGCTTGTTGGATGCTGCGTGCGACTTGTACGAGGCCGAACAAAAGAAGGGTGCTGGTGTTGACCGTACCACTTTGCCCGAGTTTGAGAAGCTCGTCACCAAGCTTGGAGAGGCCGAGGCTGACGCTCTTGTCGGCGATGATGACGAGGAAGCCGATGATGAGAATGTTCCCAGCGGCGTGAGCTTTTTCAATTGGTTTGGATACCGCGGAAACTCCGTCACTGCCGAGGAGTCTGCCAAGGCCGACAAGGAGGAGGCTGAGCGCTGGCAAAAGATTGAGAATGGCGAGAAGGTTGATGATGATGAGGACGATGAAGATGATGATGATGACGACGAGGATGATGATGACATTGATGAAGACGAGGAGAGCCTTTCCACTGTTGAGATTTTCCCTGCTGCTGATGATATCGCCGTCACTTTGGCAGAGGAGGTTTGGCCCAATGCTCTCAAATACTATGGTATGTTCCTTCCCCCGACTTTTCATCAGCCCTTGCTAATAAGTTTTCCCTAGTCCAATCATACGAGGTTGCCGATGACTTTGACGACGAGATGGACATTGAAGAATTTGACGACGACGAAGATGACGAGGAGGAGGAGGATGAGGAGGACGGTGAAGACCGTCCAGCCAAGAAGGTCAAGACCTAGATCGCTCGCCGTCTAGACAGATCGATTTGATCTTTGAAAAGTTGTTTTTATAATTTGGCCATTTTCTTTTGTAATTTATCACAGCACAAGTAATAGGATGAACAGGAGGACGAGGATGACAAGAAGTATTCCGATACAACATGTCGAATACGTATCTATTATACCACTTGATTAGTTTTGCTCAATTTGAATGAATTTTACACCTTCCCCAGAAAAGTTTAGACTCACCCTCGTTCTTCCTCACAATAGTCTTAATCCTCTTCATCCCACTCGCCAACTTCCCTCCAACCGTATCCGCCAGACCCTCCACGTCATCCAGCAAAACGGCCTGATCTTCTAGCTCTCGCCCCATCGTATCCGCCTGTTGTCGCAGATTGCCCACCGTCCTGAACACACCATCCAACTGCTGGTCCTGAGCTGCCATCAACTCAACCTGCCGCTGCTGCTCGAAGTTTGCATAATAGTCATCATCGCCTTCCCCACCATCAAGTTTATCATCTATATCCGGCGACAAAGCGTCAAACTCGGACGGGTTCGGAAGCGCATTCTTTCCTTTTGTCGTAGTGCTAGCTACCGGTTGTCTCCCAATCTCAGCGGCCATATCATCAACCTCGCGTCCCAGATCCTGCACAAACTCCCTCCTGCGCTCCACCTCATCGAGTTCAAGGCCATAGCGGTAAGGGTCAAGTTCAACTGCGCGAACGGATTGTCGTAAATCTGCTAGATCGGCGCGTAAATCCTCGAGCGTTGTTTCGAGTTCTGTGCGGGATTGGATAAGTTCGGGGTTGGAGGGGGAGGTTGTTAGGGAGCGGATGCGGAGGAAGGAGGAGTAGAGAGGTCGGATTGTTTGGAGGGTGTTGAGGACTTCTCTGTTGGCATGGTATTAGTATTGTTGTGTCTCTTAGGTGGTGGTAGATTGGAGCTTTGAGAGCTTACGATTGGACTTGGAGGAAGGGATCTTCCGACATGGTGGCGTTGAACAAAGATATATATATATATATAGAAACAAAAAAGAACAGAAATAATTGATAGGTGTGGCTTTAGTCGTTAGAGTCGAGTATTATCAAGTGATTGACTGGAGTGTGGTTGATGTGAGGGTGTTGATGACATCTGTACCTGAGGTAGTTTCTGTCCTCCGGAGCTGTCTACGTATCCCCCGGATCGGACCGCTAAGCCAACCACAGCTGCCGCTACCTCTACCTACAACACACCAAGCTATGTACATCTACGATATTCAAGTCGATTACTGTCAAGAGAGTGTCATTACTAACCAGCTTGTCTATAAATGCTAACAAATCTATACTCAATCAATCAACCATCACGTAGTAAGTGTAAAGACTCCGGTTCAATGCTTCATAGCAATCAATCAATCATCGCAGAAAGTGGTATCATCCGAATAGCAAAATTATAAGTCAAGAAGAAACTAAAAAAGACCAGAAGATTATCCTTCAAATAACTCGCCTTCTCCACGCATCTGGCGAACCCACTCCTTGCCAAGGTCAAGCGCATGTAGTCCAAAAAAGTCGTTGAGGATGCTCTGTGTGCTTGAACTTCTCAGCCATGCTTCGCACTGTCGGCAGTCGACAGTTTCGTCGCCATTGCGCGCATCCCAGTATTCTTTCAGCGCCTCCGAATAGTCGCATACGGGCAACACGCCGTCTTTTTCTTTTCGAGCACGATCTTCGATGCTACAACAGTCTCGATCGGGGAGCTCGAGGAATATCTCCTCAAGGGAATGCGCGCTTTGTCGGAGGAGAAACCAGTTTGTAACGTCGACATCCTCGCTTCCAATACTGCTGATACTCGCGTCATCATCTGGACAATGAGCGAAGATGATGGTTTCCAAAAACTGTCGCAACATTTGTAGTGCAATGTGGAAATCGACCCGTCGTTCGAGATCAAGCATTTGGCGGAATTGCCATCTCAACTTTCCGATTTGGCGTTGCTGCATCATCCGTAATAATACCACATAGATATGGGACATGTGTCGAGGGAACCACCAGTTGCGAGAAAGTCCCGTTGTCTCAAATCGTACATACGGCAGCCAGTTCAACAATAAGACTCGATATATGCTGCATGCAACTCTATGCGGTCGCAACTTAATGCTCTCCATGTCTCGAGCAATATCCGACATGTGAAACATGACATACAACCCCCTTTCCACGCGTTGTCGAAACATCTCTGCCTCTGCATCCATTTCGCCGGCACCACCTTTGATCGCCCACCAGGCGCCCCAGCCCGATCGAGCAACCCGTGAAGCCAACATCAGGGCCGTCTGCCGACGAAACACCCATTTCTGCAGATTGACAAAACTGAGCGGAGCTTTATGGCCAGTACTGGGGTCCATTGTCAAAATTTTGTCCAAGGGCGGATTGAAATCGTGGAGTCGCAAATATGATGTACATAGAAACGCCTCGTGTGATTTGATGGTTTCGTAGGTAGCCTTGTTCAGGAGACACAGCACTGGGATGGTTGATGCATCGCCCATGCTCAGGATCAGGAACAGCACATCCGGCACGCCGCCGAAGATAACGGGTCTCTCGCTCGACATATCTGGTCGATAATCATTTCTTTCTGTTTTTGTCTTTTTGTTGATACTAGATTGACGTTCTCCTCTTCCTCCTCCTCCTTCTCGAACTGGCGGTGATAGATTCATGTGATGATTTGCTGGATGACGGCGCGGTCAACATCTTGTGGGGTCCGTGTGGCTGGCTCGGAGCCTCAGAAACCCGGGGCCATCAAGGATTGATCAACGAAGCATATAACAATAAAGTTCTCGGGTTATGCGTGTGGAGTGTTGTGTAGTTATAAGTATTTAAGTAGTATTAAGAGAAGAGGACAATAGAATAAATACAGAGGACACGAGAAACAGGCTGAATCAAAGCGATTTAAGACAGAGCACCCAAGTGGGCCGTGCGGCTTCTAGAAGGAGGGAAAGTGGGACAATCTCTCCCCCTTCACACATTCAGACTCCCTTGCTGTGTTCGCTCGCAGTAGAAGCAACTCCAACACAGCCGACTAGTGAAACACTCGAAGCCAGCCTCAGTCGACGACTCACCAGCAGTGCCAGCCTGCCAGGGATAAGCATTCGGTCACCCGCGACTTATGCCGCCAAGCCCTCGCCCGTCACACCTTTTTGGTGCTCGTCAACGTTTCATCAGCCAGCTCACCAAATCATCGCTCTACGCCCAATCCTCGCCAAGCTGACAGGGTCTATCGAACACCATCATAGGGCAGCGATGGGCCCTGTCGCTTGGGGTGCACTGCACTGTGCCACTGTTCCACGAAGTGTGACCTACGGAGAACAAACTCGCAAATACAAGCTCACGGAGCTCGGAAAGAGTGGAGATGACTTTGGAACTTGGGGGCCAAGAATCGCCGCTTTCTTGATTTCCCCTATCATCTACGCTGATGGCTTCGTGATGAGTGTTCGCTAAAATCGCGTCGCTAGTAGTCTACTACCGTGCCTGCAATAAAGTGAAGCCCAATAATCCCGACATACTGACCGAATCGGAGGGAATTGATTACGATGCTCTCTCAGGACGGAGCATGATTCGCCATTCAGTATCCCCTAACAATCGGACGTCCGTTTCCTCCGTCGTACGATAACATTTGCCGCGCATGTCTTTGAATCCATGTCGCGAGCTGTATAGATCATGTCGATGATATTACCTATCGTTGCTCCCTTGAGAATACGAAAGCCAGTCGGAAGTACAATACCAAATGTCTACTCCCGTTGACACTATGTTGACATGGCTCGTGGCTTAGTTTTTCCATAGTACATATGTACAACGGATAATTTCTATTCTATCATGATACCGATGGTGTGGATTCGTTGTAGGTGCACCGTCAGCAAACTAATCATTAGTGCCGCAGGATTGCTGATTAACCATGATTACTGAAATTGAGTTGCATTGACGATATTACGCTGGTTTGGCATTGACGAGAGACTCAGTAATTAGACCGAGCCAGTAACTAGTAAGTACTCTTCGGAAGCATGTGATGGCCTGGCTTGCGCTTATCAGTGGCCTAGGTATACTATGAGTACGCTCTATGATGGGAGCCGTTGCTAACCGCTACAACATATAGCTAAATTTCAACTCTCCTATTAGTTATCAAAAATCAATGATTTTAGTGATTGCATAAACAAAATTCAAACATAATGTTGTCGTGACTTGACTAACTTAAGTTATTCGTACAAGTATGGAGCCAGACTCCCCTGAGCCTGAGAGCGAGATAGCCGATAACGATAAGCGATAAGTATTGATAAATTTTAACCTCAAAATTTATGTCCCACCACCGGGCAACAACCACCATGGACAGCGTGCTATACAATGGCTAACACAGGCATACTCCATATTTGTGAATATTAGAACTTAACATTGAAATCTACGAAATATCAATTCGAGTCATCCCAGATTGCACGTACACAATGGGCCCCTCCCTCCCCCTCCCCCTCCACGAAGAGTGGAAAGATGTCGACTCTTACATCGAAGCACTCCTCTCTTTTGCGACATCCACTCCTCTTTTCCTGAACCTGTGCGGCGGTGTCCATATCCTCGACTTCCTAACCAGCGAACCTGACATGTACTCGACGTTATTCCCCGAGGACTGGCGCAACTTTTTCCACGAACACGATCTGTACGACATTCTAGATTTGGTCCTAACCGACGATCTGACCCCGTTTCGATTGCCTACTGGCGCCGGCTGGAAGACACAAGAAGAAGGAGACAAATGGAAGAATGGGCCACTACCACCACATTCATTGCTGAACTACATCCACGATATTCGTCGACTCAGTCTCCGTCGAGATTTCACCTCCAAAGTCCCCAAAAACACCAGCGCCATCCCCCAACGTCTCGCCATTGGCATGAAAGACAAAAAATTACACGAAGTCGAGCACTTCTCCAAATATGTCGACTCATTCACCGCATCCGTCTCGGAAATACGCAACGAACCAATTACGCATATTGCAGATTTCGGATCGGGACAAAACTATTTGGGAAGAACGTTGGCGCATTCGTATAATCGACACATTATCGCTATTGAGCGCAAGCATGCATATATTAAAGGTGCGCAGGGGTTTGACATTTCTGCAAAAATGGCAAAGAAGAAGGAAATTAGGATGTATGATAAGAAGGCAGAATTGCGGAAAGGTAATACAGGCAATGGTGCGGTTGCGACTGAGGCGATATGTGCGACATGTCCTCCGGGAGAAGCACAACAGGAAGAAGACGGTAGCGCTGCCCTCAGTGTCTTCAAAGACCTCGATATCAGCGCAGAGGATCTACCAACTCCTGCGCCCAACTCTTCTCACAAAGCCGAAGAAGAAGAAGAAGAAGGCTTAGAGCCGCGAGGCACAATGGACTATATCGAACATAACATCAAAGACGGCTACCTCGAACCCATCATCCGGCACGTCGTCAACCCCGACACCGAATCTTCGACAAAGAACGACGCTCGCGTCCTCGTAGTGTCACTCCATTCCTGCGGCAATCTGCTCCACCACGGCATCCGCTCTCTCATCTTGAACCCCTCCGTCGTCGCAATCGCCATGATAGGATGCTGCTACAACCTCCTCACCGAACGCCTAGGGCCACCAACTTATAAACTCCCCGTCCTTCGCCACATGCATCAACGTCTCAGCGTCGGCGCAACAGCGAAAGACCCTCACGGCTTCCCTATGTCAAATCTCTTTGAGCACTACTCTTACAGCGGCGGGGAGGGCATAAAATTTAACATTACCGCGCGAATGATGGCTTGCCAGGCTCCCTATAATTGGTCCAGGGAGGAAACCAGAGCATTTTTTACAAGACATTATTATCGTGCTTTGTTGCAAAAGATCTTCGTTGATCATGGCGTTGCGCCCAAGCCGGAACTCGCCACGATTGATGTCTTGACAAGGGATCATCCCCCGGAAGAAAAGGAGAATAGCTGGGAAACAAACCCCCCTCTCATCATTGGTACATTACGCAAAACGGCATACAAAACTTTCATCACATACGCGCAAACAGCCATGAACAAACTCGCCAAAGAACCCGCTCATCGCACAAAACTTGCTCCTTTACTGGACAATGAAGAAGCCACAATCGCAGAATTAGAGAACTATGTTACGAGATACGAGCACGCGCAGAAGAATCTGAGTATTGTCTGGATTATGATGTCATTTAGTGCTTCGCTGGTGGAGGCTATGATTGTGATTGATCGGTGGCAGTATCTAAGAGAGCATATGGCTTCGGGCGTTGTGAAGGAGTGTTGGGTGGAGCCGGTGTTTGATTATGCGGAGAGTCCGAGGAATTTGGCTGTTATTGGGATCAAAAACTAGGGTATATAGTCGGTATAGTGTATATATAGATTGATCTAAGATACCCATGTACTTCCAAGGTTGTGCATAGCTATTGGAGCATTCGGCACAATATCCTCACGGGGCAGGCATATGTTCTAGCCGCCCTATTTTCATACAGAGATCTGCAATGAAGGGCCTTCGAGATGTCCAACGCTCCTCAGTCCTGACGTGAAGGACTTCCCGACAGTCGATTATCGGCGTTCTATCTTCTAGTCACAACATTAGCTCAGGTCAAGTCCCGTATGAGTGAAATATCATATTGAGAGGAAGTCCTATTTCAGCATTTGCGTTGAAATACGTGTTTAACATCAATCACAACTTGTGTGTCTGAGTGAGCTGGGTAACGATGTTGTCATCATGTAAGGACGAGATAGCCTCGTATGAAATGGGAAGTGGTTGGGACAGTGGGATTACCTACAGCTAAATTCGCGTAGTGTGGTTCAAGTTATCTGTACTCGTAGCACTCTTTTGGGGGTTTGCCATAGATTATAGCAACAAGGTGACGTGGTTTATCGAGGTCGGCCGACTGTTCAACCAGCCTTCCGAAGTCGTTCGACTAGCTTTTGTCTCAGGAACGGGCTCAGTCCAAGTCTAATCTTGTCAGCCTGTGTACATCAGTAATATGATTCAGCTACTCACATTCCATCCCGAGTAATGATTCGATAGGTGCCTATCCGGGGTTAGTTCGAATGGTCACGCACTGGCTCAGTTTAAGTACTGACCACTTGATTGGTAGTTTCCATTGTTTCCGACGAAGTTTCCATTGCTGTCAACTTCAACACTGCCGAAGATATCCTCGGGCCTAAAGAGTTCGTTAACTTCAAATACACGTGTTTTTTCTTGTTTGAGCACTCACCATGCAATCCGGCCATACTCTGGCGGCCGACGACCGTCCGAAACATGAATCCAGCCACCCCGTCCCCCAGATCCAGCACCACCTTGTCCACTAGCACCACCAGCAGAATCACCACCAGTATTCAATCCCTGTCCATAACCAGATCTCTTCCTCTGATTGTGCTGGGGCGCGAAGAAGAAACCACCCGAACCCAAGTTGGCACCTGCTGTGGAAACCATCACTTGAGCCTGGGATTGGACTTCCGGATCTTCGACGGCATGCTCAGCGACAACTTCATTTAGGATCTTGAGAAAGTTTGAGTTCTGTGTGAAGGAGTCTGGAGTAGGTGGAAGCTTTGATGTGGTACCAATGGCTAGGTCCTTGTTTGGGGGTTCCGAGGACAGCAAGGACAGAATATGGTTCCCTGGTCTGGCATCATCGGGGAAAGTGTATATATGGGGATGGCCTTCTAGTGTAGACACCGAGCGTAATTGAGTCAATTCACGAATTCTATATATGAATGGACGCGAAGACCGCGTCAATAATGTAGCCATGTTGTGGATGAAGTTGTGAGCAAAGACGAAACGAAAAAGTGTGCCAGGACTGGAGCTCCGGACGAAATATAACGGAAAGTGGAGAAAGGAGCTACCGATGCCTAGATGCAAACAAAGCAAACATGGATGGTCTCAAGGTTCAAAGTAGATACTCCGCATTGTCGAGTGGAGTTCTTTCGTTCTGTCTTAACAAACTGAAGATCCAAACTACATACGTTCGTTATTTCTTCAAATTTCTTTCGTTAGTCTGAAGCAGCAATCAGCACAGCTACAGTCCAATCTGGCCCAGCAGTATCTAATGCGCCTCTTTTAGTTCTCCAGCCATAGCTCTTGCGACGCTGGAATTCATGCAGTAACCTGTCAAGCTTACAGTGACCACGAAAATGGCCACTCCTTCGAGGCCGAACCCAGGCGCGACGCCCACTCATTTGACCTCCTCCCCTCACCCTTCGGCCGTACCCATAAGCCGCAGCCTATCTCACAAGTCGCCTTCCATCAGGACCCCTTCAGCCTCAGGCACAATCCATGGTCATCATCTCGGCACGTCCTCGCATCAAGGTGCTACGCCCCTCACGGCGGCCGCAGGATTGGATGACCCGGTTTCGCTCAGCTCGCCCTCCGCTCTACTAGCTCTTAGTGGTTTCACAGGCATGAGCCCGGCGTTGAATGTTCAGGATGGGCTGGTCGGCTCTGGCATGAACGACAGCGACATCCGCGCTCTTACTCTGGGCCTAGGAGGCTCACGCAACCACGAGGAAGAGCGGCGTAAGCGAATTGAAGAAGTTGTACAGTTACTACGTGGTAGAGTTGCTGGCCGAGGGGTGAGCAGAGAAGCCGTGGAGAGATTGGGCAGGTTGGAAGGGTTCGAGTCTATATGGCAAGAAGATAGTTTGAGCATCGCTGGAAACTCTGTTGACCTCGAAATCGAGTTCTATCCTGGAGAAGACAACGTCAAGGAGGTCAGTCTGAGTTACGCTTCTCTGGAAGGTGAGAGCGAGAGCGAAAGACGAGATGAAGCTACAAATGTTCTCAAAGGCGATCTCATACAGACACCGGAGGAACGCGAGAAGAGGGCCTGGAAGCCACTGAAAGGATTTCAGAGTAATCTCGAAAGACTCGCGAAGCTCGATCAGTTGAGCCAGGAAATCAATTGTTTTGAGGCGGTGGAGAGTTTATTTGACAGTCTACGGAAAGTATGGGAGGCCGAAAATCAGGGCGGGACATATCAAAATGTCTACGACCACCTCTGTCGAGGGGCTATTGGCAGACCGAGCTTACACAAAAGAGGTCGCGTCGGAATGGGACTCGAGTACTGGGTTGAGGGCCACCGAATTCTACATGCAAAGCAGACGAAGAAGTCAGAGGACAGAATGGCCATCGATACTGATGAAGACAACGCAAACACACAAGACAAGCTACAAAGTGTCACGATCGAATGTGAAGAGGGCTTTCCGTCACTACGAATCTCGAAAGAGTGGGTCGGGTCGGAAGTACTGTCAACAGTCGAATCCAATGATACATCAAATTCCTCCGAAACGGTGGTGAATTGGATGGAGCCACCACCTACGCTGCAGCCACCTGTCAATGAGCTTGACACTGGTATGGTTGGCTCAGGGACGGTTAATCGACGCTTCGTGGCGAAACTGGACCCCCATATTCATGTTCCTCTTTTGATAGCGAATGACATATATCGACACCTTGGGTTGGCAATCCCCCAAGAATACCGAACGACAACGTACGACGACCTATTAGTCCCTGGTTGGACAATTGGGAGTATGGGTAGCAACGATTCGATGACTTCAGAGTCATTGGAGATGACCGAGAAACGACGGAGGACGGCCGTATTGTCGTTCGATGAAAAGAATGAGCCTGTGCAGAAAATTCATAGTTATTCTTTTCAAGCATTTGAAGCTGCGCCGGGAATGACTATCCGTGAATTGCCGTTCTCTCATCCGCGGCAATTAGCTGATATTTTTCCAGTGAGTTTGGCCTATGTTGTGGAGTGAGAAAGATGCTAATAATATAGATATTTCGACAATATAGCTTGTTGGTAACATTGATGCAGAAAGTCTTCCCGCATAAAGAGACCGTGGGCCGTTCGGTTCACGAATCAAAAGGATCATCAAAGACTTCGGACACATTGTCAATGTCTGGCAACTCAACGTCAGCAACCGATCAAGTCAGCATGCTAAGCAACGGAGATGCAAATGAAGATCTTTTAAACAGCCTTTTGAGAGATAGTACGGATGGTACCAGCACGATATCGCTCCATAATGATTCTCAGACCGGCGACGAAAGCGACATCCGAGTCGACATCACGCTAAGAACGCAAGTCGGACAGGCACCATTGATCATATTGTCGATCACTTTACCAGAAACAAAACAAAAGGCATCCGTCAGTTTCGAAATCAGACTAAACGGGCGCGTGAATGTTGTTCAAGTATCTGGGTTGGCGGGGCTGGAAACGCAAAATGACCAGTCAATGGCAAAGATCTACAAGAGGCTGAATCGCGTCTTGGAGATCTCCGAGGATTTAAGTATCTTGGTGGAATATGTGGTGAGCCAATTACGAGGGATGTCATAATCTACAAGCATTAGCCACGTATGGGCTAGACCTGCATATCAGATGAACTATAATCGACCCCGAGAGTTCCGCATTCTTTCTTCACATTCTTCTCGAATGAATAATCCCACCAATCCCTATCATTGGCCGATATGATACCTAGGTACAAACTAGGCACGTCGAAAAAGCTTCTCGGTGACGTGATTGAGCGCTCTTATCAGGATCCGGGGTAGCTCGCTATCTTATCAGGTCACCACGGAGTACGGAGTGCATGGTACCTAGCTATTTCCCTGAAAGATAGTCGACGTGCATGTAGTTAATGCTTCCGTCCGGGGGGCTTATGTGATGGCAGCGATCGTCAGGGGCAGTGTGTATCTGGGTAATTACAGTATGCCATCGGTATTGCATGTCTACATCTACATTACCAAGCACATACTACGATAACTAGCGGATATATGGAGTTTGAGCATCTCCTCGGTATTATCCATCATCCGTTTTCAGAGTAAGCTTACAACGAGTGCCGTATGGGCTGTTCTATCCAACACTATCACACCGTTGCTTCGACATGTCAATGTGATACCACGTCGATCCTGTTAACAGTCAATTGGCATATCAATGTCCAGTACACAAGAGTAAACCTCGAAGATTAAATAGCCAATATGATCATCATATAAAACATACAAACTCTAAAAAAAAATAGACTCAGAACATAGTGCGAACAGCCAAGAAACAGCATCGGACCGACTCAGTCAACTCGATGTGTCATTAAGTCCTCCCAGCCAATTAGAGCCATCCGATAAGAGATGCATAGCGCTAAGCAGGGCTTGCTTTAACTTTAGCCGCGGGTTGGCCGTGTTGCCGGCGCCGGGCGATCGGTACGTAATTGTCAATACATTGCCGTACAGTACCGGTAACTGAATTACGACTTGCCACATGTGTTTATCTTTTCTGAATATAGTATCGTTAGCCAGAGTTTCCTAGGAGATGGATGGATGGGATGGACTACGGAGGACTCCGTAGCGCCTTCCCCGCCTTTGATATCCTTGTAGCACATATCAAACCGAGAACTACGTAGATTGATCAAGGTACGTAGTTGAAAAAACTAGCTAATTCTGTGCGCGCGGTGAGTCGACACCACCACGCTTACAGCGCGTACGGAATATTTCTGGCTGTGCCTGCTCTACGAAGTATTTCTTCGCTGATCGTACAACTGCGACAGAGGTGTGCACAACCTCGAGTCTATTACTCAGTGGCTTCTTCACTGGCTGGAATGGCTGACTCGACTCGAGGTTCTGTCCAACCCGCGCTTCATAGGAGGCGAGTCGTAGGGTCGTCGTACATGGTTCCGATATAGATCGCCGTATCGGGTTTGGGCGCATTCTGATCTAAGGAGGCGACCAATCATTTGCCGTGTAACTGCATTTCGCATGCCGACGCGTCAGACGTTGTATTGCTGTAACCGACCGATTCCTTGACATGGCCATTTGACTGTTTCATTCACTGTTGGCGAGGCATTTTTCTTTTTCTGAATATCCGCCGCAGAGCTTGAAACTGAGAGATATAATCTCGCGTGACTGACTGACTGGAAAAGATCAACATGGCCTAAAGGCGCGGCATCCGCTGGTTTTTATGTTCTCCGGATAAAGTATCTCGAAAAATATGGGCTCGTATTATATATCCGTGCTGAAAGATTGGCCGGTTTCGGGGGATGTGTGGGTAGAGTCCCTCAAACCCTAATTTTACGTTGGACTGAGGTCCGCCACTCACATCTCAGATTCGATGAACAGTTTACTGTTTACAGTATTGGTTTCTGCAAGTGACGGCTCGGAATTTAGGTGGTACGTAGTATGCACAGGATGCACCGGATGCACGTATGTATGTATATGCATGGTGCGTGTTTCCCTGAAGTTTGATTGTAGAGAAAGTAAATGTATCATCGATTCATAGTAGGTTCTAGGTACCGGTTATTGGCCGTACGGGGAGAACCGTGACTCGTCCGGAAGACGATACAATACGAATTAATCCCGGATCGTTGAAGTTGATAGCGTTATCGGCCGCCTGATTGTCTGGGTAGATTACGGCTCGTAACGGCTATGTAAGTACCACACTATCGAGTCATTTGCAATACTTATCAATTCGGATGTGCTTTGTGAATCGTAGACTCTGATTCTGCTTTCTTTTCTTTTTCTGAGATGCATATTACATGAATCAATTATTGTCTCCTCCACGCTCTCGCCAGACCATGCCGGGGTCTTATCCGGTGTAGAAGCTAAGCTAGAAGATGGGGTAGATATCCAGCATGCATGTGGGCTGTATGTATTGTTACAGGGTATCAATACCCAGTTGCCCGACCCAAAGAGTGGAATCAAACGGTTGCTGCGCCTTTTTTTTTAATTTTTATCTGTATCCTTACCGTCACAGGAAGGGACCCAGCTAATGATTTTGCTCCGTAATGTAATCAGCGTAATTAATATTTGCCCCCCACTGAAAGATTCTGCTGTTCCTTCCCTTTCCCCTCCATCCCAACCAATTCCTTCCCTAATTGAGTCAACCCAGACAATAAAAAGCCTCCATCGCCTCGCTTCCACTTCTCTTGCCTCTTCTCCATCTCCATCCATCTTCGTATTCATTATTCAGTGTTCTCGTTTGCTTTGCTTTGCTCTTGTGGCTTTGTGTGTCACTGCTTTCTGATTCAACTTCGATTTTACACTGATCATTTTTTCGGTCATTCACACAACACATCGTCAAAATGGTATGTTGGCAACCGCTTGCTGGCTGACAACTCGGCAATCGAAATACAGAATATTGCATCCACTAACGTCAATTGAATAGACTTCCTCAACTATCATCTCCAACACTGAGAATGTGTGTTTCCCCTCCTCTCGCGAAGACTGTCAATTACATTGATCACGCGAGACTCTTTTACGACCTTTCAGACTCATGATCTAACGCGCAACAGCTTCGCAAGTACATGGCCCTTGAGCAGAAGGGCAAGGTTATGGCCGAGTACGTCTGGATTGATGCTGAGGGTGGTGTTCGTTCCAAGACCAAGGTACGTGTCACACCAATCATCGCCGGTGGTTCCTTATCTCGCAATTTATCGCAAGCCGCGCTTTCCCTCCCGATAAGCCAGCCCACTTCCCCTCAACAGCAATGCGAAGCGAGCCACCAGATGACTCGAAACAAATCAGGATTCAATCTAACTAACTACTATTCTAGACTCTCTCCAAGGCTGTCACCTCCGTCGACGAGCTCCCTGAGTGGAACTTCGACGGTTCCTCCACCGGCCAAGCCCCCGGTGACAACTCCGATGTCTACATTCGCCCCGTTGCTATCTTCCCTGACCCCTTCCGCAAGGGAGAGAACATCCTTGTCCTCTGTGAGACCTGGGACTCCGATGGAACCCCCAACAAGTTCAACCACCGCCACGAAGCTGCCAAGTTGATGGAGGCTCACGCCGGCGAGCACTTCTGGTTCGGTCTTGAGCAAGAATACACCCTCCTTGGCCCCGACGGATGGCCATACGGCTGGCCCAAGGGTGGTTTCCCCGGTCCCCAGGGCCCTTACTACTGCGGTGTCGGAACCGGCAAGGTCTACTGCCGTGACATCGTTGAGGCTCACTACAAGGCCTGCTTGTACGCCGGTATCAACATCTCCGGCATCAACGCCGAGGTCATGCCCGCTCAGTGGGAGTACCAGGTCGGTCCTTGCGAGGGTATCGAGATGGGCGACCACCTTTGGATGTCTCGTTTCCTCCTCCACCGTGTCGCCGAAGAATTCGGTGCTCAGATCTCTTTCCATCCTAAGCCCATTCCCGGTGACTGGAACGGTGCCGGTCTTCACACTAACGTATCCACCGACTCCACCCGTGCTGAGGGTGGTATGAAGGCCATTGAGGCTGCCATGAAGAAGCTCGAGGCCCGTCACGTTGAGCACATTGCCGTCTACGGTGAGGGTAACGAGGCTCGTCTTACCGGTCGCCACGAGACTGGTTCCATTGACAAGTTCTCCTACGGTGTCGCTGACCGTGGTGGTTCCATCCGTATTCCCCGCCAGTGCGCCAAGGATGGCAAGGGTTACTTCGAGGACCGACGACCTGCCTCCAACGCTGACCCTTACCAGGTTACTGGTATCATTGTTGAGACTGTACGTTCTCATCCCACTACTTTTTAGAAGAACCATGCTAACGGGTTTACAGCTCTGCGGTGGCGTTTAAACGATCTCAACTCTATTGTTACGAAAGAAAAATGAAATAAATAAAAATTGAAAAAATACCCAATCAACAATCGACAATCAACAATCAAACCAATGGATACCCTACCGTTACGTCGTTCGTCTCTTACTATTCGACCATGTTCATGAAGCAGACAAGGTAGAGATGAAATAGGACGACAATCAAGACAACATACAGAATAGTCATATACATACATACCATTCATACAATTTCATACATATATTCTACTTCATGCCTTGTCTCAACGAAGAGCCTTTTTATTTTCTTCTGTCTATTCTTCATTTGTCCCTGTGGGATCTGTATTCCTTTCTCTGACTCTTCGTCAGACTCGTGGAGTGCGTTATGCATGAATCGAGTGGTATTGCTATGACTTGAACGTGTGTATGTCAAGTGAATGAGAATTTCTTATGTTTTGGATTCTGCTTGACTGCGTTGCCTGTGTTTTGTCATTGTTCGCGTGGAATGAGATTCACAGCATAGATAGCCCTGTTAGTATCAATTATATGTTTGTATTTGCTTTTACTTCTCTATACATACTTAAGCTGTGTAGGAAGTAGTTCAATGTTATGTAGCGGCCCTCAAAGGGACATCTGGAGGCATTGATGTCAAAATCTACCCATATGTATACCTACTAGGTGATTGATGTCCATTTGATGTATTGATTGATGTGAATTCAGCCCTGGAGTGTAAGTTAAAGCAAGCGGTGGGGTGGTTACGTAGGTATCCTTTGGACCTGCAAGCTTCATCAATCGGATTGATAGACATATGCATATATAGGCCAGAAATGACATTGATTCTATCAACAGATAAATAACTCAAGATGTGATCTATCTTTATCTGACTATCCTACGAAGGATAGCTAGGTACAAATATCAAAAACGAATAAGATTGAATGGGGTATATCCAGAAACGAAAAAAAAGAGGCGAATATGGTGAACGTCAAGGGTCTTCCTATGCATACATGAATGGCATGGTATGACAGGACTGATCTCGAGATGTATGAGCAAGCTCAACCATGTAATTTATATATACTGTTTAGCTCGACTCTGAAATATGTCCCGCATCACCGTTCTCAATATGATACGGAGGGTTGGCATGATCTTTGTTGCTAACGCGCTTCTCCACATCAGCGATACCACCGACGTGATGGAAGTGCTCGTCTGTTTGGGTATAGTTGATGAGCAACTCTCCATTCTTGCCGTAGCGTCGCGGCTCGTCGCGTGCAATCCGCACCAAAGACCAGATGGATTTGGTCTTGTGGAAGATTGTGTCCATTTCTTCCAGGGAGCGATACGCTGTTTCGGGGTAGAAGAAGTAGACGACGGGGAAGATAAAGGCGTTACTATAAGACATTAGCCATTGGAAATGATTGGCGAAAGAATGAGGGAGGGGGGGGAGCGGGGGCTTACATGACGGCAAAAATGATATAGGTCTGATAACCAATGGTCTGGAAAGCAACGGGGGTAATCATGACAACCATAAAGTTGAACGCCCAGTTGGCTGAGGTGGCCAACGCATTGGCAGGGGCACGAATACGTAGCGGCACAATTTCGGCAGGGTACAACCACGTCATTCCCAGCCAACCCCAGGCAAAGAAGGTGTTGAAGACGAACAAGAAGACGGCAGCTACAATACCGGGTTTGGTTTGACCCACGAAACTGGTGCTAATAGACAAGACGACCATAGATAGAGACATGCCTGCAGCTCCGATCAGCATCAATGGTCGACGACCAGCCTTTTCGATGATGAAAATGGGTAGCCAGGAAGCTATGAAATATTCGGTACCGTTGCAAGCGGCTAGGATACGAGACAGGAATCCAGAGAGACCTATACTGTTCTGGTAGATGGTAGCAGCGTAGTAAGTAATCAAGTTAATACCGGAAATCTGCTGGAACATCTGGTTGACGTAGGCAAGGACGACACGGTGGAAGTGACGGTTCTCGTCCATGGTGAACAGATCGCGCCAGCTGGTGTTTTGTGCTTCCAAGACGGTATCCTTGATAGCAGTGAATTCGTTCTCGACAAGGGTGTCCTCACGGCTGGTGTCGAGCAAAGCACTCAAGACATCGGTGGCCTCATCTTCGCGGCCCTGGAAGATGAGCCATCGAGGAGACTCGGGCAAGGACATGACAAATGCCAAAATTATCAAGGCAATGAAGATCTGGAATGCAATCGGGAATCGCCATGAGACCGAGTTGGGGTCAAGGAATGAGAAACCAAAGTCTAGCCAGTAACTGAGACAGATACCGCCGGTAATCAGCGAACCTTCGACCATGACCAATTGACCACGACGATGAGACTTGGAACATTCGGATTGCCATGTAGGGACGGTTGATGTATTCAATCCATTACCGATACCGGTCACGATACGGCCGACAATAAACTGAGCAAGGCTGAAGGAGGCGCATTGCAGAGTGGCGCCGATAACCATGATAAAAGAGCCCAGGAAGATGGTTTTGCGACGACCGAGACGGTCACCAATAAAGATGCAGATGATTGAACCGAAGAAACATCCGACGTTGTAGGCGGAAACAGCGGTTCCTATATCATTCAGTTCGGGTTCCAATCAGAAGATTTTGTGAACATACCCTCAATGTTGGATCGATGCATCTGTGCAGATGAGCTCAGCGCTTTAAATGAGTCTGATGAGGTATCGAGATCAGGAAACTGTGCAATGAAGGAGTCCAACGTTAAAAGACCACCCATGACACCTCTGCGACACGTCAGTTCATTTCTCCCAATACGGAACAGGTGGTTCATACTGGTCATAACCAAAGAGACTATAGATAGCATTGTTAGCATGTGCCTCACACATGACAGCGACAGATACGTACAGGAAATCCAGGCCGGCAATCACACCGATTGCAATGTTGAGTCTGGTGCCTCGAAGGCCCAGGTAGGAGCGTCCACCGTGACCCATTCTGGCGGTTTGGTCTGTCTACCTTGTTATACTCGCGCTTCTACTGGCGCATACACGATATCCGGCGATCGATTCGAATTGACAACGAGGTGCATCCGAAATGTATATGCAGACAGGATATATACCAAGACGAAACCAGTCCGCCTTGTTGCTTGGTTGGTCAAAGAGGAAGCGAGAGAAAGAAAGCAACATGATCAGAAGAGGAGAGGGCGCGATTATAAACGAGCGAGGCATAAAGCAGTACATAGTAACCTAAGCTGTGCCCTCCTCATGCACAGGCACATATCAGCGTATCAATACGGTAAAGTAGGTTACTCTTAGCCAAGAGGTAACGAAATTCGCACTCGATATGATACATAATTGGCTAGCAGCAGCATTGTGCATGCAGTGTTGCCAATGGCGATGCTTTTTTGAGGCTATTCATCTCCGGATGTGGAGTAGCTCGCGTGCTGTACTACAGAGTATGTAAGAATACACTCTTGATACCACTCCATACAGGAAGGAGGAAGTGGAGTCTGGGGGAAAACGGAAGGAACAGCCATGGCGTCATGCTGCAGGGCCAGAACACGCTAGCCCCAGAATGGAGAAGCCGACTGTGTACCTTTGTTTGCATTTTGCACGGCTCTCTCGTTTCGATCAGGCACTGTCCTTTACGCTGCATGTGTCCGATCTCTCTGCTATCTAGACTGTACTCAGCTATTGTATGACAACGTTCCATGTAATGTTCCCGTAAGGATCCTGGAGTTTTATTCTGTAAGGACACTTTTATGTAGCACAGCGCAAGTGGGTTAAGTGCCTTACGCGTTGACCAATCAGAAGCGCACGGCGGCTGCCATTCCGTTGATCGCCCACGCTAATTGTTGGCTGCCTCAGGCCACTGAGCTACTCCTTGCCTACGGAGCAATTCGTCATTCACGACGTCGAGAATAAATTAACGATATCAATTCGACGGCATCACTTTGTATATCCAACTGCTTATACACCGACGTGTTCGTGCACGAGCAGAGGCGAAGACAGACAGACAACATCGGAACCCTCAAAATAATCGGGAATGCAGGGGCTCCACCCAAGGGATTGAACCCTCCCCGTACCAGCCCTGACTGGCTCGGTAACCCGAACTAAATAAATCTCCAACACCCAACAACT
Source organism: Talaromyces marneffei (assembly GCF_009556855.1). Lineage (NCBI taxonomy): Eukaryota > Fungi > Ascomycota > Eurotiomycetes > Eurotiales > Trichocomaceae > Talaromyces > Talaromyces marneffei. The sequence goes on along the minus strand of NC_072350.1, from coordinate 1,011,012 downwards.
TCCAACAAACCACTCATGAAATGGGAAGCCATCTGCGTTGTTTCCCCCCCCCCCCCCGGCGGAAATCAAGGTCCCGGAGAATTGGAGTAACGAGAAAAAGAGGAATTTCTCTTTTGAGGCGAGCGTGTCGCTTCATTCCGCTCTGGACATTGGCTGGTTACTGCATCAGTTATTATGGAGAACGTTGGACCTCAGGCCTGACATTCTGATCGTCGATCGTCAACCACGGAAGACACTGACCCTTTCAAGTTTCAGGTTTCAAGTGATAGTCAACGCAAGGAAATCGTTAAGGCGCCTGTATTTCCATGTTTCCTCCGTGTGGCAATTGATACTCGTCTCGGTACACGTGGAGCTTACCTGATCGCGTTTTTCTATCCTTCAATTCTTTCGAGGCCAACCTCTTGGCTTCCTGTCCGGGTTCGGCATGGCACATAGATCATCGACTCACGTACAAACTCAAACAGACTGCTGTCATGCCAAGCTACCGGTCCATCCTTTGCATGGCAATATTTCTATGTCCGTCATATATGCCGATAACCGACGACCCGGGTACAACATTATCCGAATTGTAGAGTCGAATAGAGTTAACATACGGGTAAAAGGTGTGGGTCTCCAGGCTGTACTATCCCATTGTTCTCTGACTTGACTCATCGTAAGGGTTCTCAGAGACTGTGGTACAAAGACCGTCTGATCACAGATCATGAAGAACGGGGTACTTTCCGTTGTATGCTGTACTAACGGTGCAAACAAATAACTAATAATGCGGGATAGTACCTAGTCATATTACGTACTAGCAATCCTAGCCCGAGTCACCCCGGCAGATCTCCGCATCTTTCAGAGGTCGTTTTCTTCGTTTCTTTTTCGTAAGCTAGACTGTTCAGGCCTGGGGAAAGGAACTCATTCCCGTGGAGGTAAGTTCGACAGGCGGGATGCCCAGATCAGGTAACTCCGGCCTTCCTCCTGAATCGCTTTGCCATGGGGAAGTTTATATGGAGAAAGTTCGTTCAAAACGGCGATCTCATTGAATGAACCCCCCCCCCCCCCCCTTTTCCCAAGACGCCTTCAGGCGAGACACGGACATTGAAAATGACGCACATGCAGTCCAGACATCGGCAGGAAGGAAACGAAGAATTATTGTGAGAAACTTTCAGGTGCGATTGAGAGATCATGCAACCCCCAAAGCTTACCACATTAGCAGTCATGAAAAGTCTGAGCAAGTCAAGGTTCGAAAACGGCACAAGTCTAAAACCTTCCCGTCATTTGTAGGTACCAGATTCCATATCAAAGGTTATTCTGAGTCGTGCGTCCATATGTAGGAGCTCCTTACGTACTATGTACAAACAACCAAGTTGAATGGAGTATGGAGTGAGTAGGTGAGTTGTAACCGATGAAGATTGATCGCAACGAGGTCCAAGCAACAGGTTCATATTTATTGGGCTGGATCACTACACGTTCCTACCCCTTTACATGTCATTTCTTATAGTACATATTTACCCAATGCAGGGAGTTGTACTGCATAGCCGATCATTTAATCCATAGATGTATTCATACGCAGCCAGAACAGATCAGCAACCACGTATCACGCTTCGCGTGTCCGGAAATACCTACTTCGGTGGATGTGGATGGACTAGACCTACATTCGTTTTTCTTCTCAGGACGTTCGAGAAAAATCTCTCATTGATTCGACGTACTTACTATCCTTGGGATAATCGTCTGCTGATCCTCAGCCGATGCATCAGACAGGTCTCCGGTGCTTGTACTACGTTTCATTCGTGACACCTACATCGACATGATTGCGATAGTTTGCTCTCATTGTTGACCGCATTTTCGTCAAGATGAACTTCGATTGTTTAACAGCTTCCGTTGATATTGGCTCCAATCACGATATTTCTCACATCTCTCAGGTCACATACAACTTTCCCCCAATTTCTACAACCTCAACCGGCCTTGCCTTGAAAGACTGTCAACATGAAAGGACATGAAAGGAAAAAGAAATAAATAAACCGCCCCCTACCATAAACGTTCTATGATACAAAAGGTGCTTGAGACACTGGCTGACTGCAGGTATCGAACGACCCTTACCAGGGAAGCTCAGGTGTTTTCTCGCAACCAGCGTTCCATTCGCCAACTTTTTCTTCGATAAGAACAGGGGCTGCTGAACCCCATGCAGCTTTGCCCACACCATGCTCATCCTCTGCAGGAGGCTAGGAGCAACGACGATTGGTATGCCCCATCTCGCCACAGTTGCTACACTTCACACGAGACCAGTCCCTAGGCTTGGGACAGTCGCGAGCGTAATGCCCAGTCTCATCACAGTTGTTGCAAGTGATGAGATCCATGTTTTGCTGCTGGCCACAGTCGCGCGATAGATGGTCTTCTGCACCGCATTTGCGGCATGCCCTCGCGAACTTGGGAGCATTGGGACAATCTTTTGCGAAGTGACCATTCTGGTTGCAGCGACGACATTCGATGTGGTCCAAATTTGGTGGCTCAGTGCAGTCAACAGCTTTGTGGTCCGGAGATCCGCAGTTGCGACATGCGAACTTGTCCCGTTGTTCGCGTTGCTTGGTGCAATCACGAGCACGATGACCAACCTCTGAACAGTTGACACACTTGATCTCGACACGTTCAATCATGGTACGCTCCTGTTTGCAGCTCTTGGCGATGTGACCCAGTTCTGTGGTTCATGTCAGTCTATTATATTGCAGTATCTCAATGAGATGCTACCTACCTCCGCAATTGACGCACTTGGGGATCAAGCGATCGTATTCGAAACCCGCGTCGGTAAGACGTTCAAGATTGTCTTCAGGGGAGGTGGGCCAGCGCTTGACCAAATGATCACGGTGAGGTTTGTTATCAAAGAAGAACTTGACGACATAGGTACAGTTCAGCTTGCCCTGAAGGTCGATGAAGGTATAATTCTCAAAACCTTCCTTCTGCTTTTCCTGCATACTGTGAGCTGATGCATGGAGTGTGAATCTAGAGTACTTACAAGGGCAATCAAGTGGACATTACCACCCTCAACACGCAATTGCTTCTCGATGTCGACAAAGGTCTTGGTGGGTTCTGCCTTTGCATACACTTGGAATGACTAAAGGACATTTTAGATGAATATCAATAAATATGAGCCAAGTATCTTACATCGCGAAAATCGTCAAGGTCGCGTTCCGTGTCAGCTTTCTTGAGCTTATCCCAGGCATCCTGGGGGGTCTCATCGGCAACATCATTCAAGTCGAATTTGCGGTTTTCATTGCACTCAGAGGTCTTGTGGCCTGTTTTCCCATGGTTAGTCGGCACTAAATACACCTTGGATATCACAAGACTCACCCTCTCCACGGCAGTTCTTGCAAATGTCGGCAGGCTTCTGAGGGCACTCGGACGCAGGATGACCCTCTTCGTTGCAGACACGGCAAGTGCCTTGGAAGACACGAGGATGGGGACAGTCGACCTTGTTGTGACCTTCCTCGCCACAATTGAAGCAGGCACCGCTACCTCCCTGACGAGGTTCAGGGCACTCACGAGCAAAATGGCCAGAATGACCACAGCTGTTAGATAATATGAGCGAGATGACTGGCAGCATGAAAATCAATGCTGCGAACTTACTTGCGGCAGATATCATCACGAGGATGCCCAGAATCGTCACCACCAAAGCCGTTCTGTTCGGTCAAGGCAGCAAAGTCTGTGGCAGGACCGGGTGCACCCCAGTTGTAGTCATCATTAGGTTCTTCATTCTCCCAGCCCGCCATCTATCACCGTCAAGATTAGTACCTGTGGTGCTTGAAATGTGTAAGATGAGTTGGGTGATAGGAAAATAATGGAAATGATAGGAGTGTGTAATGGGTGTCGAGGAAGAGGAAAGGATGAAGATGGAAAAGAAGGAAAAGAAACGAGGGGAAGCAAGAAAAGGAGCGGCAGTTTGGTCATTGAGGGGGCAAATCCGTTTGTCATGACGTCCTGGAGGTCGCTAAAAGCATGCTCCCACATAGAAATGAAAGACTCAAATCGAGACTCAGAGATAAGAAATGAGGCTACCTTGCATCGAATGTAGTATGATTTGGCAAGCTTGTTTCCCCTTAGGTACAAAAAGGTCGATGGGATTCTGATGTGATCTAAAAAGAGACGTGGATCAATGAGAAAAGAAGTTCTGACGTTGCTGAATAGAATGGAAAGAAAAATGAGGAATAGATGAGAATGAGGAGAGATGAGGAGAGAGGTGAAGATACAAAAGAGAAAGAAAGGAAGGATCAAATAAATTTATAGGAAGGAGGCAGGAGGCAGGTAGTGGTTGCGAACGACCAGATTAGGAAGGCACAAACAGTCATGTGACAAGGACAAACGAATTGTCTATTACAACAGCTTTGTTTGTCTCTTCACATCGTAGTCTGTCTAGATAGATAGCCTGACACAAATAAAACCAGCTCAGCTCTGTCTAGTAATATCGAGAACCTGTCTTGTCTTTTCATCTCTATCCCTGAGATCCTTGTCCTCCAGCATCCCATAAGACTTTTCTACCTGCTTGCACAATGCATCCTCCCAAGAAGCCACAGAAGCGTCTCCCTCTCGTCCAAGAGATGGCGTCCCAGCATCATCCCAACAAGCCTGTATCGTATCCCCTATCTTCTCCAAAAATCCCTTGAGTCCTTTCTCTTTGCCTCCACCTGCATGATAACTCCAGAATGGCCCCTTAACAGCCCAACGTGGTCCCATGCTCTCTTCAACAATACGATCTACTTCAGCAGCCGTGACAACTCCAGAGTTGACGAGGTGAATTGCTTCTCGAAACAAGGCAAATGACAGACGATTAGCCACGAAGCCAGTTACTTCCTCTTGCAGAACGACGGGAGATCTGTTGAGCGTCTTCCAATATTCGATCGTCCTATCTATATATTCTTTCGACGCTTGACTATCAGACGAGACAGTAGTACTGGTGCGAGGTGGAACAATCTCCAATACTGGCATTATATGGGGTGGATTGAACGGATGAACAACTAGTAGGCGTGCTGGTTCTCGCATATTGACGCCTTGGACGGATGATGGGATGCCGGAAGTGCTTGACCAGAACAACGCTGTTGATGGAGCTGCCTGTTCGATTTGTGGCCATAGACTCTGTTTGAAGGATACATTTTCAGGACCTTGCTCCTGGACTATGTTGACAGATTTTAATGCTGCTGACAGCTCTGATGATAGAATGAGTTGCTTTGATTCTAGTAGTTGCGGGAGGGAGACATCGGCACCCAGATATTCTGGACAGTATTAGTGAGTAATAGTATATAATATTGATTGAGAATTCGAAGAACTGCCCACCTGGCAACGTTGACTTAACATAGTTTTCTATGTCCGGCCTTGGATCATGAATAATGACCTGAATTCTTTTATTTGGGTGGGAAAGATGCAAAGCTGCAAACGAGAGGCCAATTGTGCCAGATCCAACGATCGCTATCCGTAGGTCGAAAGATACTGCCATGCTTAGAACTAATAATGGGGTGTTATTTCAATATATATAAGACAAATTTAATTTGGCAGTAACATAAGAGTAAACAAGCAGTAGTTGAGATATCCAATGTTGAAGTTGAAGTTGAAGTTGAAGTTGATACCCCAGAGTGGGGATAATCGACCCACTCGAGGCCCATCCACCCATCCAACGGCTATGACACCGGATAATTCAATGAGCCCTATGTGTATAAACAACGCAGCTTTGAGTACCATTATAATTCAATGTCTTCCCATCTTAAGCAGCAAACTACACACTCGAATCCTTCTCAAGCTGCACAAAACACAAATCTCCCGGCAATGCCAAATCACTAAACCTCTCCACAGGGAACGGTGCCGTCTCACCCGTCTTCTGATACCCACGACGCATGTACCAAGCAATAAGTGCCTGACGCGTTGAAAGCGCATCTAGCCCAAACTTGGTCACTCCCCATTCCTGTTGAGAATATCTCTCAGCGTAGGTGAGAATCGCCCGCCCAATCCCGCCTTGTTGATGATGCTGGTCTACCGCCAGCATGGAGACGCGAGCGAGAGCATCACTGCGCTTGGCGACTTCGACTGAGGCCACGAGAGCCTCTCCATTCTCCGTAGTGATAAAGGCCACGATAACCGCACTATTTTGATTGGTGATTCGAGGCATGACTTCCTCGACTGCGACCCGGAAGCGAATGTTGAGTTCCATATCTGCAGTCCAGTCTTGTCGGGTGTCGGCGGCTTGGAAGGCGGATTGAACAAGTTGCTGGATTGCAGGTGCATCTTCTGGGGTTGCGATACGGAATTGAAGGTTGGTTTCTGTCATTTTGCTGCGAATACTTGAGGATGGTGCAATATCTTGACTGTTGCTGTCTGCGGGATTGGTGAAATTGAGGTTGAACAGGACCATGCCATGAGTGGTGAGACCAAGATATATACCTGGGTATTTCACTTCTTCCGAATGAGGTATTTAAATTCGTACGCCCTTTGACTAGGTAGTATCAATCTTCCAAGCCTCTGTGCGAAGGTAGGCTATCTCACGCCTTTTGATCAGTTTCATCTCTTCGGGGTGTTCGCTTTAATATAGATGGGACTAAGCCGCATCTAGAAGGTACTTATCAGCTCAACATCGCCAGCAACTTAACAACCTCAACTACCACTTCCAAGGCTGTCAAAGCCGAACCGAACACTTGCAGGTCACCTAGTTAATCATGTCTTTCTAGAAGACGAATATATCTTCTACGTCCCACTAGGTAGCTGTCTAATGTTCAAGGTTGGGCCGTCTGTTTGAAATCATGATTTTATACAACACAAAGAAGCTAAATATAATTTCCCATGTAGAATATCAACCTCACACACCAAATGCAAGAAAAAAAACAATGGGGTATCAAAAGGAGCCCTCGCAGTGCTCCTCCTCAATCAAAAATTGTGAATATATTTCTCTACCGCTTGTCCGAGTATGTGAAATGCCGCTTTGAGAAAACCGACATGTATAGGACTGTCTATCTCAATGGACTCGCTTTTTCAGATCCAATCTACTCGCCCAATTGATTATGCGAACTTGCGATGTATGATCTCAGGGTCCTCGTGCCATTCATCAGCGCTCACCCACATCTAGACCACCAGTTAGTCGGGAACGAAGGCAGGCTAGAGATAGGGATGGTGAATACCTTTCTAAACGTGCTCAAACCTGCCAAAATACCTCCTCCAATCCACGTGGTGTATTTACGCTCTGCAGGCGCTGAAATTCGAATCTTCATATCTTCAACGGCAAGTTTCTTGATCTCCCGCATCAGACGGTCGGGGAAGTTCTTGCATAAGGTTGTGCCTCCAGATAGAACAATATTGAGATAAAGAGCTTTGCGGAGGTCGAGATCGGTACGTGTGATAGCATCCTGTACAATTTGGTGAACTCCAGGATACTCCATACCAATAATCTCGGGATCGAACAGAATTTCAGGAGCACGATAACGTTCTTGGCCAATCTGAAGGTGTCGGTACATGTTAGCGGTTGACAACAATGTCTGGCACGTTCACAGTTCTCACCTTCATTTTATGTCCATCTGGAAGAACGTATTCAATGGTTTTCGACTCGGATTTGTGGTAGCTATTAATCCATTCCTTCTCTTCCTTTTTCGGATCCAATGAAACGTAGCAGACTTTTTCTTTGATCATGCGTACCACCTCCTTCTCAGCACTTGTATGCAGAACATAACCATTCTTCCGTAACAGCAGTTGCATTTGTTCCGTCACATCCCGTCCAGCAACATCAATTCTTCGAATACTGTTTGGCACTGCAAAACCCTCATACACAGGCACCGCATGTGACACACCATCTCCTGAGTCCAAAACCACACCAGTCGTTCGACCCGAAGCATAGAGCGAAAGTACGGCTTGAATTGACGTGTAAAGCGCGGGAATATTAAACGTCTCAAACATTATCTGGGCAGCAATATCTCGGTTCTTCCTTGGATTCAATGGTGGCTCGGTCAAGAGCACTGGGTGTTCTTCAGGCAGTGTCTTCAATTCGCTCTCATACACGTGGTGCCATATTTTCTCCATGTCATCCCAATCGGTGACGATACCGTGCTCTAATGGGTATCGAATCTTCAAAAGTCCTCTCAAATCTTGTGCCTTTTGCCCAATAAAAACATCACCCTCCAGTCCACCTGCCATCACTCGCGGGTGTTTCGGTCGGCCAACGAATGAGGGGAAATAACATGATGGGATTTCTTCGCCAGCGAATCCAGCTCGTATTGTGCCGCTGCCATTATCTATGACGATGGGAACGTTATGTAGGCTTGCGTCGGTCATTCTGGCTGTGTTGGTGGTGTCGAAATTGTTCTCAAAACAAAGATGCGCAGGCGGGACGTGTCAATTCGCGAACGCTGACCGGGCAATGGTCGAGTACGAAAGGGAACGCGCAGACAGAATTATAAATATGATGAAGAAAAAGAGGAGGATAGAAGAAGGGAATAATGAACGTGACGATTCCTGTTGCGGTCGTGAGGACTAAGAAGTTGAATTGATTTATCGTGTCTGTGGAGAAGGAGCCATTCTTCCCCTGTCCGCCTCAACACCGAAAAGGAGCTTGGGCCAACACACAGAACCAGAACTATCGATAGATTTACCCCCAACAACGTTCTTTTCTCAACAACAGTGCTTGCTATTTTGTAGCTGGAAATGTAACAGGGACATTATACCTTAGACTTGTGTTGGAAATTACTCAATATATTAATATAATAAAGCTATACTCTGACAGCCAGGATACAGCCAACGATGCCAATCAGACTCCTTTGTTATCAGGTGCAGTATATGGTGCTTTCCGCTCATACATTCTGTTTAAGACGATGTATAAAGACGCCTACCGCTTTGGTAGAATGCCGAATGGAAGCCAAATGTGTAACCTTTGACAAAAGTGAGCCCGTTGAAGCAATTTCTCGTTCACGGCGGGTTCAATCGAGGAAGCCCAATTCATCCTCCACAACACCGGCTAGGCCTTTGCTGTCCTTGAGTGCGCCACTATTCTTTGGTGGCCAACTCCTTGAAGTACTGCGAAGTTTTTCCGCTTTCTGCACAGAATCCGCAAGTCGGCTGGATTTGTTAGTATCGGGTGTCTGAAGCTTGGAAAATCACTTACTCCAATTTACCGGCGACGGCCCAGCCATTTTTCGCAATCTGTCGAGCAAGTTCTTCTTGATGATTATCTTGAAGTGCTGGATTTGGCACTACCACAAGAGGGACACCGATACGTAGAGCTTCCATGATGGAGCCGGACCCTAATCCAAGGTCAATATGAGAGCGGAGGCTTCGGTGAATCCCCCGAAAGGCTTACCAGCATGACTGAGAATCATTCCTTCGACAACATTCTGAGATGAGTTTGCCTTCGTGGAGCGCATTTCCTGGACGAGTCCATCCTTCTTGAAGCCAAATCCCTGGATATCTAAGCCATATTGGGCAGTGCTTCCCGGAGGGTTGATTTTGGTGAATGTATCAAAAATCGCCTGACCCTCCTTGCCGTACTGAATCAAGAGCGTAGTATATTCATGCTTTTTGAGCGCCTTAAGAAAGGGTTCGTCCAAGACATTCGAGAGTAGAGCATCGAATGGAGCTGTAGCTCCGATAGTGACAAAGCACACTTTGCGTGATACGGTGGTCATATTCGCGACTTGAGCCAATAGTATTTTCAAGTCATCTTCAATAACAGCTGCATGCAATACTGAAATAAGTATGCAGCCCCAATTTAACGATCTGTAATGGATGAATCTGAGGTGAAAGTCCAGGTGGTAGGCCGCTCTGCTTACGTTATGCTCCCTGTCCGACTACGAGCTAAACCACAACGGTATTAGTCTATACTAACCTATAGAGGTTAGTGCACTGGTAGCGCATAATCTTCCCCGATGAGCCAGAAATAATTGTCCGCAACAATCAAGCAACTTAGAAAAGACTCGACGCTGTGCACATCAATCATGGCCGGGACAGCGAAGGCGCTGAGCCGTGCGGCTTTGATGCTCTCACAGAGACAGCATATCAGCGTTCCATCGGTTTTTCATGCGCGCACCACGCGCACCACGCCAACTCGTCTCCAACAGACCACCCGTCGTTTCTCCTCGTCGCCCTTTACCCATCTCCGCAAAGATGCCGACAAGCCACGGGATGCCGAGTCCAATGACTTTGAGAAACTCTCAGAATACTCAATCGAAAATTTCACGGAAGCGGAGAAGTCCATGTACGAATTGATGTCCTCCGAAGAGCGAGCCGTATTCGACGCCGAAAATAAACGCTTGGTTGCGATGTGGAATGACCCAAATTCCCGAAGGGAGACTGAGGATATGATTGAGTACTCAGCGGCAGAAGTTGACAAACAATCGAGAATGCGATTCGAGGACGTTAGAGAGAGGAATCGCGGTTTCTGGGCCGAGGAGGAAGAGGACGAATTCTCGAATGCGGAGGATGGGGATGATACTTTTAATGATGATGAAATCACCTCTATGGCCCACGCAGAGTTGGAACTGCATCGCGAGGTTCGAGAGTATGCTCGTATTGCAGCATGGGATATGCCATTGTTGAGTAGTATGATATCCAGCAGTGCCGCAATGGTGCTCAGTTGCTGACTATGTCGATTCTTGCAGACCTTACCAAGCCATTTGAATTGCCCAAGGAAAACCAAATTCTTCGTTTCCGATACACATCCTACATGGGCGAACAACACCCAGCTGAGCACAAGGTTGTCGTGGAACTCAGTTCCAAGGATCTTGTACCGAAGCATTTGACCGAGCAGCAACGTCTGACCTTCCTTAAACTCGTCGGAACACGCTACAATCCTGACACAGACGTTGTGCGCATGTCTTGCGAAAAATTCTCAGCTCGAGCCCAGAACAAACGTTATCTCGGTGACACCATCAAAAATTTAATCAAAGAGGCCAAAGAAGGCGACTCCTTTGCAGATGTGCCCCTTGACCTCCGCCACCACAAACCAAAGATCCACTATAAATTCCCCGAATCATGGAAAATGACCGAAAACCGAAAGCGTCAACTTCTTGCGGACCGTCAGCTTCGTCTTCTAGGAGAGCAGGAACGTAACACCGTCGTTGATGGCAAGGAATCCATTCTCCATGCTATTCGTACTTTACCAACCCTGAGCCACAATCCCCAGCTCCATGCTGCACAGGAGAAGGGTGCTGTTAAGGAGGCTGCTGCAAGAGGAAAGACCGCCGCAAGGCCGCGAAGATAGGGTGCTTGTCGTTGTCGCTACAAGCTATGTATATTTCATTCATGTACCATACCAATCCGCAATTTAAACATTTAGATAAATCCTCGCGCTCAACCCTCTCGTCCTATACGTCTGTCAAGCTTAGTTCAACCAAGTACGGTCTTGAATCAGGGTCCCACAGGGGTATAGATAAACCGCCATACTCTAATAGTCACAAAGCATTACGTAGTAGGAAAGAAAATTTAAGGAAATGAGGCTCCTATTTTGACGACTTCTTCAACTATCGACCACTACTTCCACGATATCCGATCATCCGCCATCTTCTAGACACGATCAATAGCTAACAACTTCTTCCACCCAACTTCGAGTAATGAAGCCTGCAGCATATAATAAATAAAAACGATTCAACATGAAGAAGAGAAAATTAAAGAGAAGATTCGTTAAATCCTTTTGGTGGTTTTCTTTGCAATCCAAAAGGGCGAAGAAATGAAGAAGATGAAATGAAATGAGAAACATGCACGACATTATGTATAAAAAGACTTTTTTTTTTGGTGGTTTTCGAAAGTTTTTTCGAAGGAAAGGAAAGGAGAGAAAGATAATCAAGAAGGAGGAAAAGAAAAGAAAATCCGAAATCATCATCACTACCTCCATCTCCCTGATTACATTATCCATCATTCGTGTAAACACGATGCCGCCGAAGAGCCTCATGAAGAGATATTAAGGTGTTTAGCAAGCAATCAGATCAGGATCAAGTTGCCATAGCGGTCCTCAGGAAGGGAAGTAGGAAGCAATTCGCTAATGCTGCGGTAGGGAGGCTCATTCGCAGTAAACTTCGCAAGCTCGTTGTTCAAGTTGTCCAAAGTATCGTCAGCAGCTTCGATGTCCCCGTCAATGACCGCAGTGGGCTTGCTGGCCTGGATTACCTTCACTGTTTCTTCTGAAACCGACCGTGGGGTTCCTCCCAAGGAGCTGAAGGAAGAAAATGAGTTGCCTGTAAGCGTCATTGAGGGGATGGAAGAATCGGGAGACGTACTGTAGTCATTGTTAGGACCTCTAGCTTCAAACAAACGGCGAGCACGCATGGGGAGCCGCTCAGTCGGAGTTTGGGGTGCGGGTGCATCATACTTATATCCAAATGATGCGGTACCAATGCGCTCAAAGTCAACAAAACGGTTGGCATTGGGAGGAGTAACGGGGTTCGCGCCACTGTTTTTAGTAGTGCTAGCGATGGGCTCTTTTTTCTTGTCGGCTGCGTGAGGCACCTCTGCTGCCGCAACGTGTGCTCCAGTCACGGTTTCTTCCACATTAGAGCTCTCAGGGGTGGCCAGGATAGGGTTGTCTTTGCCATGGGCGGGAGCGCCATTGCCATTGACAGTCTCGTCGTTGTGCTCGATGGGTTTTAAGACACCGCGAGGCTTACGCCAGTTGTTTTGATTGACTCCAGAGGGTCGAAGAAGACCGGACACGCCATACTTCTTCTGGTACCAGGGTGGAATATCATGCAAGCCACAACGACGGATAATGTCAAGGTCCTGGGGCATGATGTGCTTGTACTGACAACCTAGATGTAAAGGAAAAGTCAGTGAGTACGTATTTTTCAATAATGAATTAAGACACATACCTTGCTGCTCGAACATGCACTCGCCATGGCGAAGCCAGAAGGAACAGTAAATCTTTCTACCGTTGCCATCGACGGGAATGCCAGTTTGCTAATGGAGCCAAGCTAGTGAGCTGAGATTGGGTGGTTAGGGGCAACAGAATTACTGACCTTCTTGTCGTTGAAGCGACCTTTACCCTTGCCATTGAGAGAAGCAAAGCGATCATCCTTGCCCTCAGAGATACTGTTGACGACGTATATGGCACCACGACTGGGGACCTTTCCGACGCTAGTCATGCCTCCAGTGTCAGCCATACCCAAGTTGCGAGAGACGCCAGGGATGGTGAAGTCAGCGGGAAGCTCATCGAGAGCGATGAGAGGGACAATGGTGTCATTCTCGCGAACGAGGAAGAACTGAGGACGAATTTCAGACATGATTGTGCTTTGAAATTTCTCGACTGAGTTGAAATTGAGAGAAAAATGTGGTTCTGAAGTGGTCAACGAAGAGAAGATATGAGACAAGATTTGAGCTTGAGAGATTGGGAATTGAGAGTTGGATTGTGCGATTCGAAACCAGAGTCTTGTCCACTATATGGTGTTTTGTCGAGCAGCACCTCTGTATAGCTATCTGGAAAAGAGAAGAGCGAATGAGGCTATCCCAAGTGAAAAATGATGAGGCTTTTCAGGGAAGAAGCAGTGAGGTATAGTGTGAAGTGAACAGAAATTTAGACGGTTGTGAGAAGAGATGAAAAGATGAAAAAGTATGAAAGGAAAGGTGGGAAAGGCAAGCTTTAAATACTCCTCATTATACAGAAAAACCCTTGATCTGGGGAAAGATGAGTCGTTTTTACAAATAAAAAAGCCAGGGAGGTTGGGAACGAGGGAGGGGAGAAGAGAAAGAAGAGGTCATAAGAGCTGGAGGCTGTCTCAGAAAGGCGGCGACCGAAGAGGAAGTATATGGCCAGGAGCGGGTCGCAAACGAGGTCAGTTTGACCGAATTGATAGCTGCTGAAGACTGATAACAAAGAGAGAAAAGAATCTAGGTGGAAGAACCCGATTTGTTGGAACTCTGATTGGATCAGTCCGAAAGGGGTCAAGATGAGACCGATTTCCCAATTGGGAAACCGTTGACATCGAGCCATCTAGAGCCTCAACCCATGATATCCACAGCAAACGGATATTTCCCAGCCACCAGCACAATATGAGCAAATTTACCGGGCAACTGACAGCTCTTGAAACATTTTTAGCTTTGGAGCTTCTTCTTGACTGTCTTTCTTTGTCCAGTTCGTTGACATCTGACACGTGCCATACTCTCGAAGCCCATTTTTCTACCGGAATTTGCCGGTCTTCTCTATTGTATCATATTGAAACATAACCCTATGGCTCATATGACCATAGATAGAGACGATTTACTGGGCAGAGGACTGAGGGGTGGCTGGGTTTCAAGAAGATGGCCGTTTGACTGAGCTACGCCCGGTTCGTGGTTTTTGAGATCGAGACTTGACTAGATGCTCAGGAACATTGTCCAGCCAACAACTGCTCACGAGAGTCAAATACTTATCTGCGTATTACATGAAAAGAGATTTGATATGTCAGCCGATGCAAGATCCATCGATCGAGCTCGTTGGCAAGTTGAAGCTCAGGGTCGCTGACGGGAAGTCTTTGAAGAAGAAGAACGAGAGGCTATTTGTCCTGGATATCCTGAAGACCAGTAGAAGTTGAGAGGTCGCCATCACAGATATTATCTTATTCTTCATTGATGGTCAGACATCAAGCATTATTATTTGTAGGAACAATGGAGGCTCTGTACAGATGGAATTGGGGAGTATCCACTGTCCACCGATACATAAATATCAAAGAAGATAACGCAACTTATCAGAATGTAGCTAATCCATTTCTATACTTATGAATATCAAAGAAAAGAAATAAGCCTAACATTTCACTTAAGAAGATAGAATAGGATGAGATTAAATTAAGGTTATGTTTTCCCATGGTTATTGTTCTGCAGTAAGTATGCACACGTGGGAAGCTCCACATTGGAAGATCACTTTAGTTTCATTGTTGCATTCTTCTGAAGACCTGTGCCTGACACTATCTTTATTCTACTATTCATTATCGACAAGTTGTATAGGATTACCTTAGAGAAGGAATCACTTTCTCTAATGCAACGGTTATTGCAATCAATTAAAATACTAAAAGTCTCAGAATATCAAAGCTACTACATTTGCCCTCCTGTGGCGTATTAGCTTCAATCAGTAGAGTACTACGAATGTAACTGGGGGTAACCATGTAGCGACATAGTCTAGCGGCATTTCATTACTATACAAAGTCGAAATAATTCAAGACATCCGAGATGATCCTCTTCAACTCCTACACGATAAAAAAATCCCTCTCGCTTGATACTGTACAAAAATCCGGTTGCTGTAAACGAAAATCAACTAGCCGCCGCCCTAACGATGCTAAACTCGGACATGCATCTTGCTAAAGAAAAATTCCGCAAACCAATTCATGCTCCGGTAATGAGAAAATCAAGAGTCACAGTCAGTTCCGATGACGCTCTACGGCGGAGGTAGAGGCCGGGGGCTGTCTGAAGCCATTGGACGGAAGCAGAGAGTATGATGAGGGCCCAGGTTGCGAAGGCGCATTTAGAGGTATATTAGAACTGGACGAGGGGATAGAATAGTTCTGGAGATAAGGATTCGAAAGGGTATTACTGGCTAAACGTGGAGGATACCCGAGATGGGAAGCAGGAGCACCAGAACCTCTACCGTTCTGGAAAATGGAATGGCTGGCGTCAAGTTGAGAATGCATAGGACGTGCAGCGGAGGTGGGTCGATTCGGGTCAGCCTTTGCTCTCTTCCTTTTGGCGAGATCTCCCTTGACGTTATAAAGATAGTGCCTGGCAGAATCCACAAGCCATTTAGGCTCAGTGCTCTGCCTCAGAGATTGTAGCATGGATAATATTTGCTCTTCCGAATTGAGATGAGGACAGACTCGCGAATAGCCAAGATGAGCTATACCACAAAGACCGCAGTGTTCAACACCGGCGAGCTTCAATGGACAGTAGCCGACAGGATGCATCTGATTGCAGGCAAGGCAAGGAAGCAATCGATCTACAGGTCTATTGGGAAGACCTGCATTGCCATTTTGAGGGTCCGGCGTGAGTTTGTTGGGATTGACACGTCTAAATGGGCGAGCTACAGGAATATAAAATTAGTGCAATGCCACTGGCTACTAGTCTTGCAAGTTACTTACCTTTGACCGTCTTGGTTTGCTCAAGTTCAAGCAAGGCGTGCTCATCATCATCACTCTCAGATGAATCTCCCTTGGCGTGGAACTCAGTGTCGCTCTCAGGCTGCACCTTGGCTCGTTTTGTGCCTCCAGGAGATAGTTGCTCATCTTCCCTATCTTTAGCAGAGTAGTTCACCACAGCTCTCTTCCGTTTTCCTCTTCCAAGTGCTTGTGCATCTGCCAAAGCTTCCTCATCCACTGCCTTTTGTCGTTCGGCAAGAATCTTTTCCCACAAATTGGTATTAACCGGGGTAGCGGCCTCAGAATCACCCAATCGATCCTCAAGTGCCGCGTTATCATTCGCCCACACTCGAGCAAAACTGAATTGAGACTCTGCGGATGCGTCATTTCCAACCTGAGTATTCTCAGCTTGGCTACGGTCAAGCAGTTTTTCGACGGACTCCGCATCATAATGAACGTCTCCTGTGGTATCATCTTCAAAAAGCGCCTCGGCACCGTGCCTGAGAATGGATTCCAAGTCCAGTCCTTCGTCTTCATCTGCATCCATTTTCTCAATGAGAACATGATCAAGGGCCATCTTCTTTTTACCTATCTGCATAATCTTTTCCTCGGCGCTCTCACGAGTCATGAGCTGGAAGACGAGGACTTTCTTTTGCTGGCCGATACGATGAGCGCGAGATAATGCTTGAATATCCTGATGCGGATTGAAATCAGGATCCATAATAATGACGGTATCTGCTGTTGCAAGATTGATACCCACACCACCAGATCTCGTCGATAAAAGGAAAGCGAAGTACTTAGAATCGGGTGCATTGTAGGCATCAATCTGCTTCTGTTTTTCGTGAGCGCCCATGGAACCATCGAGACGGCAATAGAGCAGTCCAAGACCGTCCAGGAAATCTTCAACAATATCTAGATTATCTAGAAATTGACTGAAGAGAAGAACTCGGTGGCCTCGTTCTTTGAGTCTTGGCAGCAATAGCTCAAGCAGCTGAAGTTTGCCTGAAGCTTCCACAAGATTCCTATGTGACAAGGTGGGATTCGAAATACGCTCTTCAATCTGTCTGCTGTATACAAAGGGGTGACACAGGCATTTGCGCAACTGCATCAAAATGTTGCTCAAGCTGTGACGTTCATTCTGCTTGTTCTGTGCGTCTTGATTGCTTTGAAAGATTGACTTGATCAACTTGCTATTCTTTGCCAAAATCGACTTGTAAAGCTTCTTCTGCACAACAGACATTGTAACAGGGATAATGATTTGTGCCATCGGTGGAAGGAATGTAAGAACTTGTGCCTTTGTACGGCGTAGGAAAAAAGGACGAATCTTTGCATGCAGTTCGGGAACATTTTCTTTGGTCAAAGTCTCATATTCTGCGGCTAGGTCTTGAGCGTTTTGGGTCGGATCGCAGAATTGAATGAGATTAAAAAGCTCGCGGATGTTGTTCTGCAGCGGCGTGCCCGTCAATAGTACCTTGAATGGGATGTTGATACTAGACAGAGACGAATACAAAAGGTTTCTGTCGTTTTTCAATCGCTGACCTTCGTCCACCACCAGGCCAGCCCAAGGAATACCTGCTAAAACCCTTCGAGCTTTGTCGTCAACCATGGTTTCATAAGATGTCACTAGTACGTGGGCCCTGAGATCCCGAGCATTCTTGGGAAACATCTCGTAGTCATGTGCAAGTTTCCGCGCTACAGCGCTGCCGTAGTATGTGACGACGCGAAGCGAAGGTGCCCACTTCTTGACCTCTCGACGCCAATTTGGACAAGTCGAGTTCGGTACGACAATCAAGAAAGGCCAGCACTTATGATCTTCAATCAATGTCGAGAGAAAAGAAATGATCTGAATTGTTTTGCCCAGTCCCATTTCATCGGCGAGGATAGCATTTTGTCCTTGATACCACTTGTAGTATAGCCAGTTGAGACCATCTAATTGGTAATCCATGATTTTGCCTCCAGTCAAACAACTAGGCTGAGCCTTTTTCACCAACGTTTTGAAGTCTTGTCCTCGAACAATTTCAAGGTGTTTTTTTAGAGAAGAACCTTTGGGCACCTTGACATAGTCTTTCAAGACCCAATCGTCATACGCAGCTTTGAAGTCATTCCAACGTTCTGTTTCGGTTGACGAAGGAACGGTTTCCCAAACGGCATCCTCATAAAGTAAACCTTTGTACTTGACATAGGCTTCCTTGACATCCCTCACCCTCGCAAGATCGATTTCCTTTGAATGTGCGCTAGCAATGTTCGTGTACTTGACGTCGAATACAATATCAATCCTTAAATAATCTTCTGGGATGGCATCCTCAGTCGTCATTTGAGGTTTCAGGCCTTTGGGCGACTTGAGGAACGCTTTTCGCATATGGTGTGAAGCGACTCCCCAAATCCAGGAACCTTCCATCCACGTAGTGCGATTGTACGACTTCTTCTTCCACTTGACTAAATATTCTTTCTCAGTCTCTTTCATGTCCTTTGCCGTGTATCCAGGAATGTATGCATCGGCATCGACCGGTCGCCAGCCAACAAGACCTTCAATCTCTCCATGAGCTGAAATGCAAGTATGGCATTGCCATTTTCTGGAGTATTCTTTGAGCCGTATAGTTGCCGGGTCAGTATCTGGCTCTGGGCTGTCCGTGTCTGTATCCTCCGGATTCGGGTCGGATCTTGGGGGTAGTTCCTTAATATGATACGCTCTCTGACAGTTGACACACCGGAACATGATGTTATCGACATTGTTGATCAGATCATCGTTCACTGTTGTGATTGGGTCCTCCCCACCGTTACTTTCACGCTGTTGTTGTTCTTGCTTGGGGTTGAGTCGCTGTCGAAACGGCCGACATGCTGGGTTTTCTTTATTGCAAGCGGTGCAATGGCCTAGATGTGGAGCAGTTGCATCCTTCTTTTGAGCGGTTCCCACACAGCGACGACACTGCAGTACGAAGTGATCCCAGCCGACCTTTGTGACCAAGTGCTCTCGTTGACTTCGCGGACCTAAACAAGCTTTATGATATGCGTTCGTGCAACCCTGACAAAACACAAGCGGACCTTTCTCGCGATCATCTCCATGAATATCGCAGCTATCACATACTTGTCGATGACGTTGTCTGAAGGGGTCATCACTAGAAAGTCGATGAAATTTCTCCTTGGCTCCTGCAAATCTCTTGTCAGACTGTGAAGCTTCTTCCACTTCCGAGATGTCATCCTCTAGCCTCTCTCTGAAATTGTTTCTATGAGCTTGAGCGGTCCTTGTTGAGAATCGCACACCGCGCTTGCGTGATTGCGAATCATTATCTTCGTATTGATGTTCCCGTATGCGTTTGGTTGTGCGCTGGGCAGCTTGTCTACCTGAGCGTCGCCTTTTCAGTAGCGCTGTGGATGTCGAAGTCCCGAGGACATCATCACTTGACATCTCGTCATTTGAATAGAATACAGACCGAGATATTCTAGGCCTGGAGGCTCTGAGCGATCGCCGTACTGGCCGGCTGTCTGAGTCTTCCTCGTCTGTGACATCGCCGTACTTATTACGGGGTTTGTGACGTCTCGAACCTGGCGGCCGGCCGCGTCGGCGCTTTACTGAGCTGACTACCACAATTTCGTCTTCGTCTTCTTCTTCTTCTTCTTCCTCACGCCCTCCTTCAGATGGCTGAAATTCTTCTGAGCCATATTTTGCATAACTCCCTGATACACAATCGTCGATGGAGTCCTTGGCTCTTTTCACTTTTGGTGGGCCGTTCTGCTTGAAGTTCGCGATGGCTTCGGGACCATTTTCTAATGTCTTCACGAAAGCCTCTTTCAACTGTAATGACATGACGAGTTAGACGGTGCTAAAAAAGAGAAATTATACAAAACACTCCAAACTCACCCATTCCTTCTCCGATGTCGCAAGCTCCACCTCATAAAGCACGTTACCACCGACGCGCTTATGTCCCCAAATCCGCCAAGCTGTAAAATGACCGGGTAAGAACTTATAGCCTTCCGCATTTGACGGTAATGGAGGAACTTCAACAGCGAAGGTCCGAGGCTTCTTCGTCTTAGAGGCAGCTTGTACGCCGGGTGTTTCCGAATTTGCTGATATTGAAGGTATAACGGAGGCCGAAGTAGCGGATCGGGTGACGAATTTTCGCACAGAACCAATTGCTGAATCGCCAACCGAGGAGAATCGTTGTAGCAAATCAGCGACCAGCTCATCTGCGTCCTCAGACTCGGACGAAAAGTCCCTTGATGACGCAAGCATGCTCGCGATCGATCATACTATGGATATTTGGCAGGGTATAAGTTCTGATGAAGGTAAGATCAGTAGACAATTGAGTCTACTGCAAATCTTGTGAATCTCGCAGCATCGCGGCCAACCGAGGTGAGGTTTATGTGAAAAAAGAAGATTTAACTATTGATTTGTTGGATTGGAAAAAGACGTAACTATACCAAATATTACTCCGTAACTACCAATTAACGCGAACGTGAAACGCGCCTCGGAAGATTGTTGATCCGGTTATTCCGTGGACTTTTGCATGTTCCTATTGGCCACTTGCAACAAAATTATTTTTTTAGAGCTTGGAAAAATATTCACTTCATCATTCTCACATGCTCATGAGCTTTTTTCTGTTTGTCTTTCTTTACCTTTCTGAGGTAGCGGTGCGATGATTACCACTTTAAGTCAAAGATCCTTGAATTTATGTCATAGAATCAACCCCGTTGGCGAACTCCTATTACGGAAACATCACCTATCAGGAATCCGATATGCATCACTGACTTCAAACATCGCACGCGCAGCAAGAAAGTCCGCCGCTATAGATTCATTGAGAGATAAATATAGCCGCCCTTCAAGGGATGACAGACGTCCTGGTACTTCATCCTTTGGAGAAACCCGAGACAACAGACGTTCAGCTCCTTCATCGTTTCGAGAAAGACCAACCCCGTCAGACAGATTTCGTCGTCCATCCTTTGATCGTGGTGGAGACTTCAGAGACAACAGACGCAATAACGATGACGCCGTGAAGCACGACATTTCTCATAGATGGGAAGGCAGAGGGAGAAACTCCAAAGCCAGTGATTCATCTAGTAAAAAAACCGGCAAAGGCGCTAATAATGTCAAACGCAGACGAGGCAAGCAGCACGAGCCCACCGACGCAGTCCCGGAACGAGTAAAGGCCCACGTAACCGTGCCCGAGACGATACCCTATACGACTCCAGCATCCGAGTTTATATATGGATTATCGGCGGTCGAGGCAGCTTTGCGATGCACGCGCCGCAAGTTATACATGCTATACATATATCAAGCGGCTGGGGAGGAACTTAGTCCTGAGAGGATTGCTTTGCGCAAGTTGGCACTCGCACGAGGAATACATGTCAAGATGGCGTTTGCTGGCTGGGACAGAATCATGGATAAAATGAGCACTGGCCGTCCTCACAACGGCCTTATTCTGGAAGCGTCGCCTATGCCGCAAGTCCCGGTTACTAGTTTGCAGTCCGTTCCTTCGCCTACAGATGAATACTTTGACGTTGGTCTGGATAAGCAGTCTGTCGAGGAAGCTGAGGTGAATGGCTCAAGTAATCGCATTGCTCGCGTGGAACGATTTGAGGAAGTCGCCAAGTCTCGATATCCTTTGGTCATCCTTCTCGACGGGATTCTCGACCCTGGAAATATGGGCGCTGTCATTCGGTCTGCATACTATCTGGGTGTCGACGCACTCGTCCTGACAGGCCGCAACTCCGCGCCCCTGACACCAGTCACAATCAAAGCAAGTGCAGGCGCTGCCGAAAATATGACAATACTGAAAGCCAACAATGAAGTCGACTTCATCCGCCGATCCCGCGAAAACGGTTGGCGCTTTTATGCTGCTGATTCCCCCGAGAACGTCGCCGATTTGGCCGCGACTCATGGCACATTGGCCGATGACACAACATCTATTGCCTCCAATAATACAAATCAAAGTGCAAATCTGTTGACAACCGCGCCAACCGTCCTCATGCTCGGCAACGAAGGAACGGGTCTATTACCTCGCATCAAAGCTCAAGCGGATGGCTTTGTCTCCATCCCTGGAGCTCGTATCCGTCCCGATATGGGAATTAATGATGCTGCTCGTGTCGATAGTCTGAATGTTAGTGTTGCAGCGGCGTTGTTGATGGAGATGTTGATGCGGGTTCCTCTTCGGGTTGCGAGTGCTGTGCCGGTCACGTCGGCTGGTTCGACCAAGGCTACAACAGAGACTCCTCCAAGATCTTTCGATTTCAACTAGATTATCTATGGTCTTGTACGATATTTCACACAATTTGTATTCTACGACCGCATGAAGTGTATATTACGGGATTCTACCTTGCATATAGCTCGCCGCGATTCTTTGGGCATATCATAATAATAATATCAATAACCTCATTACCGATTGGTCAGAAAGCACTAGGAGTACACATGTGTCGGAGAACCGCAAGCATAAGACATTCTAGGAACCTTTCGCGGGTATGCTTTAACCAGAACAAATTCATAATCATGATCTCGTCGTTGACTTGTCGTTGCTATCTTTCAGTCAAGAAGAGGAGGAGGAGGAGGAGGATGAAGAAGCATCAGGATCGGCCTTTGCAGCAGCACCGAAGCGGGTGTTACCAACGTCGAAGACCTACCGATGTATGTTAGCCTTTGTTCTTTTCTACAAATACTGGATTAATCAAAAACATACCGCATAAAGGCCCTTCAACCAGGTGTCACCTAGAATATCAAATGGGTTGGTGCCACGAGACTGAATACCACCATAGACGTAACCGTTACCGGCGTCGGCGAAACCGAGCGCCGATTTGTGAACAGCAATCTGGGAGCCACCAACAGCAAAAGTAACAGTAGGAAGCTTATCAGTGGGGGTGTTACTTGGGAAAATGTATCCTTGCTGGGTGCTGTCATACTTGGAGCCTGGGATGGCATCGTAAATTGTCTTGAGGGTGTTATCGTCAATAAGGGCCAAAGTGGTACCAGTGTCAGCAATAGCGGTATTGGCAGAGCGGTTAATAGTCTTGCCGTTCACAGTAGCAGATGTCGACTGGAAGGTCCAAAAGCCCTGGTTGTTGTCGACATCGGCGTAGGCGATCTGGTTACCGGTGGCGTTGAGAGTATCCTGGTCAATGTAGCCAAATGTGTAGAAGGTGTTGTCGGTCTTGGCAGTGGCCTCACCGAGATGAGCTGTGAATAGCTGTGCATTTGATGGGAGCAGGTTCTGGGAGATCAAGTTTTGCATTGGTGTCTGAACAGCTTGAGGCTGGACGGTATTGATGCTGCCCCAAGCCAAGCCGAGAAGACCATCTCCCTCTGATTGTTGGAATTGAGAAGACAAGTTCTTGGCTATCTCAATAGCTTGGTTCTTGACCTCAATGCCGCCGAGGTTGAGAGTATCAGTACCGACATCACCAGAAGCTGAAGAGCCATCCCCGTAGGAGATCTGCCACTTCTGCCCAGATGAAGAGTTCCAGGAGCTCGACTTGGATGGGTCGAAGATTGTGTGACCTGATCCAGAGGACTGGGTGCTCGAGGGCAACTCAGTGGACCATACCTAATATTGTCAGTAAGCTATTCCACCACTAATATACTATGTCTTTGATAGACGTGTCGTGTACGTACCCACAAATCTGCGGAGCCAGAATCAAAGTCCAGCTTCAAGGTCTGAGCTGGAGTACCAATGCCGACTTGAGCAAGGTACATGGTATCATTCTGAACATCGTCCGCGGGAACATCGCCTGCCTGGCCGTTTACTTTCTTCTGCAAGGTCCGGTGGATGCGGACACGACCACCAACGGTCTTCTGGCCGGCAGTGGTGAATTTGCCTTGCTGGTGGACATGGGATACGTGAAAGTATGGGCCATCGAGGGTGGTGTCGAATCCATACTTACGGAGAAGGTGGACGTATGATTTGGTACCGTTGCGCTTGTACTTGGGGTTCAAGAGAACTCTGACTTTGCTCGTCATGGTGGGCAGTAGATAGTAGTTTTGTATGGTGTAATACTAGATGAAGAATTGGATTCTGCGTAGTGAGAGTGAGTTGAAGATGATTGAGTTGAAAATGGAAGAATTGTGAGGTGAATGTGAAGAAGAGTAGGGAGGAGAAAGGGGAAAGAAGGATGGGGGATGAGGTTTATATGAGCAGGTGGAAAGCGCAGTAAGCACTTGACTCGAGTTGACGCACGGAAAGAAGGTGGGTTGGACCCGAGTGTAGCTGTCTGTTCACAACAAGCTACTCGCCATCACACAATCCCTTCGCGATGCTTATTTCTTGCAGCCTGTCGTCATCATTCGCGCTATTAGCAACATCTCAAACGCCACTAGCAGCAACCTTATCAGTCGACGGCGTCAGCGTCAGCCAACGACAGGGGTCGAGGGCTGTGCTTGAAGGTTGATCAGTTTCACTGCTCACGGTGTTATTCGTCACTATTATTTATTGATCTCAAAGATTAGTCGCAAGATTCGTGGCACGGGTGTAGATCCATCGACCGAAACAACCTATTAGTTGCCTAGATCTTAGCATCATCTTACTGAGACTATGTCTATGTAGCAGGCTAGTCATCGTGGAGACTAGTGACCACGGACCAGTGATCACCAAGGATCGAGATGACAATGGAGATGTCGAGATGTTGTTGTGGCTTTAGAGTCATTTGGCTGCAGCAAAATGACGGAATTAGGGGTCACGCCACACCTGATCAGTAATAGCGGGACGGACTACTGTATCATGATGTAGCATTCTGTATTTTTAAGGCAATTACATCAATGGTGTACAGGGGTCTCCAAGCCACGATGCGCCTGGGAAGCCAATCAGTACCTTGAACATGGATACTTTGTCAATCTACGAAGACCAGATTGAGAGATCGGCAATGAAATACATGCATCAATGGAATCAAGCAATACAGGAACAATACTCCAAACAAGCTTCTATCTATGGATTAGCGGCCCGCTGTGGGGTAACCTACCAACCTTATTAGTGCATAGGTAAATTACCGTAATAATACATTCTTATCAAGCCCACCAGCGCCACAGTGCAAGGTAGTTGAAAACGTGAGTGGGTAAGATTCATCAACGTTGCGCAGAGCTGGTTCTGGATATGCGAGAGCATCTCGAAGAGACGCCATTTGATGGTAGGACTAGATAGCAGTAGGGCTATGATCAATACACAGGGCTGCAACCAGCGTGTGGCCTTTCTTTTTTCGGAATTTTTTGGTCTTGCCTACATCCCGCAATTCTTGGTCTGCCTTTGCCCATGTCTCAACTAGCGTCCGTCGTTGGCGGACTTCATAATCACCATCACGATCGGGAATATTGGCTGCTTCACGGGGAACCCATCTTTCCTGGGTAGAGTAATAGATGACATTAGATGTCACACTCGGATGTTGAAAAGGATCAAAATTCAAGTCCTACTGTAACAAACAATAACCAACCTTTAGCGTCTTCGTTGGCCTCGTCAGGCGTGATGTCTCCGTTGGGATCCAGGCGTATCTCGGGCGGAACGCCGCCTGGCCAGTGGAAGGGTGATGCCATGGAAGTGTGTAGGAATTGGTCAAGAAAACTCAGCAAATGTTCAATCAGCAAAGCATAGCAAGCCAGAGCGGATGTCAAAATTGTTGTAATAAATTTTCGCTTATTTACAGTAAAAGTCGGACCTGTGAATTCTCGCTTCCAGTTAGTTTTGCCGAGTTGACCTAAGTAAAGATGTGTCAAGTATGGATAGTTACATGTGTACGTACTGTGCCTTCTTCGACTGTATAATCCAAGGAACTTCAAAGTAGACAATATCATCCACAAGGAGCCAAATGTGCTTTGCTAGTTTCCTGGTCAATTATCCCAAAGCTACAAGTCTTGTTATAGCATCTCTGGGTTAACAGAAGCCTTTACCCTAAGCCAGTCTTCCACGTTCACTCCTCCACACCTACAGACATATCATACTTACCCCTACTGTCGCCTTGCACCAGCTTGTGGCTTTGCATCTGCTTTAAATTCTCCCAAGTCTCTTTCCATCTATCAGACTTAAAGGTGCCCCAGTGTCGCTCTTTATTAGCCGCTTCTGCTGCATATATGAGTGGAGACTTATCCTCCAGGTCTCTTTCATCTAAGCCGTCGATATTATATTTTTGCAAAACGCAAATCAGCTCCTCGCTTATTGAACCATGTATTGCTCCGTGATGCAAGATGCTCTTGGCGCTTTTATCCTTCATGTTCAGGTCTACACCATATTCTTTCAGGAGTTCCAAGACCTCAACCTCGACTATCCAGTTGTGCATTGTTACATGAGCTAAGGTTTGGCCACGATTGTCCGTCCAGAGCGGATCAGCACCATGTTGTAATAAAAGATGACAGATGTTTGTCCGATCTCCAAGCTTGAATGATCGCAGATAGATACTCAGAGGCGAGTCTCCGTTCATGTCGATGCCGTTCACATTTACACCATGATCTAGTAGAACGGTGATCATGTATACGCGGAAGCATAGATGAGATTGTAGGTGATGATGCAAAAGAGTCCTACCTTGCTTGTCTGTAGCAAGGCAGAGACTTGGTGCAGTGTTCTTGTAGCAATCCAAGATCGATTTAACCAATTCATATTTATTGGCACGCACGGCATAGTGAAGCGCAGTCAGTCCCTCTGCATCTTCAATGGTAATGGAACAACCAGCATCGAGAAATCGAGTAACAGCACCCAAATTACCTGCCTTACAGGCGAAGTGCAACGCGGTCTGACCCTTTTTGTTACGTTTAAGAGGATCGGCTCCCTTCTGAAGTAGTTGGGCAACAATGGTTTCCGAATAGGGCTCCCCATAGAAAATAGACATGGTATGCAGAGGAGAGTCCAAATGAACATTTTGGATATTCACATCAATATCCGTCCTTGAAAGAAGCATCTTGATAACTCCCAGACGTATTTCATCGATGAACTGGTATACTTCATCTGCATGCTCATCTTCATACTCAGAGATGGCAGGTTTGAAACTTTCAACTTCCCAGCCAACGTCTGTCCATGCATCTTCATATTGGTCGCTTAGTAGACCTCTGCGGAGTGCAATATGGAGAGGCGTGTCACCCTCAGAACAGCGTACATTTGGATTGGCTCCCTTGTCCAAGAGGTATTCGGTCATGGTAATATCGCCGGCACAAACTGCAAAATGTAGCGGAGTTAGGCCGGCTGCATCTTGGATATTGGTTTCTATCCTCTCAAGAGGTTGGTCGAACGCTTGGAAAGATCGTCCAGCTTTAGTGGGTTCGCTCCAGCGCTTCCTTGCAATGCCAAAATTGATGTCAACACCAGCCTCAAGAAATAATTGCACGATTTTTCGATTTCCATTTCGAACTGCGTAGTGAAGCGGAGTCATATTTTCGATATCGCATAAAGTTGGACAAACCCCATGTGACAAAAGCATGCCTACTAAGCGAGCGCTTTCATCTTTAGTGGCAAGTATTGCAAGATGCAATGCGTTCTGATTCTTCCAATTAACGGCCTGGATCGCAGTATCGTAACATAGAAGCTCTTCAATTGACGCAATGTTCACACTGTCCGCCGCTGTCAAGAAGGGTGTCCACCCATCGTTGTCCACAACATCCAAATGCGCGCCGTTCCTTACTAGAAGCTGTATCAACTGCCTATCTCCTTGACCCGCAGCATAGTGCAGGGCTGTCGTACCGTTTTTATCAGCTACGTTGATGTTAAACCCTCCTCTTATTAGCAATTCAACGGTAAGCGCCTGCACGTTCCGCGTGGCCCAATGCAGCGCAGTCTGACCTTTGTTGTCGGCGGCATCATGATAACCAGGATCTTGCAAGAGTTCATCGGCTTTGTCTTCTAATCCAAACCACGCAGCAAGATGTAGACCAGATACCCCTTCTTGAGCTGTTAATGTACGGCTTCGGGAAGCTCGACGAAGGGACAAGACCTGTGCTGCGCTGGCGAGCGCCGAGTCGCATTGAAAGAATCTATCTACCAGATCCTTCACCTCCGAGTAAGCTTCCTTTGCATGGTATCCCCAATATCGCGCAGCATACTCGTAGACCGGGTTTCCTTCTAACCTGTCTCTATACTCCTCCCAATCCTCACAGGGGCCAGTGGCGAACTGTTCAAAGGAGAGGTACGTGAGAGAAACCATGGCTATATTTCGATGCGCCTCCGGAAACCAAATCTTCCATGTTCGTTCAAAGTATTCCTGCGTGGTGTAGTGGATCAATCTGATAATGCCACTTTTCTCGTCGACTGCTACCAAGCCAGCGCACACAGATATCATATATTGCATGTCGGAGAGATTGTCTTCATCAAGATAAGGCAAACCAATCTCCACAGCAACGGCGTAAAGAAGCTCGTTTATTTTCAATTGTCTCTTCGCACAGGTAATCCATGCCAAGATATTTTTGGCAAAGTCTCTCTTCTCCGTTCCCTGTTGCTCAATTCGCTCCATTGCATCTTTGTATGCGTAATCATACGCATCTGATCCAGTATGTAGTTTTCTCAGTGCAGTCCGTATGGCCTTTGGTGAACTCTTTCCTCTCAAAGAATTGAGATGCAATTTTGCGAGGAGAAACCTGATTAGAAATTAGCTTATAGTCAGAGGGGGACAGGAGTCAGTCTGGTAGCATGACTCACATTCCATCAACAGATTCAGTGATTGTAGTGATAATCTCGTTTATTAGGTCTTGATTCTGCAATAAAAACGATGGGAAAGTTGATAAATGACTCCTAAGATATCTCTTCACATCTTTGGTATGCGCGCGAATCTCCAACCATGTCTTCCGATCAAATTCTGCCATAATCTCCGGAATGTGTCTTGAGGTGGCCAAGAAGCTTATATTGCATTCTGCTTGAAGGGTAAATATTTCATGCAGAAGTTCCTTGCACAGCCCAGAATCGCCACATTCATCCAGAGCGTCTACTATAATGAAAGCCGTCGAGAGTTCAGCGGCCATGGATCGTAGGCATGAGGATAGGTCATCAGTCCTTGGCCGCGTGTTCCTCTCTCTATGGTTTTTATACATATCAAGGACTGTTTTTGGTAATTCTGGCCGTCTCTGGATAAGTTGCTTCAACAAACTCGCGAGTAAATCTTGAATACTCGAGTCAGAAGCAGACTGGAAATTGCAATATATGTACGCAATCCCGACATTAAACTCGGCGCCAAATTTCTGCTCCAGATGGTCGATTATAATCGATGCAAGTGTCGTTTTACCAGCTCCCGGAATACCTAGACAAAACAGCGTTTGTTGCATGGTGCTCAACCATGATTTGAACTCGTCTCTCTTCAATACCCATTGGCCCGTACCCTCTGCTCGTTGACTAAGATTGTCGTTTTGTCGTGCTGTGTAGTCAGTTGCTGTCAGCCATTCAAGAATAACTTGTTTCTGTTTGTCTGCTTGCTGTTGGCACAGTCGGTCCACGCCCTCTTTCACCGCAAGTATAACATTGCTATCCATTATCAGTAATCTGTCTATGATGAACAATCACGCGCAAAAAGAGGGGGTTACAGTACCCATTCAGTGTCGCAATCACATTACTGAATAAAATCATGTATGAATCGATTCTTTTTCTAAAATCATTGATCTTCGACTGGTCCCACTGTAGCCTTTTCCAGACACGCCGGGTCTTTTTACCAAGAGTGCCTTTATCATGACCCAGCTCCTGGTACTCGTCAAGCATGTCTTCTAGCTCCCTAAAGACTTCATGACATGCTTGGCTGATCTGGGATATTGAGGCTTTCTGCCGGGGGTTCAAGCCTTCTTCAGATTCGATGTCGTCGATATCTTGGAGAACGACTCCTAACTTTTTGACACTGGTTGCGACAACTTAGTAATATCCATGGTCCCCATTGAGGCGTGGCTACTTACTCTTCAGAAATTTCTGTAAACTCAATGGGAGCCCGGACAAATCGTTTTCGAACGCGATTCGTCAACTCTAGAAGAGACACAAAGTCCCCCGCGCTGTATCCAAAACTCATTTTTGCTTTGCGAGTTCTTTACGTGCAGGTTTTGCTTCGGTATCTTTCTAGGTTTGATTCAGGGCTCTGGCCGATGTCCCATTCAAGAGCAAGGAGCCGATGAAAGCCGTGGGGAACTCTAGTACTAGATTGAAGTCGTGACAAGGCTGGCGGCTAAAGAGGCTGAGTGAAAGCCTCATTCTAGTAAGCCAGACAGAACAGAACCAATGGTATTGGCAACTGCTTGGCATCCTCTGTAAATAAATGTTCTCATAATTCAAGAGAGAAAATTTGAAGACGTTCCTAAAACTTGCCTACATGGAAGGTTCCCGTGTCATGACCATCAAGATACTACGATCTTTTCAATAGACGTGACCTCCACTTCTATGCTCTGTGGCTTGTCTGCCCTACCTAGGTACCCAAAAAATCAGTTCTTCGTCCTTTAATTATGTATGTATAGAGCATTACACCCACCTTGTAGAAATTCTACTACCCGACTGTATGCTTCCAGTTCCTTACCGGCGGTGGACGAAAGAATGAGCACATCCTATGACCTGATGCACTTGATAGATTCTTCTATTCATAACATCTGAACGAGACAGCAGTGACTCGGCAACTTGAATTCAAATGCTTGAATAAGGAAAAATCTTCGTGGATCGTCGGGACTATGACTTGCCCCTTATCGCGCTAGAGTTAGATGAAATAGTCCTTCTGCGATTTCGATAGGATAAATGTAATTATACCTAAGTGGATAGTTAAGTAATTAATATTTTGTCATCATGATATTTGCCAACAAGCAAGTTGCAGCTCTACAAAAAGACCCCCTTCAACATACTCAAACGCCAGTGTAAGCCAACCTGAACAGAACATTCAGCCGAGTTCGAAGCATAACGGACAGTAACTTAATAACAAACGACATGAACCCCAGAAACATCAAACTTATACAGTATTGAGACATACACCAAGCTCTGACCTATCATCTCTTCTTGCTCTTCGATTTACTGGTCTGAACATTGGACGATACACTGGCAGCCCTGGATGTGTTTGCTGATGACCCCTTGCTGCTAGCTTTGACACCCCTGAGCTTCTTGTTCTGTTGATAGGCATATTAGTATAACTGATCAAAAAAGGGACTTGGGGTCAACTTACTACCACAGCTCCATTCTTTGATTTCTTCTTGGCGGGCGCCTCTTCTTCCTCTTCGTCAGCATCCTCTTCGGCGCGATCGCGGACGCGGCCTTTGCTCTCCCCATTGGCTTTCGATTCGGGCTCGAACTCTCGAGCTATTGTGTTGAGCAATGTGGTGCAGCGACGACTGAGTTCAACTGGCGTTCGACTGAGGAAGAACCAGTCGAATCGGAAAAGAGGACTTTCCCGAATCTCCTCACGCATCCTCTCAAAGAGTTGAATACCTTCGGTATCCTCCTCCTTGCCTAGTTTATCAAGCATGACGAGGAGGAATCGATCTTCCTCTTCAGAGTATACCTTCTTGTTCGTGGTAGATACCGTGTAATTGATCTTAAGTTGCTGTAGTGGAACACGGTACATATCCAGCTTCTTTCGAAGCATCTTTCGCTGATGTGTGCTCTTGCGAAGTTTTTCCTCGCCTTGTTCGATGACACGAATGTATTTGGGGTAGTCATTGATCTCGTCGTAGCGATCCCAGAAAACCTTGGCGTATTCCTTCACTTCTTGGGGAGTCTTGCTGTCAACTTCGGTAGCTATACCTTCATAGTCCGTCCGACCAAACTTGGCAGATCCGTTGACAAATTGCTGGAAGTCTCGCCGATTCCAGTGAGAGAAGCCCATTTCGGAAAGTCGGGCCTTCTCAGCCTGCTCATCTTCGGTTAAGGGTACTGCATTGTCGATTTCTTGCTGTTCGAGGTCTCGATTGGCTTCGCGTTCACTCAGGTCGTCGTCGGTTCCTTCAGCAAGAACAGCTTTGTAGCCAATCTCTTTATGGAAATAGGCCGTTTCCTTCTCTTGGAGTTCATGCAACCGCGGGGGGAAGAACTGCCAATCATGAATAGAGACTTGTTTAGGAGCACGTGGCACCTTGGGTTTGGGATCAGCAGTGCGTCCACCAGTAGCCAAAGCTTGACGATAATATTTATCGATAGAGTAAAACTGTTCCTTGCGTTCTCGCTTCGCGGGATTGATCCAACTGATACCGATATCCTTCTTGCGGTTTGTGAAATCTTCGCCGTTCCATTCGTAGGCATTGTCCGAAGTGAACTTCTGGAGATCATCGATTCCGAGCTTTTCATATTTCTTATTGAGCTCTGCCGTTCGCTCTTCACCTTTGCGCAAAATTGCGTCAATGTCATCATCAGTCATTTCAGCTCCACCAGCAAGCGTGCCACCCTTGCTCTTGAAAACATCGGCAGCTCCAAATTGAATCATTCCTAATAGATCATCTTTGGATGCAGCATTCTTTGTTTGTTGCTGGGCACGGCCTTGCTGGATGACGAGCTGATCTAGTCGTAATTTCTGCGCGGCTCGCTCGAGGACCTTCTCTTCAATGGCATGTTCCGTGACGAATCTAAAAACGACCACTTGTTTCTTCTGGCCGATACGGTGAGCGCGGTCCATGGCTTGCAAATCGGCTTGTGGGTTCCAATCGCTATCAAAAAGGACGACAATATCTGCAGTAGTAAGATTAATACCGAGACCACCGGCACGTGTAGTGAGCAAGAAGATGAATTTGTCCGAGCCTTCTTTGTTGTACTCATCAATCGCTGCAATACGGTCCTCGTGTGCCGTTGAACCGTCAATTCGACAATACTTGTGCTCACGGAAAACACAATAGTCCTCAAGAATATCAAGGACACGACTCATCTGGGAGAAGATGAGGACACGGCTTCCTTGCTTCTTCATACGGTTCAAGATCTTGTCTAGAACAACCATTTTGCCCGAATTATCGACAAGGTGCTCGTCCGTTGTATATGGTGGACCGGGTTCGGCCCCTTCAAAGAGATAAGGATGATTACAACACTTGCGCAGTTGCATCACGATGTTGAGCAAGCGGGTCTTCGACTCTCGCTTGCCAGCAGCACCGTTCACAGCATCGATATCTTTTTCGAGGATTTTCTGGTACCATTTGACTTGCATGTCCGACATGCCAACGAATAAGTTGACTTCTTTCTTGGGAAGTAAGCTTTTTTCGACATCGCTCTTCACACGGCGCAACAAGAATGGTCGGAGAACACGGTGTAATTGCTGCACAACAGTGTCCTGATCAGACTCCTGATTGGAGAACCATTGGTCAAATGCGTCCGAGTCACCAAAAACATCTGGCAGCAAAAAGTTAAGCAGAGCCCAGAGTTCGTGTAGGTTGTTTTGTAAGGGCGTTCCGGTAATAAGCAACCGATTGCGGGAGTGGAAGACACGGATGATCTGAGCAAGTGAAGACTCCTCGTTTTTGATACGATGAGCTTCGTCAATGATGATATATTCCCAAGCAAACTTCTTGAGATGAGACTTTTCTTTGAGAATCATTTCGTAACTGGTGATGCAGACATCGAAATCCTCCTTCTCGAGGCGCTCAGTAATTAGCTCATGACGCTCTTCCTTACTTCCCTGGAGGACCATAACGTTGACTTCCGGTGTCCATTTTGCAAATTCCATCTTCCAGTTGTGCAGAGTAGACTTTGGTACTGCAATGAGATGTGGACCGGTGATGCCACAGATGTGTCGAAGATATCCAAGGAAAGAAATAGTCTGCAGAGTCTTTCCAAGACCCATCTCATCTGCAAGGATACCAGAAATGCCGTTCTCGTGGAGAGATACCAACCAGTTCAAACCGGCTACCTGGTAGTCGCGCATCTCTCCTTTAATGAAGGCCGGAGACTCGCGGAAAACGGTGGCTGCCTCTCCACCGCTCTTTTCATCTTTCAAAAGCTCTGCATCTTCCTCTTTTTCGGTACGGCGCCTCCTGTCGTTACTAGCGCCGCCTTTGCGAGAAGAGCCCTTCGCCTTGGTGGGTTCGTCGGCGTTTTGTCGGTCGATTTCCGCCAAGATCTCTTTGATGCGCGGGTTCGGATTTGTCTCGATAAAGTGACGGAAGAGGTCTGTCAAGCCTAGAAGGTATCGAAATCGTCTGATTGAGTCGTCTTCCTATACAAGAGGAAATGTTAGACATCTGAACTATCAAAATTGAACTCCATGTGGCAAACCTTTGACTCGTCCAATCGCCCATGCTGCTTGCCAAGCACACTTTTTCTGAGCTGAAAAGCTTCGGACCTTCGCTTCCGTCCATCCAAATGGGCGACATCGCCTGCAATGCTGCTTGCTGTTGTGTTGGGGTTGGTATCCGAATCCTATCGTTTCATGTTAATTCTGCTATTCATTCAAAGCTTCATTTTTCGTGGGACGTCATTGTATCATACTGTGTAGTCCGGAGTGTCTTGATAATCCTAAAGGAAAGACAAAATTAGCAGAAGCTCTAAATATAAATTGATACACTCTCAGAGAATCGACATACGGCCATGGGATAGTCCGGCTCGTCGACTGGAATACGTGCAACCGACTCGTTTCCGTCAGTCATCGGCGTGTCCACCATTGATGAGGCATCTGAGTCGGGAAGGTTGCGTGAGGGCGCCATGGTGGCGGTGGTAGCGCCCTGGAAGCGAATAAATCGAATCGACACTGGTCCAAGTTTGCTCAACTGTAGATCGAGCTATATAGCTCAGGCGATCTTGCTGTCTCCCGGGAAAATGTATCGCACAATAATCTCACAGTAATAGGCCGTATCCGAGTAATCGTGCGTGCGTGTACGGTAGTCTATCAGTGACAGCGGAGTTGATGAAAGAATTGAAGTCGTTAGAGGTCGCGAAGAGAAGGCAAATGGGAAATTCCTAGGACAGGCGCGTGGAAAAGACGCGCTATGATTGGCGGCGGTTACTGACTCAGCAGTGCTTCCGGAACATCGTTTTGCCGAAAGATCGGATAGTGATAGGCCCGATTGGGAATAGTGCGGGATGCTCCTGACCGACCGATCACGTGGCAACGGATCGTCTAAGTTCAGAATCACACTAACAAAGCGGACTAACTAAACTGGAAAAGAATTAATCCTGATTCATCCGTTGCCATCAACGACTAGTCAGGTCAAGGTCATCTGGTCCCTCTCTGACTACCAACTGCATACTGCCGAGGACGGTCCTGTCTGTGGCTACCTTTCTTGATTTGTTCCTTATTTCTTGCGTATGTGGATAGAGATAAGAGTCTTGATCTAAGCGAGAAGCATCCTTCTGTCGTTTCGTATCTCGTTTCAAACCCAACTTCTCGACAAGTGTTTCGATTTTTCTCTAAGCTCGGGCCTCTTGGAGAAGGCCCCTCGACAGCAACCCAGATCGTTCAAAGGTCCCCCCATCAGCACTGCCCATCATGGACTCAATGAGATCGTTGAATACCTCGCTTCCCAGCTCCACATCCCACGTCCAACCACCCGAACAATTATTACAGGCCTTCAAAGCTGCTGCTCTCTCGGTCACGAACCTATATAAGAGTGCTGTCACAGACCAGGCACAGGCAAAACAGCTAGGTTACCAGGAAGCCATCGAAGATCTCTTGCATTTCCTTGACCGAAAACATCTTGGATTAGGGGATGGTGAAGGTTGGCAGGTCCGTCAATGGGCTACAGAACGACTTGACGGAGTTCCCGCCAACAGTGAGAGTGAGGATGACGACAAGCCAGCGCGGAGTGCATCGCCGGTAGTTAATCGGAAGGAACATCATGACAACGATCAATCACGACAGATTTCGGAGAATACACAATCACGAACGGATCATGATACTGACGAGCAACGACCCCGAGAACCCGAGACGACCCAACCTACCGACCCCGCTGATACTACGTTTACGAAACCTCCTGTCTTCACATTCACCTCCGGTCCTACGTTTCCAGTCTTTCCACAAGAGGTTGACATGCAAGCATCGGATGCTGTATCCGTGACCTCAACCCCACAAGACGAGACGGGAGTATCCATATTTTCACGAAACACACGAACTTCCGGCCGTCTCAACAACAATATTCGGCATGGGACAAGCTTAGGAAGCAAGCGCAAGCTACAATTTCCCGATTTCTTCGACATCTCGGGTCTGAATGGACGCGAGTTTTTTGGCGGTGGCAAACGAGGACGATTTACATGAAGGCATTTTCACACACACACACACACACACACACACACGACGGAACGATGATATGCATTTATTTCCTTGATGCATTTGTGATACCCAGCGGAAGTGAAGGAATATTCTTAGCATTTATGAGGAGTCTTTATTCATCATAGGCTGTTTCGCAGTTGGCGGTCTTGTATCAGAACCCAATTTCTTAGACTTTATATACTATACATGAATATCGGGTAGATGAAGGAGACTTTTCTAATAATACAATCCGTAAATCATGACCAGGTTTTTGCGTCAGTTGAATGCCCTGTAAAGTCCTACTCCGATGAGAGAAGCAGATAATGTTGCGATGCCGAGCTGTCTTGAGCCCATCTTATATTTGCTTGCGCTTCGCATGATTGCTTTCTCTTGTTGTTTCAGATTCCGCATTCCTGTGTAAT
This sequence comes from Talaromyces marneffei, assembly GCF_009556855.1. NCBI lineage: Eukaryota > Fungi > Ascomycota > Eurotiomycetes > Eurotiales > Trichocomaceae > Talaromyces > Talaromyces marneffei. Next base: position 974,513 of record NC_072350.1, on the reverse strand, counting down.
AGCTATACACTCCGAGTCCCATAAATGCCGCGGATCCTAGTGAGATGAACGATTAGCACCAGTTTTAGCAGGTGACTATTTCGGTGGTTTTCTACCAGTGATTCGACATGCTAAGCAATCTTCGTATTGATCTTGTGCTGCCATCTGTTTTCCAACCTCTTCGGGCTTCATCTCCCAGGGAGCCTTAGAAGACGCCATAACTATTTTGTCGGAATGGTAGAACGTGGGATTGGATGATTTCTTGCTTCGTATTGCTGTTCAAGTTGTTTGTAGCAGCTGTATTTAAGATTTTATTAGTAACCTCAATAGGCATAATAAAATACCAGCAACAACACTCACCACGGATTATTAAATAGAACCTAGCTCTTTAGCAACCAAAACCGACTGAGTCCCTCGTGAAGTCGAGAAGATGCTGCTGTTTTGCGCCACTGTACTACATAGTAAGCTGGATAGGCGGCATATCATGGCAGAATTTGTTTAGCTGCGGCATGCCTAAATATCACCGAGACGGCGGCGTCATAGGCATGCGAGTAGTTAGTTACATCTACCCCCAGACGCTGCCACCATGAACGGCGCCATTAGAGCGCTCTATATCTACGACGAGTACAAGTATATTTCCCCCTTGGAATTTTATTACGCATCACCGCTAACTGCTGATCAGCGTACCGATTCTAGAACATGTGTATCGGTCTCGGCCTCCCTCCGCATCCTCTCTCATATCGCGGTACCTCGCACACCCCGCACCACGACCCTCCTTGATATACCTTACAGAGACCTCTCCTGCCGTAACGGTATTTTCGATATCACATTCGAATCTACTTTTCCTTTCTCCGAGCGATGTCGATACGGAACCCCTCCTTGTTCTCGAATTCTTACATAGAGTCGTCGACGTGTTAGAGGAGTTTGTCGGCGCCCCTCTATTGTCGACTAAGATACAATCGAATTACGATGTAGTCGCGCAGCTTTTGACGGAGATGTGTGATGCGGGGTTGGTCAGCAATACAGAAATCAATGCTTTGCAAGAAAATGTTGAGACTGCAGGTTGGATGAACAAGTTTCTGGGTGGTGTTGGATTACCACGGTACAAGAATGACAACATTAGTAGCTTGGATTTCTTCATGCTAACAGGAGTCTTTAATTAGTGCGGCCTCTCCGAGTACAGCAGCACTCAATCCCCTCAAACCGCAATTACCAAACCCCAGAGCTGCATCCGCTTTGGGACCAGCTATACCATGGCGGCGACCAGGCGTGCGGCACACTTCGAACGAGATATACGTTGATATAATCGAAACCCTGTCGGTAACCATAGCTCCGTCCGGACGACTTCTTTCCGCATTGGCTTCAGGGACAATTGCATGCACGGCAAAAGTGTCTGGTGTTCCCGATCTTCTATTAATGCTCACGACGCCCGGCGGGCAACGGGCGATCAATCAAAAAATGCAACTACCCGTATTCCATCCCTGCGTTCGACTTGCGCGCTGGAGAGAGCGACCCGGAGAACTGAGTTTCGTGCCTCCAGACGGAAAATTTATACTTGCAGGATATGAAGTCGACCTCCTCCCCATTGATCCGAGCATTGATGAGCCGCCGAGACATATGGAGAAGTTGTTTTTGCCCGCATTTGTTGCTATAGAAAAGTCATTGGGACCAAGCGGAAAGGATTTTGAGGTTCGTTTGACACTAAATACAAGTTTCCCAGGCGTCCGGCCGCCGAATACAGGGCGTACTGGTTCCGGGAGCTCGACGCCGTCCTTCTTAGGAGGTGGGAGCAACAGTGGGAGTCCGGCACTTCCTGTCCTTGATGAAGTGATTGTTCACGTACCTATACCCCAAGCAGTCCGAAATATAACAGATATGCGCCCAAGCCGCGGTGAAGCAGATTATTCACCCGGCGACGACTACCTAGAATGGAGAATATACACCAAAGACAGCGGATCAGTATCCGGCACAGCGACGCTACGTTGCACAGTTGTCGGCTACCAAGATGATCTGGATGAAACCGAGGCAGAGATTGCAGCTGGTCAAGAATTATTACAGGGCTACTATGATGGTGATCCCTATCAGCAAGACCCTACAACATACGCATCCGAGTCATACCCTACAGGCAAATCATCAAAACCGCGAAAACCAAAGTCCACAAAAACGAAGAAGAAGAAATCAAAATCCAAAAAGGAGTCTAAAGCCAATGCCGCTGTTGAAGGACAATCGACTTTGATTTCAGACAAGCCAAGTTCATCGCAAACCTCCACACCACCTCCCTCTACCCCCGCCAACAATCACACTACAAATAACCCGCCATTCAAAGAAAGCGCCTCCCGCAAAGAACAAGTCCATTCCGCTCTCATGCCCAAATCTGCGACGGTATCCTTCTCGGTTAAAGGGTGGCTACCATCCGGCATCCGAGTTGACAGTATAAACATCGATTCTCGCAAGAGTCGGGGATTGGGTGAAGGTGTACGACCTTATAAAGGTGTAAAATACCTGTGTGTTAGTCGAAGGGGTATTGAACGGCGGTTCTAGTCTTTTGATTAATACGAAACTTCAGAGCTTTTGGAGCATTTTTTGGATGCGCTTAGGTTTGGTCTTGAGCTAGTCATGGTTTTTTTTATATATCCTGTGCATTAGTGCGAAGCATTGCAGTGATGGGAATATTGTTATTTAATTAGATGCCATAATCTCAAAATGCTGGAACCCAATCGAAAGGTCAAAAAGCTATCAAATTCCGATAAAATGTACATACATCATACACTATTTCTAAATCCAACATTCATTGCCAAAATCGTGGTTTACACAAAAACGAAACAAATTTCTTTTCCTGATTGAGGGGGCTTTTTCTTTTTCTTTTTCTTTTTTCTCTCCCTTTTCTCCCCTCTTTTTTTCTGTTTCTTGTCGAAACAGGATCAAAGTTTGCTTGTTCGTTTCAGATATGCTCTGATGAGGTAGACGACTGTATGAAGGAAAAGATGATTTTGTTAGGACATTTTCTTTCCCTTTTCAAAGAGTCGATGGAAAGATCAAAATAGACAAATACGTGAGACAGATATAGAAATGAGATCCAAAGAGAGTGTAGGGTATTAGATATTAGTAGCTCAAACAAGGGGTATCAAATCATAGCTTTTTGTTTGGTATATTTTGATTCGTCCATAGATAGGACAGATAGCGCGTGTAGGAAGTAATTGACTCGGATCAACAGCCTCAAGCTTGAATGAGAAGCTCAATGAGAAGCTCATTTGGCTTGCGAATCACCACTGGTAGTGGTAGATTGATCATCTGGCCACAGAAATTGATGTTTAGATGATGACAAAGGATTGAAGCAGAGATCTCAAATAAAATGACAGGGGGTATGAATGAAGACTGGAAGGCATTGCATACAAAGGGAATGAAAGAAAGTTTATTACTTACTGATGGCATAAGCAGCGACACGAACCGCGGACGATGTTGGCGTTCCTCCAATAATGTACTTCAGCCAAGTAAATCGGCTCTGGCGACCTTCCCGGTCAAAGTCTGGCGTGCCGCTCATCGACATCTGGACCATTCGTAACTTGCTGGAAGTATATGGCGGGTAGCGAACATCGAGCAGGGATTCCATCCACTTTGGTGTGTTGGTGTACGGACGTTTATGAGACCAGACGTCAATACTGGACCGGCCACGATAGGCGCCAGTACCACTTTCGCCGACACCGCCAAAGGCGAGAGTGTTGACGTGTGGTTGGGCGTCGTTCAGAGAAACGCCGCCAGATCGAAGACCGGCCATGACTTTCTGGTGGTCTGCTGAGTTACCAAAGACGGCTACACCGAGTGTGGTGTCTTGGACTTTGCGAGCGAGACTGATGGCCTCGTCGACGCTGTCGACAGTCATGACGGCGCAGATGGGACCGAAGGCCTCGTTGATGACCATTGAGTCTTCAATAGAGTCCACTTCAATGAAAGTCTGCTCGATATATCGCTCCTTTTCGTCAATGGTGCCTCCCATGAGGATTTTACCCTTGCTGTTATCCAACATGGCTTTCAAACGCTGGAATGCCTTGTCATTGACAACACGTGTAAAGTCGGGTCCTTTGCTGGTGCCGCTAGGGTAGAAAGATTTGTATGCTTTCTTGAGCTCGTCAACCAATGCAGGCAACAAGGATTTCTCGACAAGAATGTAATTTTGAGCTGTGCAGGTCTGTCCGCCGTTGATGGTCTTGGCCCATAGTAGTCGACGAGCCACAATACGGGGATCGGCATGTCGAGTGACGATGGCAGGGTTCAGACCTCCCAACTCCAAGACAACGGGGGTCATGTGGGGTGCAGCGGCCTTGGAAACAATACGGCCGACATTCTGGCTACCAGTGAAGAAGATCTTGTCCCATTTCTCGGCCAAGAGGGCCTGCATTTCAGTAACAGCACCCTGGACAATGGTGTAGCAGGAAGGGTCCAAAGCAGACTCGAAGATTTCCTGCGTTACCTGAGCCGCATTGGCAGGCTGTTCACTGGGTTTGAGCACAACGGTGTTACCGGCGGCGATAGCACCGATCAGTGGCGAGATTGTGAGTAGGAGGGGGTAGTTGCATGCACCGATAATCAAAACAGTACCCATGGGGTCTTTTCGGATCTTGGGGGCTAGTGGCTTCCAGATGAAAGGGATATCGGGAGCGGGTTCATCCTTGAGCCATTTATCGAGATTCTTCAGAGTGAACAAGATCTCTCCTAGTAGCCAAATGACCTCGGTTACTTGAGTTTCGTATGAGGGTCTTCCCATATCGCGCGCCAGCGCTTCACAGATGCGATCTTGATTATCGCGGATGCTGTTCATTCGTCAGTTTTGTAATCGTCTGCAGGTATCCACGATTAACGTTGGGTTGTGGCTTACGCCCAGTATAGCTTCCGGAGCTGGAGTTTTCGGAACTCCACTGGTCGAGTTTTGGAGTCATAGAAGGCGTCTCGCGCCGCAGCGACTTTCTTCTGGATGGTTTCCACTGGAGTGTACTCCAGTGGACGGATATTGATGGATTCGTCGTTGACAACCATCTTGGGCAGATTAAGTTTGGAATGTAGCAGTAAGGACTAATCGGATCGTTCGCCGGCGCTGAGATCGAACGAATACACTGGTGTAGGAGCAAGACGAGTAGAAAATAACCAAAAAATGAAGAGATAAAAAAGAAAGAATAAAAGATCGACTACTCCATAGAGGTGAAGATGATAGATATGCCGATGCGTGACATGTGACGATGTGAATGAAGAAATTCGGCGTTCGTAGTAAGGAGACGGTTTGCGGGGTCAGGGAGGAAGCTCTCCTCTAAGAATCGCCAGAGGACGCGGGAGAGCCTCGGTACGCTCGGACTCTGCCGTGTATGATCTTCGTGGCGGAGTATTCTTCCGCTACTAACTTACTCTGTGTTCTATCATCTACTTGAATCATTAGTGCTGAACTCTACTACGATATGATACAAGCATTGTTTAGATAAATGCTAGTTGCATTCGGGGCCTTTTACTAGTACGTATTCCCTGAGACGCACCCAAAAGACCTCACTCGTCCAGAATCGAGATTGCAAGACTGCTCGCTTTCCAGACTATTGGAATACATGAGATTTTATGTTATATTGATGACTGGATTCCTTCCAATCCGATTGTGGAACCTTGGGAACCTTCACTCAACAACCTCAAATTCTTTCAAAGCTCCACGCAGCGCCGCTTCATCTCGTGGAACAAATCGCGCATAATACTTCTTCGGCATCGCAACCAGACTAGTAGGGTCCATATTACCAGACACAGGATGAGCATCGAACTCAATCTCCTTTTCGATCTTGAACGAGTTGATGAGACGCATGAAGATCAAGTAGAGCTCTCGGTTAGCCAGCAGCGATCCAGCACACATGCGGTATCCCATGCCGTATGTGAAGAAGGGTGCGTCGTCTTGCTCAAACCAACGTTCGGGCCGGAAGACTTCAGGGTCTTCCCAGACGTTGTCGTCTAGGTAGGCAACAATTCGCAGGAGGAAAACGAGATAACCATAAACGGCTCGGACAGACGTACCCATATTGCAAGCCCATGCACTCAGAAAGAAGATGCTGCCCTTTGGAATCTGAACGCCATTGTATTCGATATCCCTGATTGATCGCACGAGGAAGAGCTAACCGAAGCACGGTATAGTATCTCAAGAACTCCCGAACCAAAGCCACAATATACTTGCATCTCTGGTCCTCGAGAGCATCGCACAAAGGCTGCTTGGTGCTGTAGAACTCTTCAATTGCCTTATGAGCTTTGTCTTGGATATCTGGACGTTGCGCAAGCAATCCAATGCTCCATGCCACTAAGGTGGTGATTGTATCCAGCCCACCTGACAATATGGTCAAGCTAATGGAAATCAAATCATTTTTATTGGGTTTGGCTTCCTTGTCGAACCTGCACCTGCCACAAGCCTCAAAGAGCTCGGCCAATCCACCGATTCATCAATATCGAATGGATCCCATCGCAGCCGATTGGGAATCTGGTGATACTTGGTGGGGCCATCTTCAGCAAAGTCCAGTTGACGTGGAACAAAGTTGGAATGTGCTGCTGCTAGAATGACACGATAAAGCCAAGTCTGCAAGTTCTCACATCTTGGTGCTGTAAATGCAGTTCCTGATAGTTTCTCGGCATACAATCCATAGGGGGGCTTTTGGGGCGAATTTGCGCCCACGGGAAGCGCACCCTTGACGGCCTCGGTTCTGGAATATTTTATCAGCTTGGCGACTTAGTAGCAGTCACTTGGGAACATATGGATTCGCACGTACTCGTGATAGGACTGGAAGCCATTCTGATAAGTGTACCTATCCGGCGATGTAAAAGCTGTGACGGGCATTTTGTATCAATCTGTTCACTCTCGACTCTGTGAATGAAGTTTCTGAGATTTTCTTCGAGTAGCCTAAGTATAAAACGCCAGTAAAAAATATATTTGAAGACCAATCAGTCATATTATCTACATTGGAGCCCGGAGTTTTCTGCACCCCTCAATTTTTGAAAGCAGCCCTAAGGCTTGCATCAATATGGAACAACAACTTCTGTTTCCGAGCTACAAGCCACGACGTTTCTCTTTGCCTTCCTGTGCGGCTAAGTAAAATATTTCAATATAGAGACGGGTCTAAAGTAGTGCGGAATATAATGAGGTGTTTCTGTCACTTGATTTGAGCACGTCAGACCCCGTTCGGAGAAGGTATAATCAGCTTTACCTGCTCAGCAACGGACTATTCTTTTTCAGATTGCACTTAGGTCTCTTTACGATATTACTTTAATGAGATTCGCTTTCGTTATATCTAGAAATATACCAAACATGTCTCCAACTAAGTCCTGGTTGCCAATTGCGGCCAACTCACCCTTTTCATTGGCAAACATCCCGTTTGGAATCGTCTCAACAACTTCAAATCAGGATCATCACCCGGCTGTCGCAATCGGCGACTATGCGCTTGATCTTTGAGTCTTCTCTCAGAACGGAGGTTTTTTTTCTTCATCAATCATAGAAAGCAAGAAAAACGTTTTTTTGCAACCAAAGCTCAATGCATTCGCTGCAACAGGAAGGTCATTCCACCACGAAGTGAGGGCCTATCTCCAAAAAGCCTTCACCAAAGGTTCACCCTATTCGAACCTCCTGGAAGGAAACAAGGAATTACAGGCAAAAGCTTTGATTCCTCTGAAAGACATCACCAATCATCTCCCGCTGGCAATAGGGGACTATACCGATCTCTTCGCGGGCAAAAACCATCCATTCAATGTGGGCACACTTTTCCGCGGTCCACAAAATGCCTTACTGCCCAACTATACTCATCTCCCCATTGCTTATCATGGTTGTGCCTCTTCAGTTGTAGTTTCAGGAACTCCTTTGAGAAGACCCTGGGGTCAGATCTTGTTGGATCCATCGGCCGAACCTAAAGTTCCTACATTTACACCGACCCGTCGCCTCGATATTGAATTAGAACTTGGTATGTTTGTTAGTACTGGAAATGAACTTGGGGAGCAAATAGATGTCAACAAAGCTGAAGAACATATATTTGGATACGTGCTCATGAACGATTGGTCCGCTCGCGGCGTTCAGACTTGGGAATATGTGCCTTTGAGTCCTTTTAATGCAAAGAACTTCGGAACCACCATCAGCCCATGGGTGGTGGTTCTTGCGGATGCCCTCGCACCGTTCAAAACCACCGGCTTGAAGAATGAAACGCCACTGCAAAGATATCTACAGGAAAATGAACAAAACAATGCTCTCGACGTCAACTTAGAAGTTGATCTTACAAGTAAGTGTCTATACTTATCCCTTGTTCGAAACACTTCTCTCAGATGGCAATCAGGCTGACTCATATAATTAGCATCTTCTGGAAACACAACGACAATCTCTCGAACTAACTCTCGAAAGCTTTTGTGGTCATGGCCCCAGATGGTCGCCCACCACAGCGTATCAGGATGTAATCTCCGTCCCGGCGACCTTTTCGGATCAGGCAGTATTAGTGGCGAAGAGCCTGGCACACAGGGCAGTCTCTTGGAGCAAATTCAGGGTGGCAAGGTAGCTATCCAGCTCAATGGTGGTGAAGAACGGAGGTTTTTGCAGGATGGTGATACAATCACTATTCGTGGCTGGAGTGGCCAAGATGGTGGTCTTGTTGGCTTTGGCGATGCCGTTGGCATGATATTGCCAGCCGTAGAACGGGTGTAATCAATATTTCGATTTCTTCCATACTCCAATACTCCTTTATTGGTATGTTCAGTAAAATAAGAGCTGCAGGAAAATATAGACCAGCATTAGAATGGAGAACCAATATTTCGCTCAACTTCAAGTTTCAAGAATACTTATCTACAATCTTGGTAGGAAGACTGAGAGCAAAAGAGATTGTCTCAACTATCTAAGACTATGTATATACTACGGATGTATAGTCTTTGCATATTCAAGCCACGACACTCCTGAAGTAGACCATCATTACACCTTTATGTAAAGTGTTAGCCACGACCTTGAGGCTTTGATGTGCCTCGCATTCATTATCATAATATGCCATGTCCTCCGTCGACTCGAATACAGAGATTGCTGCCACGGTAAAACCCTGGTTTCGTTGGTCTTCAAATGCTGGCCCAGCAGTGACTGAGAGGATATAGGGCTTTCCGTTCTATGATCGAAACATAGTTAATGATTGTTAGATCGCCTTCGAGGAATCAGTTACTTATTAGATATACCTTCTTTGCTTTGTAGGGCATCTCCTTGTAGATGTTTAGAAGTTTTTCTTGATCTGCCTGATCAGGGATTTTGAAAAGGGTAACACGGGTGATGGGTACGGAAGCCATGTTTGACTTCATTATGGTTGTGTATAGCTGTTTTATAGAGAAGAAAGATGCTCGTTTAGTTGATTGTAATTGTTTCACGGTGGTTTTTGCTTGCGTAGCAACGTGACTACTTCGATATGACAGACGTGTATATAACGACAGCCCCTACGTCGCGGGGATATTCCGTGCGTTGATCCTCGGAACCGGAAAGGTTTTCCGAATGGCCCAGATAGGTACGGTACTCCAACTCGGATACCTTGGTAAACATGGACATTGCATACCTATATTACTTACTGTATTGGAAGAAACTAATGCTCTTTGAACCGTAACGTCGCTTCATTACTACAGCTACAAATCCGGCGAATAATTGTGAGGCAATTGGTAGTTTTCATGCACATCCTAATTAGGCATTTGGGGGCGACAGATTCCCCATGGGGCACAGCGGAGATTTTCCGTCTGCGGTGGACTGTACATACCCCGAAAATGACGACAGTAGTCACATCCCAAAAACAAAAACGTGAGTTGGAACTCCAAATCAATCAACAGCGAGTGAAATCAGGCTGGAAGCTGATATAGTGTTTGTGTATAAACTACAGTAAAGAAAGAATGGCCGCCGTTGAAGAGCAATTGTCGATACTAATGAAACACATGAAACAGCTTGCAAATAATGTCCAAGATATCCGTAATACCCAGAGGACGCAAGGCCATGAGGGTAATGCAGCACAACACCCTCTACCTGTTAGAAGCTCTCCTCGCGGAGATGGACCAACACAGCCACAGTTCATAGGCCCGACGAGTTTCGATTACAACTTCAACATGGCTAGGAACACTCTACAACAGATGGGTATACAGTCAGAAGATTTGAATAGCCAAGCAATGAGTTTGACAAGCCCTTTCCCGAGCCGTGCTCAGAGTCTAGAACCTACCAGAACACCATTGAATGCTGTGTATCGTTGGATAGGCAAGAGATCCAGCATGCACTTGAGGTTTATAGGGAGGAATTGCACCCGGTGTGTCCGTACCTAGATCTCGACGAGATTCGAAAACAGGTGCCATTTCTTTTGAGTAAACCAGAGAAAGAACTGAGTAAAATATCTGATCGACACAGGAAGATGCTGGGTATTTTAAAGATGATCCTAGCTAGCGTGTCTGTTCTTGAAGCGCGAGGCAAGACGACTTTCGCCAGCATCTGGTTGATAGTGTGGAAGACGAAATCAGCACTATTCTTCGACATTCTGAGGTATCGATACCAGATTTGCAAATTCTCACCTTGACAGTAAGTACTCTTTTACAACTATCTTCTTTCCAGGGGAAACCTTTTCCTCACAAAAAGAATAGAGCATATACTACTTCCATTGCGACGAGCCCGTACTTGCTTGGAGAAGAATTGGCAATGCGGCCAGAGCAGCAATTGAAATCGGGTTACATCGTCGTGAGACTCTAGAGAAAAAATTTTTGGATGTCAACATGCAGACTCAAGCATTGAAAATCTTTTGGTGCATCTATGTCTTGGATCACCGCTGGGGCTTTGGCATTGGGATACCGTTCGTACTACACGATGAGGATATTGATCCTGCATTGCCCACGGTTAGTTGCCTTTTCATTTTGATGGACCTTCACCTCGCTAGAAAAATGCCCTAATTGGAGGGAATAGCGTCATTGCGAACCATATCTACGATGCATGATATCCTACGGGCAAATCTGCTCTAAAGTCTGGAAAACTGTGGCTGGCTTTACCAATATCAACTCAATCAGCAAAGACACGGTAAACTACCTTGATTTTCAAATACGGTAGTAGCTAGAGACAATCCCTTCATCACTACAGCTTATTTATCCGCGACTAGGTGATGCCGCACAGAACCAGCCCAGAATTTTGCAGATGCTTCGTACCTTCCTCTGTATCCGTGCAAACCACATGCGTATATATGTTCATCGCCATCATATCCTATCCCCCCACAACATTGCGCAGAACTCGAGCGCTGCACGTTTGGTCATCGATATTGCCAAGGACACTATTCATGTTCTTGTGCATCTACGTGAGACATCTACATTGTATGAGACCCAGCAAGTCCCCTTCAACTACTTTTTGGTATCCGCGTTTTCTGCAATCTTTTTAGGAGTTTGTAATGCTCCAGAGAGGTTTAGTCAGACATGCCGTACAGAATTCTACAGTGCATTAGAACTTCTGTATACTCTATCTGCTAGATCTTCTATAACGCGTCGACTCTGGAAAGGTATCAAGGGGCTACGGCAGATTGCACCGCGTTTGGGTCTGTCCCCTACGAAATTACCAGAAGCCACGACGCTACCTGTATCGATTGACAATTCAATCTACAATAATGTTCATCAGACCGCGTCACCATTTCCTCCGTACCGACAGCGGACAGCGACTACTTCATCGTACATTTCTGATGAGCAATGTATTGCGACTGGCACCTTAGCCCCAACAACAGGGTTTAGTCAATCAATCCTTACCTCTCCAGAGGATTGTCCACAGACCTCCTCCTCTTCCTCCACACAATGCCCACGATTAACAAGTCCTGCAATAACCGAAACTATTTCGACACTCACAGATCCCTTGTCACTTCCCGCATTATGAGATATATACGAGATGGGGAATGATTTGACTACTTTCTTTGAGACTTTTTTCTCGCAGAACCAACAGCTGGCCATGGCGAACCAAGATTCTGCACATATGAACGCCTTCGGTTCAATTGGCGGAGGGCTGGACTTGTCGCAGGATCGAGAGGAGTTGTCTCAATTGTTCGAGACCTTTCTATAGATATGGATACCGGTGCCTGGAGCATCAAAAACTGAGCTGTTAGTGAAAACAATAAACCCAGCCTTGGAAGATGTGTGTAGTCCTTGAGTATACAATTCTAACCGTAGATCTGGTTACAGTCTATGAATGTATGTATGATAGTTGCTTATTCTGACCATGCCATGTGAGACCGGTTTGTCGGTAACTATACTGGCAGTAGTACAGTCGATACAGACTTCAGAGCAGTATTTCCCGCTGATATCATTATAAATTCTAGACCTATGCACCCTGGAACTTATTTGCAGTCACAAAAAGAAAAGTAAGACGATTCAAAGATCGTTTCCAAAAACATCACGTGATAATGTCAACCCTAACACATACGAACGACAATATCCTCAAAGAAACCATAAGAAAAAAAAGGAAGGAAGATCAAGTTTACGACTTGAACTGATCCTCAGTAACACCTTTACCCATCGCAGCAGTACTGCTAATACCACCCGTCACCATAGCAAGACTATGATCAATCAGGTTCGCACCACTCCATTTCTGATGCGTGACAATGTCGACCTTGCGCTCCATCTCGGGTTCTTGGATAAGCTCGCCGTATGCGCGCATACCTTGTTTGGCGTAGGCAGATGCGAATTGATCGGAGATTAGGGCTGTGCTGTGCAGGCCGGCCAGGGTAATGAATTGCCAGCAGTATCCAAGCTTGCCGAGGCGCTCGATGTATGTTAGTTGTTCTTCTTTGGACATGGCGGCTTTCCAGTTGAAGGATGGTGAGAGGTTATATGCTAGTCTGTAGGGGAAAGATTAGTGAACTGATTGATATATCTAGTGACCGTATGTCGGGGGGAATGGCTTACTTTTGCTCGGGCCAGACGGCATGCACACCATCAGCAAACTCCTTGGCTTGCTTGTAATCAGGAAGCTTGCTCTCCATCCAAATCAGATCGGCGAATGGTGCATAAGCGACGGCACGGTTGACGGCGCATTGCGTACCACCCTGGTACCTATAGAAACCCTCTCGGGTTCGGGGCGCATCCCAGTTCCAGTAAATATCCATACCGGTGATTCCCTTGGCAATTGCACGGGCTTCAGAGTTGCTCTTGCCCTTGGCAGCTGTGAGGTACCTGTTGATGAGTTCTTTCTTATTGGCAAAGCTGCCTTGGTTGATGGTGTCGATCACGGCGTCGTCAAATTTCTTGATGCCGGCTTGAGCGATCCATGAGTCTTCGATGGCTTGGAGTTGTTCACCGGATTTGCCGGACTGTTCGGCAGCAACCATCAGGTCATTAAGAGGTTGGAGGCTGGGGTTGGTAGATCCGAGTAAGTAGGCGTGGTCGCGGTAGTCGATGGTAGAAGTGATGAGAGTAGCAGCTTCGGAGTCGGTACGTGCAATGGCAAGGAGGTCGGTACCTATATAGTCAATGTTAGATTCATTCTTTCCATTGGGAGATGGCAAACAGTCATACCCATGATATCAGCCTGGGCGCGAATGGCAACTAAACGATTAATATGTTCACTAATCGGCACCAAGACCTTGCCAGCCATATGACCACACTTCTTGGTGCCCGGCGCCTGATCCTCAATATGTATGCCAGCCGCACCACGTTCAACAAAAAGTTTGGTTAGCTTCATAACAGCAGTGAGGCCGCCATGTCCCGTATCAGCATCGGCGATGATGGGTCGTAGGTAATCGTAGTTTTGCACCGAGCTGCGCTTCTCGCGGGGGGTGGTTATGCGCTCTTCGCGCTGTTTTCGGTCGTGGAAGAGTTGGGCCATAAACAATTGGTTGACTTTATTGGGGACGGTGTTCTAGAATAACGAACATTAGAGCAAGGACAAAAGCGGTGAAGGTGGGTGGATGGCATACCATGGGGTAATCTGCGAGATCAGGAGAGGGCTCATCTGTGGACGATGCGGTGGACGAGCTTTGCCATCCAGAGACATAGATGGTGTCGAGGTATTTGATCATCTGTGTAAGCATAGTGGGTTCCAAGCAACCGTATGTGTAGCTAACGGTTTTATCCTAAAGTACAGCATGTCAGCGTATTCCCATATCCAGAAGTGTTCAAAGCACACTCACGTTGAATCTCTCCTCAAGAATCTTCCATAGCTTCTTAGCTTGTGTATTAGACGGATACTCAATCTTGAGTGTACCACGCTTCGCAACAATCTGCTCAGCTGTAAAGGGGCGCTTGGTATATCGCCATCGTGAGTCAGTCCACCATTGCTTGACGGCGTTGACATCTTCCAGATATTTCTGGTCTTCGAGGTCGAAGTTTGTGGAGGCCATTGTGAATTTTTTTTGTTTCCGGAAGCCAGGTATAATAAAATCAATAAGAGTATTTGTATGTAGTAATCTGGAGGTATCTCCAGGTTCTAACGCTTCACACGTTAGATTGTTTCTAGTATGCAAATATTTACAAAAGCACCACAAACTAAAAACCAAAAAGCGGATCTGAAGCTATTAAAGTAGAAGCAGACATAACCGAAAACCAAGGGCTCCATCAAGCCGAAATCACGAGCCAAGGCACGTTGGACCAAATAATAATGACTCTGACAGTGATGTGTATTCATGACGCCGTCACATACCCGAGTTTTGATAGAGTTGCCGGACACTGTCGGTAAAGGCTCGGAACATGTATTAGCAGATCGTACCACGATACCGTATACTGTACCCCATAAGCCCCGTATTTGTCTTACTATGTATAATACTTTCATAGCTTAGTTGGGAAGAAATACTGTGATTGGCTTGGAACAGAAATATGCCTGATCACAAGCTGGAACGAGCATACATCCTCCGCAATTCGGAGGAGGCGACTTTGAAGATCTAGATTTTTGGTTCGGTGTAGCCAATCACAGCTTAAAAATGGCTGTATCGTAATCATGGTTCATTCGGACTTCCATTCGTCCTTGGGCGAAAGACGTCTTCAGATGGACAGGCTCACTCGGATAGAAGGAGACATTCTGCAAGTACGGAGTATTATCTACTTAAAGGCGCTTTCTCCTCAATTCACTGACACCTTGCCTTGGGAGGCAGTAGTCGAGAGATCAAGAAGATCGCAAGACCAGTTTCCATTTCCATTTTCATTTTCATATTCATATTGTCATTGCATCATGGTTGGTATTGTAACGTTATTACCATACAATACCGGTCCCGTCGAACAAGCTCTATTTACATGTGAACGCAACTCGAAAGATCGATCAATCCTTAATCCTCAGAACGTGCGGGTAAATAATTCAATTAACACAGATAACTTGATTCTCTGTGTCGGAATAGACCGTTCAAATTTAGCACCAGCCCATGTAAGTAACAGTGTTCTTCATAATCCCCAAAGTGAGTCAAAGAAATACGTCGAGTCGACCCCGGTTTTCGCATTTCCAAACTAGTAATAAAAGTGACAATACACGTACACGTATCTTGCTATCCCTTAGACCTCGGCTCTCAGGATTGACTCACAAACATATGCTGGACTGCGAACAAATGTCGGAATGAGTCATTTGAAAGTTGGACATGTCGATTATGGAAGTCTAGTTGCATACTGATTTCAAGAAGGCATTGAATATTGATTGTTGGTATGGGGTGCCGTGGACTGCTGATAAGCCAACCCGATGAGAACGACGGAAGTGATCCGCTCGCTCTTGGGTAGCCATTCGAGGTCATCTAGTCTCTACGATCTAGTAGAATGGATAGAATAGATGAATGTATTTTGATTAATATTATCTCCGGGAATCATCACGCATGCTGTCGATTTAAAAAAAAAAAAACAAAGAGGAAGAAACATCATCCGCTTCATCATATCAGAAAACATACATGCAGAATAGAATCTACTAACACCATGCACCTCTTGATAGCTCCTCTGTCGCATCCTCTAAAAATCATTTTCAGCACAGGCACGAAACATGCAATGATAACATGCACAGTTAGAAAGGAAATTGCTGATCAACAGCCTTGCTGTACGTCTCGTACGGAGTCACTGCTCCCAACGCTCGTCGCTGATGCGCATTCAGGATTTCAAGGCCGTAAACGTAGCTGGCGTTGACCCAACCAAATCTAAATAGAACAAGTTAGCAGACAGACACTCAGACAGAAGGAGAATGTACTAACCCGGTCTTGCTTGAACCTTGATTACCGTATTCAGCTTCGACTCGGTGAGGGTCGATCGGACGTGTGACATCGTACTTTTCCACCACAATACCGTTAAAGTCGACAAATGCTTTGGTAATCATGTACAACCACTTATAAACCAACCGCTCCGCATCGTCTTGATATCCATATCGCATAAGACCCGTCCATGCCAGCATTTGCTGCGGAGCCCATCCAAAGGGATAGTCCCATTGACGATTAGGTCGAGTCAGGCTAATCTCTCCGCGCGACTCTTCGGTTCCAGAAGCCAGACCGCCAGCTTCCTCGAGTCGAGGCAGAGCTTGTCGGACCAGTTTGGAGGCTTGTTCTGGAGTTGCCAGTCCAGCCCACATGGTCCAGAATGTCGTAGCACTCTCATAGAGTATGCAATGTTTCGTGACTGTATCGTAGTCAAAGAACATGCCCTTCTCCTCGCTCCACATCAACTTATCCATGGTGACTTTTCTCTTCCTTGCTCGACGATCCCAAACAGACGATGTTTCAAACTCGATGTTTGCGGTTTGCGGCGTGCGGAAGTCTGAAGGTATCGTCAACTTGTCTTTGAAGTAGGTACGAATGATTCGTGAAATGTCTACTTCGTATTTGTACAAAAGTGAGTTGAGGTCGACGGTGGCTAAGTTAGCGCAGATTCTTTCCAGGCGGTAAGATGTGTCGTGGCCGGATTCACGAACGGCGCGATCATGTAGGAAATATTCGTCAAGATCAGGTTCGGTAATGACTCCATCATTGTAAGCTTTGACAAAGTCTGTGAATGACAAGCCATGCTTTTCAGCATATGGCGTAAGAAGGTGAAGAAAGTGGCTGGCTTCGGTTTCTGGAGGAACGCCTAGACCTTCAGGACGATACCGTGAAAGACCTGTGACGGGATCATATCGTGGCTCTGCAGTCCATACACTGTAGTATTCTTTGATTGCTGCAAGTGTCGCCATTCGTAGAAACTCGAGCGCACCGGGTTCTGTTTTGATCTTGTCGTACACTCTCAATGTCATGTCGGTGAGGAAAGGCGGCTGCGATCGTGTGAGGTAGTATGAGCGATTGGCATTGAGAATCTTGCCGTAGTGTTTGATAGAAAAACAGAAATTGGTCACCATACCCTTGGCCAGGTCCACTCGATCGCTAACCAGCAGACCCAACGATTCCATGTAGCTGTCCCAGCCGTACAGTTCGTTGAACCGGCCACCTGGGACGACAAAAGGAACACCTCGTAGATCTTCCTTGCCTGTCCTTGGATTAATGAACTTCTCCATCTCCAAGGCTAAGAGGCCTGGCTTGGAATTCAAGCTCTTAACGTATTCCGGGGTGATGGGACCCTCCAATTGCTGAACATCCAGCCCCATCTCCGGATTCTGCTCGGCGATTCTCTTGTAGTATTCTAGCTGCTCGGGTGCTCCTGGTGGTACATATATACGGGGTCGCGGGTCGCCGGTCCAGTCCTTGGGATCTAACCCAGCGATGGCGATATTTGAGCCATCAATTCTTCGAGTCAAGGCATTCCAGAAAGTCTTTTTGATAAAGCGAGACAGGCGGCTAACGGGGTTTTCACTCAGGCGTTGTTCGTCAAGCACAATTCTCTTGCGACCGTATTCTCTTGCTATTGTGAGCTCTTGGAGCAGGTTAGACAGCATGTAGGTGCCTCGGACATCGAATTTATTATACCCGTGAGAAGCGGCTGTTCCCACTGAGAAGACCTGCTAAAGTCAACACCCATCTCATATTATGGCTCGGACTTGGACGCTTGCTAACCTTGGGACCAACATCCTCGATTGTGATTTCCATATTCTGATCAGTATCCTCACGTTCGAGCAGAGATGCGATCGTCTTGTCAACATCAATTAGGAACTTGCGAGATGCCAAAGTCGATTCATCTGTGTAAAAATATGTATATGAGTATCTTGTTCCCGGTATGTCGCACTGAAGCTGTACGCACCGTGACTTCCTCGACGCGCGGGCAACTTTCCGAGAAACTCCTTGATATCATCCCGATTGACCGATCTCAAGTCCTGCTTCCCGATTCTCATCAGTTACGGTCGCTCTTATCCCATACTCGATTGGTACTCACGGCCGAGAACGTGCGCCGACGGTGGTGTCCATCGGGCTCGCCGTAGTAGATTTCAGGCTCGGAAAAAGGGTCGGCCGCTATGGAGATGGCGTGTTCCAAGCGTTGTTGCGAGTTCATGGTAGAATGCCAGGAATTGTCCACCGAGTGGCTACGAAGCAATTGAGGGAAGCTGTGTTGGTATAGATCCAAGAATCTCGAGGCGGGCGGAAGGTTATCGGCGGAAATGGCGGTAAGACAGGGGGGTATATCTCGGCGATCGATAGGACTTGTTGTCTTGGTCTATCCAGGATCTGATGAAGGATGATGATGAAGTCCTCGTGTCTACGGAGGGAGGAGAGTAAAGGAGGAATTATTATTAAGTTTGGAGGACAGTGAGGAACAGGAAGAGAAGACTTTGCCTCCCACCCCCCACGCGATACAAAATTCCCAAATTCCCAAGGGCCAATTTTTTGGTTTCGTCACCGCGGGATCTGACATGATGCCACCGCCGACCCACTTGCGCCTCCTTATCTTTGGGAGGCCACATAGTGCCACCTACTATAGAGATGGAGTAGTACAATATCATTATGGAAGAATATCTACAGTCCGACAGGAAATGGCCCGAATTGCTACTGGATCAGGTGGCGGAAAGGGATTTCTTTTTTTAATCTACTACGTATCGCTTTAATATATCTTTAATATCCTTAATATATCGTCAACACCGGCGGGCATGCACTCCGGCTACTTGGCGCGGCAGCCGCTGCTAGCCAGCCCTCGCTGCGGTTAAGGTCACAGCTTTGGGCTGACCACCATCCCGCCGTCCAGCGCAATGGTAGCACCGCTCACATACGATCCCGCCTGGCTGCTCAGAAACAGACAGGCGCCCGCCACATCTTCCGCTTTGCCGATGCGACTCAGAGGAATGTCCCTTACCAGGGCTGCCTCCCTCTCGCGCAGGGTGGCAGCCATCATTTTGCTAGGAAAGGGGCCGCATGCCAAAGTGTTGGATCTAAGACAACAAAGCAAGGGTGTTAGTCAGAGTCTGACGGGGGCGGTTTGACAAAATATGGCACATGACCACTTTCCCACTCACGTGATGTTCCTTTTTCCCAAATTATTCGCTAGCGCGCGACTCAAATGGTGCAGGCCAGCCTTGGAGGCCGAGTATGCAAATGTTTCCATTGGCGGAACCCGCAGGCCATCGACCGAGCCGATATTAATAATTCGCGACGGATCGCCTTCGCTGGCGCCCTTTTCGAGGAACGGTGTAAGGAGCTTGGTCAGATCGAAGACCCGGTGAAGGTTGAGAGTCAGGACGCGAGTCCAGGCCGCTGAAGGGTATTCATCGTAGGGGGCTCCCCACGTGGAACCCGAATTGTTGACCAAGACATGGAGCTCTGCCGGAAAAAGCAAGCATGGACTATTTAGTTATTTTGTCCGACGGAGGGCAATCTGAGCCGAAAAAGGAAACCTTACTATTCTCGCGTTTCCCAAATTCTTCGACCAACTTCTTGATGTCCTCCTCCTTGTAGAAATCCGCGGGGATGGCGTGCGCCGTGCCTTTCCCAAGGGCATTGAGCTCGCTGACGGCTGTTTCGCATGCCTTGGCGTCGCGCGAGGAGATGTAGACTGTAGCACCGTTCGTCACGTATCCTTCTGAAATCATTCGACCGATTCCTTTGGCGCCGCCTGTCACCAGGACGACTTTGTCCTACGAGGGGGACCAGACCGTCAGGTTGTCGGCGCATGAAGGAAGGACCAAAATAGAGGCTTGCTCACCTTGACATTGAAGAGGGATTGAATATCCATGGCTCAAGTATATAACGAAGTATATAACGAAACAATATTGGAGATATGTTTCCAAGTCAATCCACGACTAGAGGAAATGAATCCCATCGTGACACATCGTGTCACCCAGCAGCATCGCGAACGAAGAGCTATCAGAATACCCGTAGAACCGGCAAAGCGCCGAGGCTGAAGGCAATGATGGAAGGCTAGTCCTGTTTGGGCCGCCTATAGGGCTTAAATTCTAGGGCTTAGTGGGGACATCCCCGCCCTTTCCCAAAGCCAGACTTTTTCGAAACTGTTTATAAAGTACGTACGAGTTACCTTGGGTCAGTCGTGGCACCGGATCATTCCGGTAATAAATCAGCATGGAGGAACTACTGGCAAAACACCGCAAAGAGCAACGTGATCTCCAGGCTCGAATAACCCAGAAAAAAAAGAACGCCACGAAAAAAACACGCAAGGGCGTCAACGATGAATGCGATCGGCTACAACAAGACTTGAAGACACAGCAAGAACTCGAGCTTGCACAATTGAACGGAAACGCAGTTGCTCCTGCGGCCGAGAGTCTAGACAACCTTGCTTTGGACGATGATCACGAGACGACGCCTGCCAATACCGCGGAGGTTAGCGATGTGGCCGGGAAACCCGCCCCAACAGAAGGCGATAATGGCAACACACGAGCAAAAAAACCGAACCGGCAAAAAGCACGACTAGCTCGCCGAGAGGCAGAAAGAGTAGCCCAAGCAGAAATCGCCGCCGAAGAAGCAGCGAAACAAACCGATCACCGCGGGAATGAAAAAGAGGTGATGGAGGCGGCTTTCAAACGACTAGGCCTACAGGAAGTTGAAATAAACCCGGATGGACATTGTTTATACTCGGCCATTGCGCATCAACTGGATAATCTGGGACTAGGACTGAAACCGGATCCTGCGCGAATCGTTTTACAGCCGTCGACACTCTCACGCGTCGATACGGTGACTTCTCCCAAGAATGACGGTTATCGCGCTGTACGAGCGGTTACGGCGGACTATATAACGGAGCATCAAGATGACTTTGTCCCTTTTATGGAAGACCCACTTGACGAATATGTTAAGAAAATAAGATTAACGGCTGAATGGGGCGGACAGTTGGAGCTACAGGCGATCGCTCGCGCCTATAATGTAGAGATAAACATTCTGCAAGGCGACGGACGGGTTGAGAAGATCCAATCTGGATCGGAATCCGACGAGGATGAAGTCAAGCGGATTTGGTTGGCTTATTATAGACATACATACGGACTGGGAGAACATTATAATGCATTGGCACAAAAGACCGCGGCGGCCTGATCTGATCTGTCCTCGGTCATATATTACTTTCTCATTTCTCTAATATACAGCAGACATCACTTTCAAGAATTGGACACGTTTCGTCGACGCCATACTGCGACGCGATCGGTGACTTCGCCCGTCTTTTCGTCTTTGCCGACCGGATATGTTCGCTCCGGCTGGAAGTGCTCGGCTCGCACAAGTCCCGAAGGGCTCGGTTTCCGTGAGGGATCAACTATAACATTGCCATCCGAGTCATAAGCAATTTCTTCACCTGGATGACTCAAATGCTCAAAGTATGCAGACGACGGCGATGCAAAAGGTGGTCCCAGCAATTTCGGATCTTTGAGTCGCGGCCATTCAAGACAAATCAGAGAACCAGTCGGTGCGGGTGCAAGCAGTTGACTATGTCTCAGAGCCCATTGTGGTCGTAGCCATGGTTGCAGAGCGCAGAAAAACTAGTGCAGATAGATTAGTCATAGAAATCTGAAAAGATCTGCCAATATAGGAGATCAAGAAACGTACAGTATAGTCATATATAAGATCAAATGAGCCCTCCGGAAGCCCGAGGTCCTCCAACCAGTCATCCTTGAAATAATCGCCTTCAACGTAGACTACTTTCCCCCGCCCAACCTCGGCATCTTTGACGGGGTACTTGTCAGTATTCGCAGTTGCATATGCCTTCGCATACTCAACAGCCGTACGGCTATAATCAAGCCCATACACATCAAACCCAAAACTAGCCAGAAGCAGAACGTCATAACCCGTGCCACATCCTGGGACCAGAGCTCGTCTACGCCGTCCTGCAGGCTTTTGCGCATAGACTCCTTCCCCGGATTCCTTCCATCTCATCAGAATATCTTCTAGAGCGATGCTGTGACAACCCCGGTCCCAGGGTAGCGTTTCGTTTTCTTGCTTGTTGTTCCATAGTTCGGCCCAGCCCTTGACGTAGGTTTCGCCGGGGTATTTGGCCATGAGGTCGCGCAGAGCGCTTGGTGGTAGAGTCGGATCAGGCATGGTGATATATGTTTACCCAGATAAATATGAGATTAGACTTCTTTTTTTTTGGCCTCTGTTCCCGATGTTGAGAGGTCGTTGATGAGGCGTTAACTACACTACGAGTAGGTTTACCTACATGAGCAGAACCGAACTCCCGTGCCGCCAATCATCGGCATTTGCGCGTCCCACATGACAACGTCACTGTATGACGTTGTTGTCTATAGAAGATATATGTTGAGTTGGTACAGTATCTTCACAGCATCGCATTACCAAGTCCATATGTCTTACGCTCTACGCCGACACTGTACGTGTACGTGCTACAGTGTGTATATCAAAATTAAGGCACCAAGGCCACCGGAGAGACGCCGCTCGGGATCTCGGCACTTAGCCTTCAACATTCGAAAGTGCCGAACAAAAACGATGGAGAACTAAGATCCATATCGGTCCCCTAGGATTATTCCAAGTGCTCTACGTATGGCTGGCGCGGGGAACAACCTCTGCCTAAGTAGGTAGTAAGAACCACTTGATCAGTGATAGCTCTTAAGTACTAATAAGTGAAAAGTGGGTATTCCTACTGCGGACATGACTGAGAAACTAAGTTAACATAGTTAGTAGGTACCGAACTGGGGTTGAATTTTTATACTAAATGGAGATAAAAAACCATTTTGAACTTCTTCTCTTCTTCTCTTTTTTCGTGCTTCCTTGCAGTTGATTCGACATACACAACTTTCGGACGGTAGGAGGAAGATTTAAAACGTGCAGTGGGAAGCCCTAATTTGGTCATTCATTACATAACGTCAACTGTCTGTTCTACGCTTTTCGAACACTGTACAATCAATCCAAAGGGCAAATCTCAGATTACGGTAATACTTAAATCAAGTCTTGCAGCGAAGTGAATAATACCGTCAACAACGACAATTTGGACTCAAGAGAGGGCAATTTGTGGGATGACAAACTACCCACGGATACTTATCCGTCTGGTATACAATCGAGCCTAGCGAGGATGAATCCGCCGAGCGAAGATAAGGACCTTAGGGAGAAAAACATAGTGCCGACTGAAAATCCCAATGATGCGCAAACTCTGACTGAAAAAGAAGTCCATGAAGTTGATCATCGTCATGAAATTGAACCCGAAGCTCTTGTCAACGAAGATGATCACTCCGATGCATCGACGATATCTGAAGCCGTCAACAACAACGGCGAGAACGACGGCGATCGAGACCTAGAAGGATCCTCAGAAGTCGTCCGACGCATCACAACAGAACTCGGTCCACCCATAACAATCCCCCGACTAAAACGTCGTGGACTTTTCGCCCAATTAGCCATCATCCCCGAAATAGAGAATGGAAAGACATACCCTCGACGAACGAAATGGTACATCACCGCAATCGCTGCAGTGGGCGGTGTCGCTGCACCGCTTGGATCGGCCATTTTCTTGCCATCGCTACATCAGGTTGCGACTGATTTGAATTCGACGCCAACCATTGTCAACTTGTCTATTGCCTTGTATATGTTGGCCATGTCGATTTTCCCGCTTTGGTGGTCGTCTTTCAGTGAGGCCTTCGGACGACGGTCAATTTATATTGTTTCTTTTGCCCTTTTTGCGCTCTTTAATGTGCTCGGCGCCATTTCTCATAGTATTGGCATGCTGATTGTCATGCGATTGTTGGCAGGTGGAGCATCAGTAAGTTTTCAATTCTTACGGATCGCTGAAGGATTCATCGCTGACCGTCATCTAGGCATCTGTTCAAGCTGTTGGCGCTGGCACAATAGCAGATATTTGGGAGATCAAAGAGCGAGGCCAGGCAATGGGCTATTTCTACCTTGGACCTCTTTGCGGACCACTATTCGCGCCTATCATTGGCGGTGCATTGGCCGAAAGATGGGGTTGGCGATCTACCATGTGGTTCATGGTCATCTTCGGTGGTATCGTTTGGATTCTCATCCTGTTCGGATTGCCAGAAACGTTGGCGGTGCGAAAGAGTCCCATTCTACAATCGGATCCAGCCACGGAAACTCATCTGGAAAGAAGCACCAGCCGCGTATCCTCCAAAGTCGCACAAAACAGTGCAAAGGTCTTGAAGACCCTGAAAATAATGCTTGTTGACCCACTCTCAATTATTTTGTATCTGAAATTCTTCCCTATTGCCTTGACGATCTACTACGCGGCGATCAGTTTTGGTTCCTTGTATGTACTCAACATCAGCATTCAAGAGACATTCGGAGCTGCGCCGTACAACTTTTCCACCTTGATACTGGGTTTACTCTACATCCCTAATTCGCTCGGGTACTTGATTGCGAGTATCGTGGGCGGAAAATGGATGGACAAAATCATGCATCGTGAGGCTGTTAAAGCAGGCAGATTCGACGAAAAGGGGCGTCCGATCTATATTCCCGAAGACCGTATGAAGGAGAATGCTTGGTTGGGAGCTTGCCTATACCCTGCCGCGCTGCTTATGTATGGATGGACTGTGGAGTACCACGTGCATTGGATTGTGCCGGTATGAACTCCCATCGCTCCTCAGAACCTTTTCGTAAAAATCTAGACACTGACATGTTATGCGTAGATGATTGCAAACTTCGGCTTCGGAATAGGATGTATGCTAATCTTCGCCCTCGTCACAACAATGCTCACCGAGATTCTACCCCGCAAATCTTCAGCTGGCGTAGCTCTCAATAACTTCGTTCGAAATATCTTCTCCTGCATCGGAGCGGTAGTCACGTCCCCAATCATCAGCGGCATTGGGAATGGATGGTTGTTTACGATCTTGGCCCTCGTCGGCTTTATTTCTGGTGTGACTGTTTTGGTACTTATGAAGAAGTATGGACCGAGATGGAGGGAGAAGGGTATTGATCAGTAATTCTTACGGCCTTCTGCGATAAGGAGGATTTTACTTTCGATGATGGGTAAATTGTAGATAAGGACTAAATTTTTCGGCATATAAGAGTATGTACAACAATAAAATCATCTTCAGGTTGATGAGATACGAAGAGAAATCCTAGGGAGACATGGAGGTAAATAGAAGCTGCACATTATAGAGCACTGTGATAGCTGTTCCTTGAGACTGCCATGGATTCCTCGTGTTCTTCCTTCCCTTCCCAATGCATTCTATTACCTAGGAAGAGCGAGAGAAAGAATATTCTTCCCTCGTCACAAATTCGTACCAGTTTCAGCTTTTCTCAGCCTCCGTGGTTCACCATGTGGCCAATGAAATCTGGAATCTGAAATTCCCCTCCCAGTTTTGCTTGATAAAGCTTCCCCTTCTTGAGATGGTTAACATGAAGCGTCCAAGTCAATGAATACAATGCCGCTTCTTTTTTTGGTGGCTTTGCTTTTGTCATCCGATACCCCGGAGGGCTTTTGTTGTAATATCAGTGAATTCAGGGATTATATATATGATACTAATTACACAAACGTTACCAGCAGAGGAAATTCTCCATCATTGAAGGATACTGCAAACCCTTGGAAGAACAGGAAGAAAACATCAAGGAACCTCCTCGATCCGCTCTCAAACGAAAATGCTGTCACAACACGACGCTGTGCAATGTCTCAAGAGCACCTTCTCCTAAATATCATGCTGTAATATAATCAAATTTCCTATTAAAAGGCCCAAGCTCTCTGGAGATAGTTTATACATATATCATAATCATCATGAATTCGTCAAGTTCCTGCCGTTACAATCAACCAAAAAGCCAGATCCAAAAAGCCCCTAAGAGCAATATGTATAAATAAGTACATTGTAGAAGAGTAAACGCTCTAGATGTCCCGAATCCCGCAACACAATGCACGTATTTCAAACTTGAAAACGAATGATAGCAAGCAAATAAAATTATACAATCTCTGTCCGAGAAATCATAACCATAAACAAAGAAATCCAATCTAAAATACCCGAATCGATTTGAATAAACCACTAAGTCGAGATCCCGAACCAGAACCGGATCCAGATTTTGAATTCTGTTCTGGCTTCGGTCGTCGAGTACTTCGTGCATGTTCGGTTGTACGCTCATCTTTTCGACGATCGTCGTGATGTCGACGCCGTTCTTCTGCAGGCTCCTCCCGTCGGCGTTCAGAGCGATGCGGCCGATCTCGTCTCGCCTCCTCTCTAGAGCCGCTAGATCTCTTCTCCTCTTGAGAGCGACGACTTTGGCCAGAGTGATGTGTGGGTGATCTCCGCGTCTGCTTTGGCTCGGGCGGGGGGACAGCGGCAACAGCCTTTATAGCATTAATGACAAGTAATGGCCCATTGGTGTCTGATTCACCAGTGGTTAAGGATTCAATTACCTTGCGTGCCAGAGGGTCAGACTCTGGCTTCGGTGATGCCTCTCTCCTCTTGTGTCTGCTTTGACTCGAAGAATGATCAAATGATTGCCGTCTCGTACGACCGCTGCTTCTGCTGATGTCCTTGCTCTTGCGGCGTTCAGCTTCTCGGAGTTTTTCCTTCTCAGCCTCGCGTTTGGCACGTCGAGCTGCTTCTTCTTGTCTTTGCTTCTCCTGTGCTCGTTCAAGTTTGAGTTTTGCCTCCTTTCGTTGCTTGGCTTCTTGTTGTCGGCGAGCTTCCTCGAGTGCCATTGCCCATCGGTTCTTCAGTAAACCACTGTCGCCCTTTGGACGTTCCAGTTGATTTTTTACTTCTCTGAAACGCTCCGCTTGACCTCTGCTAGCTTCCATGGAGGTTTTTGAAGGTCTGTCACGACTCCATCCAGAAGTGTGACGTCGTCTTCTGCGGGCAGAAGGTTCACGGTCAACTACGGGTTGGTCATCGTCAACAATAGCCGATTCGCCAGGATTGTTTGCTTCAACTACTTCTTGAGGCACTCGCTCAACAGTCTCAACTTCCTGAGGTGCCCGGTCGATAATCTCTGCTTCAGGTACTGGATCTGCAGGCTCTGGAGCTGCCTCTTCAACGGGGATGTCCCTCGCGACTGGCTCGTCACTGACAAGCTGGCTGGGGGTTTCGGCGGGTAGCTCTTCGGCGGCAGGAGGAGCTTCAGGGGGTTCGGCTTCAGCAGGTTGCTCAGCCACCTCCTCTGGAACTGCTACTGGATCTTCGGCAGGAGCTTCTTCAACAGGAGGCTCCTCAGCCGGGGCCTCCTCCGGTTGCGCTTCGGCAGCTGGCGGTTCGCCTGCAACAACTTCTTTGGCAGGTTCATCCGATAGCACTTCTGGGGGAGGTGGACTCTCTTCTACCGGTTCAGCGGCTGAAGATTCTTCAGCAGCGGGTTCTTCGGTCGCTAGCTCAGGAGCGGGTGCTTCCTGAACAACAGGCTCTTCCGCTGGCGGTTCCTCGGGTGTAGACTCTACAGCTGGCTCTTCAACAAGCTGTTCTGTAGGCATATCCACATCAACCACTTCCTCAACAACTGGTTCCTCAGGAGCTGGTTCCTCAGGAGCTGGTTCCTCAACAAGCTCATCCTTAGATTCGTCTGCAAGAACCGTTTCCTCTGGAACCGGCTCTGGTGTGGACTCCTCGACAACCTCTTCAACCGGTGCTTCCTCAGGAATGACGTCTTCAGTAACAGTTTCCTCTGGAACGTCAGTCGCTGGCACTTCTGTAACAACTTCTGTTTCAGCAAGTGGTTCATCTGGTTCTTCGGGTACAACTTCAGCCGCTGCTGGGCTTTCTTCGACGGATGGCTTCTCGGCGGGTGGATCGTCTACTGCCACGGCCTCGACAGGCTCAGCTTCTGCAGCGGGAGCGGCTTCCTCCTCATGCTCTGGTGCATCAGTAGACGACTCTACGGCTGCCTCTGGTTCATCCACTTCTGTTGCGGGAGAAGACTCTTCAACAGACTCGACCGCTTCCTCTACCTCTGCCACGGCTTCTGGTGCCTCGGGCTCAGCTTCAGGTTCAACTTCAGGTTCAGCTTCAGGTTCAGCCTCAGGTGCAGCAGGCTCTTCCACTTCAGCATTCGCCTGCTCGTCATCGTGCACATCTATATGATCCTCTTCTTGTACAACCGGTGCTGATGCCTCTTCTTCAGCATCTTCCGCCGCTTGTCTTGCTTCCGCTTCTTTCTCCGCCTCAATACTGTCTTGTTCTGCAGAAAAGTCAATTTCAGAGAACTTGTCATCATCTAACACAGTGCGTAAGATTCCAAATCAGGGTTTGTACAAATTGGGGATTACCTACCATTCTCGTTCGCTTTTCCGTCATGAGCATCAGAGGGTTTTTCGACTGCATCGTAATCGTCATCCATTTCCCAATCGTCGAGTATCTCCTCAGCTGGAGTGACTGCCGTGACATCGGCAGGGATATCCGCAGAGGTATCTTCCTTGGCTTCCTCGACAGTCTCCTCTGCTAGGGTCTCTGCAGGAGGTTCCAGTGTGGACTCCGCAACATCTTCTTTGACTTCCTCGGTAGTCTCTGTTGCTGGGGTCTCTACAGGTGCCTCTGTAGGCGGTTCCGGTGTGGAGTTGTCTGCAGTCTCTTCTAATCTAGGAGTGGCTTCTTCGGCTGGGATTTCTTCTACCGGCTCTGGTGTCTGGGCAACTTCCCCTGGGTCTTCGGCAGAAATCTCCTTGGACGTCTCTTCAGGCGAGGATGCCTCTTGTTCAGGAGCTTCAACCTTCTCTTCCGCAGCGGGTTGTTCCTCAGCAACTGGTTCTTGTGAGACCGGTGTATCTTCCGATGCTTCTTGCCCAGTATCTTCTACTGCAGGTGGCTCTGAAGCAGCAGGTTCTTCTGCGGGTGCCAGCTCTGGAGGTGCTTCTTCAGGCGGTTCTTCAACTGGCGGGGCCTGACCTTTTTTCTTAGCTTTTTTGGCATTCTTTTTCGACTTTTTCGAACCACCAAAGCCCCCCCAGTCACTTGTCGCTTTCGGTGACTCTTCAGCTACTTTCTCTTCTGCGGGGGGATCTATTTTGGCGGCTTCTTCAGCCGGAGGTTCTTCAGGTGTTACCGGGGCTTCTGGTTGAGACTCGACGGGAGGAGAGGAACCACCATTTTTCTTTTTGCTTTTCTTGTCGTTCTTTTTCTCCTTTCGTTTGCTCTTCTTAGAATTACCACCAGTTGGTTCATTTTTCGGTGGCTCAGCAGGACTTTCCTCATTGGTAGGTTCGGGCTCTGTAGCATCAACTGCCGTTTCAGCCTCTGCCGGTTCCTCTGCTGGTGCCTCCGCCTTTGGTGTCTCTCCTTGAGCAGGCGGCTCATCAGATACAGGTGCCTCTATGGATGCCTCCGTCGGTGGTTCTGCTGCTGGAGTCTCTTCAGGCTTGTCGGCCTCGGTGGGCTGATCTTCGGCTTCGGGTTTTGCAGCTTCTCCTTCTGGAGCTGCATCCTCCGCTGGAGGGGTGTCCGTCGATGCTCCCTCTGTTGAATCATTCTCTACTGTATTATCAGCAGGTGGCGCCTCCACTGCCTTGGTGTCGTCTAGCTGTTCTTCTTCTGTAGGTTGCTCCTTCTCTGGGGCAGCCTCTGCTTCCGGAGCCTGCTCAGTGGCGGGGGTTTCTCCTGAACCGGCATCTGCACATTTCTCTTCCGTGGGCGCAGCATCTTCTACCGGCGGAACGTCCTCTGTCGATGGTGCGTCTTCTGCGGGTGGAGCATCTTCTACCGGCGGAGCGTCCTCTGTCGATGGAGTATCTTCAGCCGGCGCGGCGTCTGCTGCTGGCGGAGTGTCTTCTGTAGATGGGGCATCCTCTGTTGAAGGGGCATCATCTGCTGGTGGAGTTTCCTCTTTGGGAGAAGCATCTTCCACTGAAGGGGTTTCTTCTGTTGGTGTAGCCTCTGTCGTTGCAGTCTCCTCTGCTGGCGCGTCCGGTGGCGTATCTTCGCCATCTCCCTCCTTTACAGGCTCTGCTGGTGCACCGGCGACTTCAGTCAAATCACCATTTGCTGGAGCATCTCCTCCACTCCCGTCACCCTCAGTCTTTTCCTCACTTTGAGGGGCCGGTTCTTCATCCTTTGTCTCCGCCGGTTGGTCTGAAGGAGTCGGGGCTGTGTATAACTTAGCATGCAATTGAAAATATATCACTTTGAAAGGTACTTACTATCGTTATCGGGCGAAGGTGGTTCTTCTGGAGGCTTGGGTTGATTCTCCTCGGTAGTCTGTTCAGCGCCCCCCTTTTCCGGTTCAGTGTCAGCAGCTTTTTCTTTCTCTTCTTCTTTCTTCTCGTCTTCCAATGGCAGTGACACCGAAGGTTTGGGGATAATGGGGTGATATGTGAAGCTGAGGGTTTTACGGTCAAAGGTTTGATAGTGATGATTACTATCAAACTTTTGATATGTAAAGTTGGGAACTTGTGCGTACTTCATTGTTGCCATCTACAGAGGCTTGGGGGTCAACATGAAATGGTGTGAAGGCAGTCTTCTTCTTCTTATTTTTCCTGCCCATGCTCGTAGGCAGGCCACAAAGAAAGGGGTGGAATGTTGACGATTAGGTGTAGAGAGTATGACGGCAACTGCAGGATAATCACCCAAATCGATAGCTTGTGGCAGCAAATGCAAATGACAAACTAAAATTCAGGTCGATGTATCACACAATGCGAAGTCTTAGTCAGAAGCTCCTAGACGGATCCGGAATGGTTGTTCCTGGAAAATCCTTGTCAGAAAAACACGAAATGGAATCTCGAGTGACAATGGATGAAAATTGTAATGCGACGAACCAGAGAATAAATCTTCAAAACCCCCAATAGAGGTGAGTCAAACGGGTTACAAGGGCGCCTTTTCACTCAATAACGCCACTGGGGCCACGTCTTGAATTGATTTGTCTCTTATAGAAAGAATAGAAAAATGTACACAAAGTCACAAAACAGTCATCCGGCAGAAACTGGGTAGCGATTTTCCTCCCCGGCAACAGCGGGTTGTCACCCAAGCTGGATGGGGGTGGTATGCATCGTGGCATCATATTAGGAATAGTGCTATGCTGGCTGTTTGAGACGGACATACAGAGTAGATCCACAGCAGTACCTATTTTGATGTCTGTATGTCCTGAAAATTGATGACCTACTGTTGCTAAGTCAGATGACAACGAAGTGTTTCTGGGCCCGATGGACCTTGGAGGGGACACGCCATCTGGAGTCTCCTGTTCATTCGATCTGTGCCAATGGTGGAACCTGTTCAATGTGTATTATTATCGTACCGCCAAGTGTCGGTTGTACGTGTAATTTCGTTTGACCAGTGTCGATTCTGCAGTACGTATCTCCATCATGTTGTTGATGTTCTCGCGTCCTCCAAGGTTCCTGCCCGACGCCTGTTTTTTTCAATTCAATCGACCAATTAGAGGAACAATTCATCATGCAGGATTATTACCACCCAATTCCGGCAAGCTGGTCAGATACAGAACTTGCAGCAAGTCATGCCAATCAAATGGTTGTTGAAAGTGAAGCGAAACTTCATGCAGGACACCCCGCCGAAGTCGACTGATGCCCAGTTCAAGGCTCCGCTCGATCTCCACTCCGCATGGGAAGAGAGATTTACATCTGACAGCTGCCCGTCTAGTAAAAGGGCGCTCTCAACTGAAGCATGACAGAGATAGATCTGAGTCTCAACCAACTGTAGACTTTCAAGAGTCAATGGCAAGCACAACAAGAGTATTCATCATGTGGCAGGAGCAATGTTGACAATTGCCCAACGCGAAAAGAAGGAGAAGCTCACGGAGACTCTGAGTTGGCCATGGGCCCGCTAAACCTCATACATACTAGAGTGGTGGAGAAACCCAACCAGGGGACGTAACTTATTCCCAAAGAGGAAAGGTGCAGTAGGCACCGCAACGGCCCGCACCATGCAGCTCTGGGATGCCCTGGCAGCTGATTGGCTCATTTTCCTCTAGGTTTTCCCTCACTTTTGATACTTCCCAGTCCTCGACTCTTTTAGGCATCCCACCCCTTGGAATTGCACCGTCGAGGCCTCAATGCGAATGCACTACCATGTACATACCCCTTTGTAATGCATGGCCAAACTCCTCAAGTGTGTCGTTTTCTCAAAATTCGAAACATGTGCCTACTCATGATACAATCGTAACATATCTCTGTCATGCTGCTTGAGACGATCAAGATGTGAGAGAAATTACCCTTGCTTCGATCATGAGATTACATCAATTTGATTCCAGACACTGTGCCAACTACAGTTGAGTATGCATACTCATTCAATACTACAGGCCGGAATCTGCTACCCTTTTCCCGGTGTTCGTCACAATGGTGAGAAGGGCGCATAAGGAGTTTACACTTGAATCGAGTCTTTGTCCTCTAAATTCTGGGGCCAGACAAAAAAGATAGATCTATCCCACGATCATCAAACTAGTTCAATGTTCATGCATAATGCAACCAATGACGAGTTTCCGATACATTTTCGCCGGCAAAACGAGTCAACGACATATGATTTCTTTTTCTCCGGCTACAACGGAATAGCCATGCCGTCGCCCCTTGGATCGCTTCCGGCACTATAGATCAACTGGCCATCATCATAATGAACCCTTATCAATTGGCCGCGTCCAAACATGCCCCGCCGATGTCCAGTCAATACTTCAACCAGGTGTCCAAGCTTTCGAAGGCCCTCCACGGTTTCATCACTGATACCTTCTTCAACATACACCGTGCGATCCAATACTTTGCCGTCTTCGGGAGCCCCCGCACCTATGCAGATGCGCGGGGAATCCAAGGCCGATTGGGGGTTATAACCAAAGGCTAACATGTTCAGTAGCACCTGTACATGACCTTGGGGTTGCATGAAGCCACCCATGACTCCGTACACGGAGTGAAGGGACCCGTCCAAATTGGTGATCATAGCGGGGATGATGGTGTGATACGGGCGCTTATTTGGAGCCAGGACATTTGGATGTCCCACCTGTAGCGAGAAGTTGGAACCTCGGTTCTGTAGGGTGAAGCCACAACCAGCTGGGATGATACCAGTACCGAAACCGGCGTAATTGCTATTTATGAAGGAGATTCCATTTCCATCCTTATCTGTGACGGCAAAATACACTGTATCACAGTGATTGTGGGCGGGGCTACCATGGTTCAGTATATCAGACGCCTTGCTGGGATCGAACAGTTTTGCCCGTTCGGCCAAATAAGGACGAGAGATCAACTCCTTTGAAGGCACTTTCACGACATCGGGATCGGTTACCCACCACCTGGCATCGGCAAAGGCAATCCGTAGACTTTCAATCACAGCATGAAGGTATTCGGCCGAGTTATGCTGTTCTGGCGAAAACCGCGGGATCTTGCCTACGCGCTCTAGTTCTTCGAGGA
This sequence comes from Talaromyces marneffei, assembly GCF_009556855.1. NCBI lineage: Eukaryota > Fungi > Ascomycota > Eurotiomycetes > Eurotiales > Trichocomaceae > Talaromyces > Talaromyces marneffei. Next base: position 941,018 of record NC_072350.1, on the reverse strand, counting down.
TGCCAAGAGCCATCAAGGCTACAATGCCCTGACCATTAGGAGGGTGTTCCCATACCTCAACACCGCCTTCACTTCCGTCGCTAGCAATACCTTGCTTTCCTACGCCTTGCCCTTTAAATATGAGTGATATTGCGTCTACCTCTTGGCTTCCGCTGTCTGCATGATGCTTCAGATCGTCCAGAGTTAGGTATCCTCCAAGATCTTTGAGCACCTTCACCGTCTCTTCGGCAATGCGTCCCTCATAGAAGCCTTTCTTTCCTTCGGCAGCTAATGCTCTGAATGTTCGGCCCAACGATGGATTTTTCAGAATTTCTCCAGGTTGCGGCGCCCTCACGCCATCTGGTGCAGATGGATCGTGCTTGAGCATTTCATTGAAATTTGGAGATGCATTACGAAGCAGCTTCTCGCCTTCGTGCCACTAAGCCGCTAATTAGTTCAGACATATCTCAATTTTTCCTTTTCGGCCGTCTTACAAAGCGTGAAGCAAACTCGGATACGGGAAACCCTTTCTCAGCAAGTTCGATGGCCGGTGTCAAGATCTGCTCTACTGACAGCTTCCCACTGCCGAATTTTTCGATCGTATCTATCCAGCCTGCGGCAGCACCGGGAGTGGTAGCTGCAAGAGCACTTTCGAATGGAATAGCACCCGCATCCTCCGGTGAGATTCCAAGGTCCTGTCGAACCTTCTCCAACGTGGCATTGGCAGCATATCGGCCTGAACCGTTCATAGCATGAATCTTCTTGGTTGAGGCATTGTAGTAAAGGCAGAACATATCGCCTCCAATACCTGTTGAGCTTGGTTCAGTGACATTGAGAGCCGCGGCTGTAGATTCGTATTAGCTTTGTATCTTTTCTACGGCAATAGCATTATGAGATCATACCAACTGCCACGGCAGCATCCTAAGCAATATCATTGTTAGTTCTGTTCCGTTACCCAATAAAAGTCGTGGCATACCGCTGCATTTCCCCCTTCGCTCAAAATTCTCAGGCCGGCAGCAGCAGCCAGGGGTTGAGTGCAAGCTACTATACCATTCGTGCTATGAACAGTGCTTCTCCGACTTGCAAAGTCGGCGTACTTCGGTGTTGACGCCGGGTATACAGCCTTGGCATTCAGCATGGTCCTTGACGTCCGTGAGCGATTGACGAAGCGATATGGTTCGTACTAAGCGTGTTGTTTCTAGCTATCAATCGTGGTGTCTTTGATTGAGAGTCGTGCGAAGAAGAAGTTGTCTTGTTTGTCCTCTCAATGAATCAATCGGTTGTACAGCGTACACATGTGACGTGTTTACGGAACCCCTCCCGATATTTGGGGATTTCGTGGGTTAACAACCTGCCGTATTCGTCATCTCGTGGGTCCCGCCTGTTAAATCCCTTGTGAGGTGTACTACATAGTAAGCAAATCAGCTTAACTAACTGCTAGTTAGTTATTTCTAGACCTGTAGATCTCAGACCTCTTCCATGATCCCGGACCTTCTCATTCGTTCATCCCCCTTGGACAACATTTGTGACTGGATGCCTCAGGGCTCAGGCAGCTATTCCCACCTTCCCGATGACGTTAGCGAGATCTGCTGGAAACTGCAAACCGGTCGCGATCGTGAATACCCTCGACTTTGAGATCAATGCAGCATCCTGTTACCCTCGATTCCGTTCGAATCCGGTCCTATTGGGAATCGCAAAGCTAGTTAGGCGATAAAGCTGAATCCAGCCCATGCGCTAAGCTAGGCAACCCTCCGATATGTCACTGGATGCGGCGCCTCAGTCCTCCCTCCCTCTGAAGCCACAACGAGTGCTCGCATGCGTCCTCTGTCAACAGAGAAAAGTCAAGTGTGACCGAAAATTCCCTTGCGCAAATTGCATCAGATCCCAGGCACAGTGTGTGCCAGCCACGCTAGCTCGACGCCGGAAAAGACGCAGAATCCCCGAGCGCGAACTTCTCGACCGGCTCCACGACTACGAGGAATTGTTGCGCCAAAACAACATTTCCTTTGATCCCATTCACAATGATTCGATTGCAGAGAGGACGAACCCTGAAGCGGGGAGTGACCATGAGTTGGAGAAACAAGAACCGGAAACTGGCAGAGGAGATTCAGTACCTTCGACAACATTGGATTCCGAAAAAAGCTATGGAGCCAAGTATGTACTGTCGTCTATTAATCAGTTTCTATAAATCACTTGGACGCAACTGACGTTTGTGCAGAAACATTTGGCACGCCATGAGTCGAGGAGTATGATTATACATATCAACCGAGTCTATACTCTGCTAACGACGGCGACAGTTTCGAGATCCCGACAACGATAGTGATTCTTCGGACGACTATGTGCGGGAAATAGAGGTCAAACGGGCATGGGAAGAAACCGTTCAAAAGGATGACAATCTCTTGTTTGGATCACGCGATCCCACTGTTGATCTCTCTGTTATTCATCCCGATACAATTCAGATATTCAGGTTATGGCAGGTCTATCTGGACAACGTGAATCCGCTGCTCAAGGTGACACACACCCCGACTCTCCAAGGGCGCATTATTGAAGCTGCAAGCAACTTGAACAATGTGCACCCGACTTTGGAGGCCCTCATGTTCGGCATCTACTCCACGGCAGTGGCAAGTCTGGCCGGGGACGAATGCCAAACCTCGTTTAATTCTTCGAAGGATGATCTCTTGACAAGATTCCATTTCGGTTGTCAGCAATCACTGTTGGGATGTGGGTTTCTACGGACCAGCGATCATGACTGTTTGACAGCGCTGTATCTCTATATGGTGAGATTGGTTATTGAACCTTGCGGGGGTTTTCATGTTAATGGGTCCAGGTGTCTGTCAGCTTCAGCACAGTTCCGCAGTCCCTAGCATCTATGCTTGGCGTTGCCATCCGCATCGCGCGACGGATGGGCTTTCACAGCGAAACCGCCTTGGCAGAATGTTCTATACTTGAAGCGGAGATGCGTCGAAGACTTTGGTGGTCACTCGTAACTTTTGATCATCGCATTAACGAAGTTTCCAGCTCTCGAAGCTCCGTTCTCGATCCAACTTGGGACTGTAGAATTCCTCTCAATGTGAATGATTCTGATCTTCGACCAGAGATGAAAGAGTCTCCTGTGGTGCAAGGAACATCTACCGAGGCTGTTTTTGCCGTTGCGCGAAGCGCGTTCTGGGATTATATGCGTCATACTATGTTCCACCTCAACTTCGACAACCCTGCCTTGAAACCGCTTGCAAAAGGACCCTCGAACGAAAGCTCTTCGGAGGGTAGTGACATGGCTCAGCTAGAGCGGATCATAGACAGTCGATATCTGAAGTTCTGTGACCCAGAGAACCCAATCCACTTTATGACGTTTTGGAGTCTGCGAGCGCAGATTGCTAAATATCGCCTCCTGGAACATCTCTCATCGCATTCTAATTCGGCTCAGACAGAGTCACAACACGATGCCGCTACCTTCCATGCTCTGCTTTTGATAGAGTGTGATACGAAGATCATGACCTCGCCACTAACGAAGCGGTTTCGTTGGCTTAACCGATTTTACTTCCCTTTCCCAGCATATCTTCAGATTGCCCAAGACATCAGATTACGGCCTAATAACAAGCAGACTCCACAAGCATGGAAATCTTTGAGCGATAATCACGAGGCTTGGTTTGAGAATCAGCCAGAAGGATATAATCCAGTCTACTGGGTTTTTGCTAAAGTAGTGCTTCAGGCATGGGAAGCTTGTGAAGCAACTTTCAAACTACCAGGCAGAATCATGACACCACCGAAAATTGTCCTTTCCATACGAGCCATACAGGCAGAGATGTCACGACATGCACAAAAAGGGGGCATTGAATATGCTGATACCAACATGACTACCGGAATTAATAGTCTGGCAATGTCGACGTCGATGCCGGTAGGGTATGACAACCAGAGTCTGTCGTTCAGTACTGGGTTGCAAAATGGCTCTACAGCGATGCGACCGGAAATTTACTATGATATAGGAGGTCAAGCGCCTTTTTTTCCTGACATCAGCCAACTGGATTGGACTGCGTTTGGTGGGAGGCCCAATTGGCCGGGCTTTTAACCAGTGGCCTCCGTGCTTCCATTTACATAGACCATCTCCACGGACAAAATTCTAAAATATTGACATGCTATCCACGATACATCATGTCTGAGTTAGATCTGATAGTAAGTACCATATTCCTCAGGTAGATACTCTTTGATAGAGCAGCCTAGCCGTAGATAACAAATGACGACTTCGTCAATGTTCAATCTGCAACTGAGTAGCTTTACTACGTACTTCAAGAACCCGAGTAGATTTGTAGATGAATCTTATCTTTATTTTGGCACAGAATTACCACTACGTACTGCATGCAGTAGACCAAGGAGGAGTGGTTATGTGACGTTACGGATCACGTGATGGTCCTACTCTGTAATAGGGTTAGGGTAATCAGCACCTTATCCGGCGCATGCCCGCCCCACCTTGGCCTGTCTCATCTGCCTGAGCAACGACCATCCTTCTTCCATCTTCTCCAACTCAAGCTTGCAATTTGGCACAATGAAACTGCCAAAATAGCTACAGGAGCCTCTTATAAGCCATTCGGCTCCGATGATTCGTCCATATATACTATATACAACGTCCCGGGGACAGTATGGTGGTGTTTGTCGACTACGAACGGGATTCGTACGATGACGTACAGCACCGTCACCCAGGAAGCATCCTACACCCTTACACCGATATGGGAAGCCTGCCAGGTGTGAAGCCACACGACGAGGGATTAATATATAATGGTCACGATATAATCAATGGGACCGACAAAGACGAGAAGCTCCCCGATTCTCGAGATGATCCGAACTTGAACGCTTTCAGCCGCTGTTTAGCGTGTTATCCGTATGACATTACCATTCTTCAGATTATTTCGGTCTTGTGGACAATTGCTGATATCTATTAGTGTAGTCAGAGAACTAGCACGTTACCTAGATCTCAACACCCTGGACGCTCTTTCCAGGACATGTCGGCAAATCAGAGCCAATTTGATTCCCTACAGTCGTCAACTCGTTAAACGAACTTTACGCTGTGAGACACAATACAACGTAATACTGAATGAGCTTCTAAGGGAAGGAGTCTCGTTATCGGAAGGCGTAAAACTTGCCAACCGATCGATCAATGATGACGCTCCCAAGAATGGCAGACTGCGATGGGGGATATCCGGATTGTGTGCTCGTGACATGGTTGGAGAGTGCCAAAGGTGCTCCAAAGTAGTATGTCGGGTTAGTATAGTCTTGAGGAAGAACAGTTGAGCTTTCTGTGCTAAACATCAATATATAGAACTGCACGGTCAAACCGCCGAGAGCTACTATGGCCAGGAACCGTCTACGTCGGCTTTGCAAAACTTGCTGTGCGGCACCAATCGTTTACCACCTCTTTCCAGGAGACAAGGTGCCGAGCACGCAACTTACTTCGTTGCAGCAAAGCACACAGGCATTTACCTTTTCAGCCTTTGCGCGAACTCCTTGTCGGTGCCAGGATACGTTATGGTTATGTGAAAGTTGTGGCTTTACCTTGAGCAAGAATGACTCGACGTATCGACGAGTATGGACCTGGCGTACGCGATATGGTACGTATCTTGGGACTGGTCTGGGAACAGGTATTGGAGAAGGTTTTCAAGGCGTGAAGTGCGGCAAAGGAGAGAATTGTCTTGCCGCTTCAGCAATTGAACTGGAAGTGGATTGTGAGGTAGACGAGTCGGCAATTACCATTCCGCACCTTCACAACTATGATTCTGATGGTCCTTTCAATGGGCATGTGGAGTCACCTCCCTTGATAGATGGACTTCCTCTAAGCGAACGGAGTGATGGTCATCAGCACGATGATGAACCTGGCTACTTGCGACAAGAGATCGTTGGTATTGGCGGGGTCGTCAAGCGAAAGGTCAAGAAGAGAGTTGTCGTGGGGGCTTGTGTGGAGGAGTATGAAGATGAACGCGAGACCGGGAAATATCTTCAAAGAGAAGCGGACGGATTAGAAAGGAGTTGGTGTGGGTGGTGCTGGAGAGTCGTACCCAGCCGCAAAGACTGGGAGAAGGAAGTTGTGCCGATCTAGGGGGTATTATTCGCAACGACAAGAACACCACACTACGAATTCAGACAAAGTTAAAGATATTTGATATCTCATCTTTCAAGAGTGATATTCGAGGTTCCCTATATTTGCATAACTATGTCATTGCCATGATCATTATGTAAATTCATGACATGAGATATCCAAATCGCTCTCACCATCTTTATCAGGATCTGCATACTGCAAAAAAAACTTAAATCTACCACCTAATATGCATGAATTGCATGTTCGTCCCGAGGTTTGCTTGATGTCCCTGACTGCAATCCCAGTGGATCCTCCTCTTCTTCGATTTTTTCTTCTCTCTTCGCTTTTATCGCCATAGCGCCCGGAAGAAAAGCCACGAAAACCAATAGTCTCCAGACCGTGGCGGTTCTCGTACATTTTTGTGGAAGCCAGCCGAAGTACCGATCAAATCGAGTCGTGCTTTCGCAGCTTTATACCAGGTTTTGGGCACCACAAGTCACCTTTGAGTTTATACTCTGCAAGCACGGATGGTCCCCCCATCCAGTCAGCATTCGAGGAGATTCATGGCCGATGACTAGTGTGTGTAGAGGATAGAAGCTAGGACTATCCAACATCTTCTCCGTTTTCACATTTTAATCTTCAAATGTTGAGGATGCAATTGGCCCATGTGCGAGATCCTTATCAGTGCCAATAATACGAGCACGAGTGTTCTCCAGATGGGGAGTTTTTTGCATTCTCCCACGGCCAAACTCGGAAGGGATTGGCCAAGTATGCCTTAACACTACATAGTAAGGCCATTGCGTGCTTCTTGCTGCTGAGGCTAAGGTACTCCAGACTCCCCGACGTCCCCCGTACAGCAGCTTTGACCACTCTTTATCAGAACATGTCTATTGGCTCAGTTGGGCTAGCTACGTTTACACTTTTATTAATTATTTTTATTCATAAAAACAAATAACTAGAGATTAACGATGCATTCCAATGCGTCCACTGTGGCTGTTTAGTGTTTGCATGAGATGCACCTAGACCGAAGACTGGCCTATGCGTCTACAGATCTGTTAACTTAATAGTATATCCATGGATGGCGTAGTTCAATGTTGACACTCCATAACCCTCAGTATATCACCTGTCACCGAACCCACTCGATATTCGACAGAACATCAGTATGGAGTATCACTAATAAAGCTCGGAATCCAGATGTCACGATTCCAGCAAGGCGGGGACCTAGTGACAGACTAAAAGATGCCTACGGCGATACAATCCAATCTGATCAGGGCCACACTCCCCGTAGCGCCTACCTCTGGCGATCGACACATCCATCTACATCTTGACAATCCAATTTCGAATGTTCTGGCTGCCGCAGCCAAGCAAGATAACGGGCACAAACTAGGAATTCAACTTACGAGAAGGAAAGCTTTCCTCTGATATCGTGACTGGAGCAGGCGAGGAGCTGCTGACGTTTTGCGCGGAAATGCACAAGGGTCTTGGCAGAGGCGCTGATAAGGGGGAAAAGAGATAAACGCGGCTCCACAGTGGCTGATTCAAGCATCTTGGCGCTCGGCCTGATAAGAGAACTTCTTCTATGATTTGTTGATGGCTCATGGAGTCGCCCTTTTGGGAGTTAGGGTTGCATTAGCGTGAACGATCTGATCGGTCATTACTCATCTAGATTGCATAAGGGACGGGGAGATGCATCGTCATATAGCTTCACAAGTCCAATACCTCGAATGATTTCCAATAGTTGGGATGTAGATCGAATATACTTGCACGCTTCAATCGCATTGGGACAATTGATTATTGGGTACCGGGCGCGGGAAAAAATTTTTACTTGCGTAGCATCTTTTTCCGGTAATCAATGGCTCTTTTGAGAGGGGGAATGTCGATTGTTATTTGCGTACATCACCTTCAAGGTTCGAACCCGTCCATATCCCGGACATGCACCGTGATGATCAGTGCCGGATTTCAAGACAATTGGTAGATTCTGGATTGTGTCACTGTGAAAGACGACTTCTTCGCATGCCGAGCATCGGCGTGGTGGATCAAACGCCTCCAGAACCAAAAGCTTGATTACTTTTCTGGGCATGTAGAATCTGTAGATAAAAGATAGCCAAGACCCCCCGTGCATCCCAAAAATTTTCATCTTCTGTTTTTCAGACACGATCACACTCAACCTTGTCCCTTGTGTATTCTAAAGTCTCTCGACCTTGACGGTCATCGTCGATACACATTTTCTGTTACAAGTTCACAATACAAGCCTCACCAAAATGGCTTCAAGCTTCACTGTGAACTGTCTCACACCCACCGAGGTGGTTGAGACCGTCACCCTCGCAGGCACCATCAAGGGTAACATGCGCCTTGATAAGGTGTTTTTCAGCAGTGTCTCCGCTGGATGCTTGCTTGCATTCGCTTGCGCCACCGCTCTCAGCACCAACACCGCCCCTTGGTTGCAGGAGAATGCGCCCGGTCTGATCCGTACCATTGCAGCCTTGGTCTTTCCTTACGGGTTGTGCATGATTATCCTGACCGGTGCCGATTTGTGTACCGGATCTTTCATGGTATGTCTACTTCACAATGAATCAAGGCGCGGATACTGACGGATCCGTTGATAGTTCACCACCATGGCAGCCCTCCAGCGCCGTCTCCCCTGGTACAAAATGTTGATTCACTGGTTCGTCACTTTCCTCGGCAACTTGTGCGGCTCCCTCTTCATGGTCGCCATCATCCTCGGATACGGCCAAGTCTTCAGCGCCGACCCCTACAAGAGCCAAGTCATCTCCTTCGCGACCAAGAAGCAAGTCACTCCCGAATGGCAAACCGTCTTTCTGCGTGGTATCGGATGTAACTGGCTCGTCTGTCTTGCCTGCTTCTTCGGTATGCAGGGTCGCGACCTTGCCAGCAAGATTATCGGTATCTGGTGGCCTGTTTTCGCTTTCGTGTCCCTGGGTTTCGATCACGTTGTCGCCAACATGACCTTTATTCCTATGGCTATCTGGTTGGGTGCCCCTAAAATCACGGTTGGATTGTACATCTGGAAGGGTATTATCCCTGCTTTCATTGGTAACGTCCTTGGTGGAGGATTGTTCTGCGGTAAGCCTTGTCTCAATGAACTATAAGGTTTTATTGTACTCATCACCGCACAGGTATGTACTACTGGTACATGTACGCTCTCGAGGACGACTTCTCGATCGCCTTGCAGACCATCAAAGGCCGCAGACAGAACGTCAACTCTGACATTGAGGCCAACGCTGCCGCCGCCGTAGGTGCGGGCATCAAGGAAGCCACTCACTCTGACTAAGACCTTGATACAACTTGATTCAAAATGATCTCTCCCTATTTGTAATGGACCATCATTGTTTGGGAAATCACGGTTTTGGCTATTATATACCCATGCTCAATACTTAGTTATATATATATATATAAGGATGATAGGGCACTGTCATATACACCACATTATTTGTACTTAATGATTAATTTTCACGGCCTTGATGGTCATTGTTTTCCAAAACTGATACCCATCTGCCTTGCTTTCTTTCGGCGATATCTTTACAATCAATCAGTGACATCGTCCACTTCCTGTATCTTCAAGATTGCTTGATGACATCTTCGCTGCCTGCCCAGGTGGTTGTAACCATTGATGATTACCTCGGAATTCTACGATCCTTCCTCGGCAGCAAGTAAGTTCGCATTGTAAATCTTCAAGAGGCGAGGGTTCAGTATTTTACGGCTGACATGAACGAGGTATCTGCCCGTGGTAGGCAAATGTTAATGGATGCCTGTGTACTAGGGCTTTCGGCCTCACGTGCCTCAACTTTATTTCAATCAACATTCGTCCGGATTCTCTTGTCTGTTATTATCACAAGGGAAAGAGGAGGGGGTTTGTATAATTTGAGTTGTGCTCATATGGACCCAGATATGCGTTTTACAAATAAATCCCAGTCACCATGACATGTCAAACTAAGGTCGTTAATGGCGCGTCTTGTCAGACAACGACAGGAAACAGACATTTTTTGTAGATGGCAGAGTCATTGACGCAGATGAAGATGCCAGTAAGTCTCAAATAGCACTTCAGATTACTGTATGAACTCAATCAACGTCACATTTAGGTAGATTCGCCGATTGAAGCTCTTATCTCTGGTCCAGGCCGGGCACCTAGGGAACCAAAGCGTAACAATATATATATAGTGGTGGATTCCGCGTGGGAGGTCTCATTTATGTTGTTGTCGTAGAAACTCGATGGCTATTTGAAAGCCATTAGAGACATGCACCTGGCCAAAGACTTTTAATCACTCTGAATGGGTATTTAGGTAGTCGTACTCGGGGTATCACTCACGAGATCCCCTATCTTTGAAATCTATACTTAGGTACCTAGGTATCTATGGATATATATTTATGTAAGGGAGAGTCCAGTCTCATCGCTTGTGCATTTAAATGGATATTCCACCGTTGGACCGTCTACCTAGCTATAGAATGAGAATATTAGATACCATATTGTCATCTTAGACGTCCCTTATTGAAACATACCTTTCTCTTCATGGGTTCTTCTAGAATATGATATTCTCCAAAAGTGTCCTTGTATAGCACTGTGTTTTTAGAGAGAGAGAGATTGAAGCTGCCAATTACCGAATCCCACATGCACTTGAAATGGACGACCTACACCACGTTCATTGATCTGTGAGGTGAGCTCAATGTACGTTCAGTGTGCCATAAGAAAAGTACCCAAATTGTTGCCTTGTAGACCCTAACGACTAAGTTAGTCAGCCTTAGGAGATGACATCCATCATGGCCTGTTAGCACCAACCTTAGATGGATCCTGGATTTGTATATAATACAACAGTATGCACCTTGCACATGCAAGCAGGCTTCCAATTCAAGGAGTAGAGCTGCACGTGGTTGATAGTACACCATAAAACCATGTATTACTGTCAATCACTACTATAATTGTCTCAACAATGCGTAGATCTCTTTTGTTCTATACCCGTAAGTTGGCTGCTGACAATGATGATCCTACACTATGCGTCAAACTAGGTGCGCAGACCCTGAACGGGGTTCATTGGAAAACAATTAACTTGAGAATGATCTTCGTTTGACAATTATTGGCATGGTTTTTTGAGCACATCATTTATAATCTGGTCATCAATCTGCTCGGTCATTCTGGTCAAGACCTCGACGATAATTAGTATATCTTATTGACTTCCGTGATACAATATGTTACGAATATAATATATTTTTAGAAGCTCCAAGTATACTTCAGATGTGAGTTTTCTTTGGTATTGACAAACCATGCCACGAACCTGATCTCATGTCATAAGCATGCCATTAGTCGGAAAGCATAATAAACATCTAGCTTGAACCATGGAAGTAGGCACTCTTCGTAATGCCTATACTAACCGATATAGCTCGCACATATTTGCATCATCAAATCCGCAAACTCTGACTTCCTCCAAGGTCCTTGCTTAGTTAGGTAGACTGCTGAAAAGTAGTTACACATTTGGTAAGTAAGTGGTCCTTTGGCACTCAGTCTACTTCAAATTCCATAAAAGCCCCGATAAGATAACGGTATTCTAATGTATCCTAAGGATATTGAATTTAATCATCTAGATAGTTGATTGTATGACACTAGTTAAGCGCCAGTACATATGTGGGTTTATTCACGAATACTACCTTAAATCAAGTGCAAGACCTACCAAATTAATGGCCATTGTTTACGCTTGGAGAATCGTGTCTCAGTGATGAGATAGCAAGGTGGATTTGCTATTCACAGCATGTAGTCCTACCCTAACACGATTAGATAGAATTGAAGTCAAATAGATTAACCAACACAGCAAGGTTACTCTAGAATCATTCTCGAATGTTTCGGAGGATTTTCCCTGGTTCAATTGGAAACTCACGTTGAAGTCAAATAGATTAACCAACACAGCAAGGTTACTCTAGAATCATTCTCGAATGTTTCGGAGGATTTTCCCTGGTTCAATTGGAAACTCACGTTGGCTCCACAAACCCACATCATCTATATGTACGAGTCAGTTCCACGATACACCCAGCGCCGAATGTAACGAGAGGGCGTACTAATTCCTGATGATTATCTACAAAAAAAGCCAAGTGGCGATGATCAGTGGCCGCTAATTGGTTCGCATGCATGGAGGTGTTATGTACGTGATAAACGAACGGGAGCGCTCTCGCTAAATTGGTAGGAAGGCTAAAGGTCGTTAGTTTGGATATTTACGAAATGGAGTTCGAAATGCCCAGGGTTGTAGATTGCTGTCTTGTACACTCCATAATGGCAGATAGTTAATGACCCAGGTAACATATTCGAAGTGGAGAAGAGCCCGGATAGGTAACAGTCTGATAATTTGACACTAGTAGTACGAGTAGTACGACGTACTCCACACTTCTAGTGGCTTGTATTCCTATAGATCAGCATATTGTTCAGGAGCCCAGCAGCACCTTTCCCGCATAGACCTTCTCATCAAGAGTGCAAGCAATGAAATAGGAACTGGCGGCATGCGCGGCTTGCTCTATTCACACTTCTCTAAGCCTGATAGTAGACGGTTAATGGGTTCCCTAATTGATCATAGCTTCGATAAGAGATGTGTCAAAGGCCTCCGAGGTCCATTTGTGCAAATAATGTGCCGGATTGCATAATACATCAACGAGGTGAATCGGCCGCCAAGCGCGTTTAGGGTTGCTGGGATTATACGCTCTTTTATAACTACATCCAATCGCAGAATCTCTAACAGGGCATACAAATGGCAACGGTGATTGGGTGACAAATCATGCTGTTAACATCCCAGTCTGTCGTGTACGTAGACAAGTGTATGCAGTCCGACAAAAGAAGGCAGCAGGGGTGCATTCAACATCTGACGCGGAGTACAGCGGTCACATGGCCTGTACTATGTAGTAGATAGAAACATAATTTCCTTCTGGAAGCCTTCCACAAGCAGTAATCGTGGCCTATCAGATGGATGCAGACGTTGCGAAGAGGAGACATACTAACATAGTACGTATAATGAAAAGAGGAGAGAGCGGAGATCAGAGTTAAGGGCCGGCCACCGTCCGCCAGCATTCGGGGTGGCAAACTGCATAACAGTGGGATGTGGACAATGTATCCAGCCAGTTAAATGTCTATAAATATGCGCGTGGCTGACTAGTGTTAGATTGCAGCGGGATATGGGGTTGGTCCAAAATATGGGATTTCTGTCCTCACGGAGTATTACTACTCTGTAGTAGAAGTACTGTAGTAGTAGATGCCAGATGGCAGTCGCGTGATAATGGCGACTAGTTTGCTGTTCATGTACGAGCAGTTTGTACAGAGTACTCCCCTTGTAATTCTGACTGTCTAGTTTGTCATCGTAGATAACTGAAGAATGGTCGTCTACTCCGCTCCATCCGGTAGACGCAGTTGTCCAATGTGTTCACGCTAGTATGTGTTCTGTCGGGAAGAAAAGATTAGCAGTCTGTGGCTTGTCGTTAGTAGACTCCTGTGGCGCCCTAGATTACTGTGTAAGTGTTAGACCCATACAATGGTACGATACGTAGCATTAAGATTAAAAAGTGGCAGGATTGGCGCTAGCCATTCGCAACAGTAAGAGAACTATAAGCCACTTATTATATAGAAGACCTCGTACAGAACACAAAATAGAGCACTTGAGAGCTTCCCAATTGAGGAAGAACACCGGCTTTGAATGACAATCCCGGCTCATTGCTCTATGAGCGCAGTCGAAACGATAACTTTCCATAGAGTCTTCGCCTTAAGTTAATATACATCTTTACAGTTAACAATCACTATCCATGGCTCTATCATGATAAGAAAATACACTGTGTATCAGCCCCACTAGGTACGTATCGATAAACGATCAAACCAGCATCACTGGAAGTGTGTGCCATGTTTATTTGATGTGATTCGCACCAAGCACATATCACACTCTCCAATCTAACTCTTGACGAAGCAAGAGGAGAGATATGCAGCCCTGTGCTGTCATAGCAAGGGTATGTATGGACTCCATTCGAGTCCATCACTGTACTCTATGAGTCTGTGCAAGACCTCCTAGTGAAATACCTTCATGCAAGCCACTGATGAACGCTAGATAGGACAACGCCAATCACGATAACATTTCGAACTGAATCCCTGTTATGATAGCCAGCATGCCAATCAAAGCAAGGTATGTATTGGTTATTGAAATGGATGAGGATGTACCGAGTACATTTGTCTTTCGCCTTTGACCTAGCTTTTGCTTTTGGCATTGGTGTTTTCTTTTTTTCCTTTTTTTCTTTTTCTGAATGGATTTCTCCCGTCGCCTCGAATTGTGTAATCGTATGTTACGAACAATTTTGGACAGACTTCGATAGTTAGAATTAAGGTAGGTAAACGAATCTTTAGATTGCGGCATGGCCGCCGATGCGACGTTGTGTTCAAGTCTATCTGCCGAGGTTGCATTAACAAGTTCGTTCAAGTCTAGAGCTCTCCAGCTCAAAAGCTTACTACGTACTAGTCTATCAGGATCACCATCAACTGTTCTCAAATCTCAATCATTGACTAGGGGTTACATGCTAATTTCGATAGTCCAAACGCCATAGCGCATATTCAAACGCGAAAGGTAACAGAGTATCTTGGTTTCAATCACCTTGACTACGACTGGTTGAGAACGAGTCTCTGATCGTGAAAGTTGCCCGTTGATCCATATTTTCTTCATCACCCGGTTGAAGAGTGGCGCCATTCAGCCTAGCACGAACCTGGTGTGACTATATGCAGGCGAGTGCATATGAGATGCTCAGGGACAAACTTGAAGAATCTATACAAGCCACAATTGTGATCTAGAGCTGTCAATTTGGATATTACATGGAGCGAGGCACGATTTACCGGTTTAGGTATTGTCGTGACTAATTAATCAGTATGCTTACTGTACTGATGCATGCGATCCAGGGATAGGTATGCCCTATAATAGACAACCCGAAACGCAAATTCCTGTACTCATTATCGTATTGTACGTAAACTCGACTTTTATGCCACCGGGTGTTTTAGTATCACCAAGTCTGACGGCGCTCCAAGGCTATATTTGTCTCGTGTATTTTCACTCACTCAAGGGCCTCATGTTGATCTCTTTGACAAGGATACTATGACGATCATCATCACATGACCCCTTCAAGGTTATAATTAGATGAAACGTTCAACGCTGACTACCTGCATTGCTTTGAAACACCGATTGGTCACCGTTCTCAAGAACCATGCCGTTCTCAAGATGCTCCAAGTTCAAGCAAATTCATAAACATTCAATGTGCATGATGCGATAGCACAGGCAAGCCCGGGGCGCATACCGTAGGCGCGTGCGCTATACTTTCTGTCCAGCTGTGGCCGCGGATACATATGAGAATACGCACTGTTATTGTTATTATTTATGATTGTCAGTATTGAATTTGTATCTACATGACTGAGATGTGTACTCCGTATGTAGACTGAAGTCCATATCCCGAACAGTCCGGAAACAAAAGGTGCTATGGGCGTTGAGCCGACGTAGAACATCTCCGGACTAATGGACCCTCGTGGCCACGTGCTGTAATGAGTAGATGAAGGTGAACGATGGCTAGTTATGCAACATTCGACAACTGTCATTACAAGTGACTCGGCGGCAGTGGATATGGATTTGCTTATGCTGACTTGGCTTTGTAGACAACTTTTTAAATACGTGCTGGCGAAGTCCGAGTGCAAAAGTCAATTCCTGATACTCTCTCCACTAGTTAAAGAAGTGATGTAATTGATCGGCGTTGATGACTCGTGGTGAACTCTTTTTTTTTTCCTTTCATAGAAAGTGCCAAGAGGCCGATTCGCGATTGGTCATTTAGTAGGAGGTAACTAACTGGGTTAAACTGATTGAACGGAGTGACTAGTAACAGACTAACGGTGCGAGGACGCGGACTCACGGAGCAACGATTCCAACGAAGGAGCTGGTGAGTGACTTAGTCCGAGGTGGTTCTACCCACAATACTCCGTACAACAATCGGTGTATGACTCCGTTACGTCTTACTAGTGCGGTTCCAAGGTGTTACCGTATCGGCGTAATCGACGTAAAATGATAGGCGAGTTCTGCAGATATCCGGACGTTGAAAAAGCTAAGTCCAATCAGATTAGCAAAATGTCTTAACAAGGCTTGTTAAGGGCGACTCCCTGCAAGTCACAGGCGGGAGCGGCGTAGTGAGTCTGACTGGTATGCCACAGGCCATTGATCCGCTAAGGTTCTAGTCAACTATGAAGCATTGATAACTAGAAATGGAACAGCAACGGACTGAAAGAGAATAGTCATTTTGTGAGCCTGAAGGTACTCAACGCCAGGCCCAGTCCTGAAGGGGAAAGTGGTGGGGTTCGTCCGACCCATTCCAACTGGGAAATTTTACGAGTTTCAACAATAAGAGTGATAGTGTGATTTGTTCTTGTTGTCAGTGTATTGCTATACTCGGAAATAAACAAACGTACCTGGATATATTCTAGATACCTGGTGCGGAATACGGAGACACCGTAGGCGTGTACATATAACTCGTTGTCGAGAGTCTGCGGATATTTTGGGGATTAACAAGCTTTGAGTGAATTTAATCTAGATTTTCATCCACTCAATAAGGTTCGACGGTTTCAAATTAAACATAGTTGGATCTTCAAAACCCGTGCTTGTCCTACTACGTACGTAGTAGAGTTGATCAATATGGAGATGTTGGCGAGTCATTCGAAGGAACCTCTGGGCGGCAGCAGGTAATTTATGCTCCGAGAGGCTAAGTTGTTCGTTATCGTATACGGATAAGATACTTAGAAGCACAACAGTCAGGTGAGATTTGATTCATAGTTTGAATGACCTCGAAAAAATAGAATCTATTTCCGAGGACATAGAATGCTTGTAAACCACGCTCATACACACGGTCATTTCAGTTCCACAGGTGCATCAAACTCAAACTCTCCTTCGTACCGCATATCTCGTTAAGGTCGGTTAGATCAAGCACCAATTGCTGTTAAATGACTCCTAAGAGGATGAACGTTCTCAGTACCCAGTGAAACTGTAAAACGTGCCTGCTGCAGAATAAGAGTCTAAATTTTGGCAATGGACCATCATTGGCTTGTTGTCCTCAATCCATCTGTACCTTAGTTATTACAGTGGATCCTTCGATGCAACGTGTGCTCTGGGAGAACAAGTACGCGTACCACGCTATGTACCCTGAAATGGTCTGGATCCATCTTCCGTGCTTTTAAGATTCTTTCACTGGGACGTTGCATAGTGTAGCTATTCAAAATTTTGCTTAGACATAACGGCTGCAATGGTAGGAGCGAGCCGCTCAAGACCAGTTATAACACTAGCAGTTGGACAGCCTGGAATTTGGTAGAGCAAGTGTCGGTTATTTTACACTAGGCGCGAAGTACAAAAAACCATGAGATGTGCTCCATGCAACGAAATTATTACGACAAAAGCAAGTTGTATACTGTATAGCTGTGCAATTATTAGCTTTGACCTCCATTAGCACCTAGGACCTATGATATAAGTGGTTGCTTGTCATGACTTAGGGAAGCGCCTATCCCATGGATATAATTTCTTCGTCCTCTTCTCTACAATGCACGCCATTGAGATGGTATTGACTAGTAACACTTCCAAAGAATACAAGATCAATTCGACTAAGTGTCAAGTGAAAACTATCTTATCATCGAGGGCAACGCTCAGATACATGTCCGTAAGAGGAACCGCACCTCGGCGAAGGAATTGTTATCGAGTGAAGCTTATTACTACTCCGTAACTATCAGATAACTAATAGATGCATGTCTGATATAACTATTAATCAATAATCTAGTATGAACCACACCCTCGCTTGACCAGACCTGAATCGGAAAGTATTCTACCAAGTTAGTCGACTTAATTAGTAGTTTGCTACTACGTATACAGCTGGGTAGTTGTGTTGGACAGTAACTAGTGATTCTAGTGAGGCGATAAAATCATAAGATACAACAAATAAGTGATAACTACGGAGTAGGGATTTAGGGATCTACCCCTAAGATAAGATGGTGTGTTAAGTACATAACATGACATGAAGCATGGATACAACGCAAAGCATGAACGGTACAACCTACTTTCGAACTACAGGTTCTTCAGGCTACAAATGAAGTACTTATTAGGAGTCTTTCTACGAATTAAAAGGCTCGTCTGTCCAGGGATTTCTTTTAGCGTCGCATCCTGCCATGATCCTGGCGGTCTCGGGCTAGAAGAGAGGATTTATACCCTGCTCGCGTGAATGTTTTATCCAATCATGATCGCAACGCGAAATAAGTCATCAAGCTTCTGCGCTTATTCCGTCTGAGCTTCCAATCTAACCCTAACAGAGGCAGGCGTAGGATTTTGATCCTTCCCTTGGCATCGTCATCCTCACATAAAATTGTGATTAAGGGCATGGTCGAGACACTCGTGTAACCCCTGTCCTTACTCTTGCCAGACGCTTCGAAAAAATGAGAGTTTTGTAGTAACCTTGTCAACATATTCTGGAGTCTGTATGGAGCAGATTGAGTTTCAATCATACGATGCTGTTATTACGTTACTTTCCCCATAATGTTATATTAATACGAAGCATAGTTTCGTCTAAAACTACATATAGCGCGACGATACTCTCATTTGTCAAAGATCATGTGGGGAAACAGCTTCGTCTAATATATTGACAATATATTATTCAATACCAGTACGAAGTAGCTAAAGACGTGATCTAAGCATTCACTAATAGCTATTCCATAATATGATTCTCCTCTTTTGGCGGATTTATTCAACCAAGCTAACTAAATAATTACCTTTCCCAGTAGTTTTCAAGTGGGCAGTCAGTGGGCACCGGCTAGACTACGGAGGATGGTTGTTTCGTATTGACGAACTTGTTGTTAGGAATGGAGGACATGCTTTCACTACGGTGTTTGCTTGGAAGAACCAGACAGTTGGTAGCTGCTGAATACTTCCAAGGCATCTGTGAATTTAGAACAGGCGACGAATGACGTTGGGTTGACATTCTGAAGAGAACATTCAGTTCGTAAGAACGAAGACCGTATTCGTATTGTACAGTTGTATGGAATGAGACGAAAGTGGGCCTTAAGGTTAGGGTTGCCAGCCACTTCCAAGATTTGCAGCCTAGAACCTCACAGTGCGAGCTAGAATAGCCAATCAGCATGGACTTGTTGTCCCACAATGCGGAACGAGACAATAAATATTCCAATCACAGTGAAAAGAGCAAAAGCCGAACAAGCCATATTTATTCGGCGACTGTCCTCCTCAATCTATTGCTCTTATCACAGAATAATAAGCAGCAAAGCGACATGTTAGTTAAGTTAGTTAAGAAGCATGTCTAATATAAGCAGGTCATACGGAGCGGGAAGTACTACTCCGTTTTCCGTAGTCGCTGAACCGTCAAGATTGTGGGTTTGCCGCTGTAAATAAATTATAACAGCCAGCATGAATCGCACACCCGATTCCGTTCCAATCTAGGCAACACATCAGACCGGAGTCTGGACATCTACTTGTAGTGTATTTCAGGGTCCCGACGATCTCCCTCCAATATAGATGCCGCTACGGTCATGCCACCCACATCCAACATATGCATGCACCTACACTCAGCGCGCGCGTATGCTCCGTACATACGTACTTCCTTTAACAGGGGCTGTATGTTCTACGTCAATCACCTGGTCATCCCTGCCATCTACCCGTCTCGTCGCTTCCCCCCCACCCTCGACAGGACGGGTACGCGCATTCTTTTCGCCTTCTAGAAAATCGAAGTGTTGGTTTCCCTCGTGTAACTGCTGGAAAATACTCGGGCCTAATCTACGCGGACAGGGGATGCAACACTCCGGATTTTGCACAGCTGGAATAGCATACGTGACCACAAGTTAGTTAGCTTGTAGCCTAAAACAACCAACCATATCCGTAAAATCATTAATTAATTGTCACTGAATGTCAGTAGGTATGTACTGCGATTAAGTTGAAAACATGGGTAGTTAAGCTACATAGTATATTTAATAGTGGCAATATTCTGCCAGATATGCAATAGAAAAGTAGTTAATCCTTGAAATGATGCATCTGAAATGGGGGGTGACGATTAAGGCCCGCATTGAGAAGTGTGTACTCCCTATGTAGCAATTTTTGTCGGCGCGAATTGGTATGAATTGGGTATCGTTATCCACTGAGTGATCTTGGCATCTTGTGCGTCTAACATGCTAGTTTGGTCAATCAACATACGAAGTCATGTATAGAGTACGTAAGTTGTCTGCAGAATCAGTCAATCTTCATAAATTAGATATACTCAGTAATCATCACCTTTTCCAAAAAGTGATTTTTCTCATTGGCCATGTCATAAAACCTATACTTGTGCAATATGCACTCAGCATCGAGCCCTAGAAGGATGCACTAAAGACAACTAGCTAGTGTGGGTGAGCAGCCAACCATCTGCGCTGATGCACTCACTAAATTGATCCGTCCTTACCCTCTTATCTTCCCAGGCAATCTGAGTTCAACGGGCGCAGAAGCTGAACCAAATATCCTCCAATGGCATCCCGGAAACTGAGATTTATGCTGCACAGCGATCCGCCATCAGCTCTATCTTTGTTCACTGTCTTCACACCTTCCTTTCATTGCGTCGGTTTTGATTCGATTTTCTTGCTTTTTGCTTTCTATTATTTCTTTTTTTGGACGTCTAATTCGATACGCCTCGCTTGTTAATAGAATCCAGCAGTTTGAGTCATCCTCCTACATCAAACCTCAATTTGTGCGTGGTCAATATTTGCAAGCGATTTCGTCGAGCCTTGAAAAGGTATTATTACATTTTGAATGTAACTTAACAATAATCAAGCGAATTAAGTAGTGTTGATTTCACTCTGTATTTTATACTAGGTGGATTATCGTATACGGTTAGTTCTTCGGCCTTACTAATTCGAGCAGAAGCCAACAGAATATGGACGCCGTCAAGATCACGCTACATACGTACATCGTGCAACCAAGATGAATCAACACTTTCCAAATATGCTTCTCCGGATCAGCATCCCCACTGTGGTAGTAGTTAGAGATCCTCAACCCTTGCCTGTCCGGCGAATTATATTCTATTTTTTTTCCCTCGTGGATACAGGAGTTCACTTTCTTACTTTCTGCCTTGTTATTCATGTCGGGCCAGTGATTTGCCCCGCTAAAATGTGCCCACCAGCACACCATAGAGCGACTGGAACGACTGATTTACTCTGTACACGTTCCCGGCGCAACCCTCGCCCAAAGGCATACTTTTGCTCTTGTTAATTATAGATTATTCAGCGTTCACATCAGATTTCGCACAATCTCTTGCATTGTCTCAACCTGATGAATAGACAGATAAACTTACAGTCAGCATTCTCAAACTAACATAACCATGAGCGAGGATCCACTGATAGTTCAGCGGTTACCCTTGCCTCTTAGAAATACGCAACAGTATGAAGTTACAACATACCACGCGCAACGTACCATTTTACGGTGGACGAGGAGGAGAAGAAGAAGGCAAGGCAGACTATGCTGACTCTGGTATGGTACGTATGATAACTCATACGAGGTATGTAATGGTGTAATAAATCTATACGACACCAATACAGCCAAGGCACGACGCTAAAAACTCACTGCCCCACCCCAGCCCGCGTGAGGTGGGTACCCCTGCGGGTCCTCGAGGAAGTTGTTTATACGGACCGCAGGAGTGGAGACTGGGCAATCTGGCTCAGCCGCATACTGTAATTAGCCTTTCGAGCTAAAATCCTTCAGGTCTTCCATCGTGCTTCTTTTTAAATACTGTACAGCCCCAGCTGCGGTTCGCTACGGCATTTTATTGGCCACGTCACCTCACCACCCCCGCCAGCTGATATATTAGTCCAGGCCAGCTAATGGAACCCCATGTGTGTCTCGTTGACATGATTGAATAATTTCATTAGGAACCCCGTACAATCCGTTTCTTGTTGGATGCAGATCCACCAGCTTTTCCCACTCTAGGGCTAGCCTTGCTTGCTCTGCGACTATGCAACCAGCAAAAGTGACTAAGCCTAAACCCTCGAATTACAGTGACCGGATGGATCATCAAGAGTAATCCTCGCAGGCACGAGTTTGAAGCCTTCTGTGTAACTGAGCCACTTGTGTACCGGTTTTGCCTGCCCACGTTTCAAACCCTCGCTGGTTACAGTTTGGTCCGGGCTCATTCGTTGGCTGTGATCGACACCGTATCTAGTCATCATCTCTGTTCTTCCCGCCTGGCCAATGCATACATAATCTGTCAGACTCCCCCAGCTCGATTCCCTCCTCATCATATTGCTATTCATAGCGCTCTCTCTATTCAACCCTCGACTATCTCGACTTGAAGGTTTTTAGATTCGCGAGTCTTTCACTTCGGTCTTCACCCTACTAGCAACACATCAATAGTCCATCACCCTCTCCCTCATCGTCATTGAGAGTCACATAGTTCTTCACAACAGCTCCAGTGTAGATCAATACAGCAAAAGAGCCCGTGGAATTCGTTGCTTTACTACTTAATGGACACAGTGCCAAATCTTGCCCTTCAGACAAACTCTCCAAAGGCAACTGCTACTGCTACTGTCCCACCCATACCTTCATCAACTTTCTCAACGTCAGCTGGCCGGAGCACTGATCTCTCCGCTCAATACTCGACCTCATCTATACTTCATCATCCCATTTCACCTACTTCCGCACCTTCCTCCTCTCTATCTAACACTATGCGCCGCTCAAGCAACATGTCTGAAATTCCACTTCCTATTACTTACACACCCACTACACATCGAATCAGCAAAGCGAAGAAAGGAAAGCGGGTGCACGCCTGTGAATTTCCCGGTTGCAATAAAGTATTTACTCGCGCAGAACACCGAAGGCGTCATGAGTTGAACCACAACCCGGAAGCTTCCTTCCCATGCACTTATGATGGCTGCCGTAAGGCTTTTCACAGATCTGACCTTCTACAACGCCATATGGAACGACAGTATGTTAATTTCCATGACAATGTGCTGGTAAGCTTCTAATGTACTAATACGCGTCGATAGTGAACTAGAAGGCCAGTCTGATAGCGGGATGTCGCGACAATGGCGACACCAGAGCAAGTCTGCCTCTATTACATCCGTTCCTGCTACCATGATCACATCGATGCCGATTGATGTTTCATCTGCATCTTATCCCACCAGCCAGGTCTCGACTCCCTTGTCTTCGGCCAGCCCTGTGATTGGAAGTGCAATTCACCCTGATCTTGCAGGTGATTACTCTCTGCCATGGAATGGCATGGAAGTTCCTCTCCAGCCTCGCGCAACGGTCTTTGGAAGCCATATTCGCGACTCTCCAGATGACTTGCCTTTCTACTCTTCTCCAGATACCTGTGGCTCGCCAGCATCAGATGCGGCCGGATATGTGCTTCCACCGCACCCTTCCTCTGCTCCAACGTCAGTCATGGATCCATTCGCCTATTCAGACATGTCCGCGTCACCTCTACAGCTTCCCGCATCCACACGTGAATGGGACGGCTTGGATATCACCTCTTCCGCTCCTAACATGATGCCGCTCGCTCTTGACGGAAATCAGATGATTCACCCAGTAGGTGAACCTTCCTCTCACCTAGGTGTTACAATGCATAGAATCTCGACTGACTCCGTTTCTTAAGAACCTTCAGTGCCAATACCCCTCTCCAACCTGGATGGGGATGAATGGTATGCATTACGACGAGAGCTTACTTCAGCGCCCGGCGTCCTTTCCGGAGACGACGGCATGGAAATCATTGACACTGTAAAGTGGCAAGATTGTTTCGGGTGCTATTGGCAACACTTTCATCCCTTATTCCCAATTGTTCATCGCCCTACCTTTTTCACTACGAAGCCTAGCCCACTGATGTCCGGTGCCATGGTTGCAATTGGTTCGCAGTTTGATACACGGCCAAATGCGAAGGAGTACTCTTTAGCTCTTCTGGAGGCTTGCATCAAGTTGCTGGCCAAACGGCCTGCAATAACCAGCAGGTCTCGCGTGACTGATATCCAAGCTGTCTTTTTGCTTGAGTATTTGTCAAAGTTCAGGTCCCGGAAGGCAGATGTGCAAATATCTCATCGATTTCGCAGCTTATACGGAAGCTTCATGCAAGATAGACATTGGGTACACGTCAATCCTCTTGCCGTCCTGAATACTTTGCCTCCTGACAGCTCGCAGGATGCTCTGAAAAGGGCACAAAAGTTTTGGGTTGAACATGAAACGCGACGTCGGGTCTTGCAAGCTTCATTCATTCTAGATGTTCAACAATCGAAGCTCTTTGGTCAACCTTCTGTTTCGGTGCAACCTAGCTCCAATCCATTCAACAAAAGGCCACAGATCTCGCAGGCAAACAAGATTTCTTTCCCGTGCAGCTCTGAGTTATGGGAGAGCAGGGATTCGACCCAATGGCTTTCTTTGGCACGATCTTATGTCTCGTTATCTCTCCCATCTGCTGCTGTTAGTATAAATCGACTTTCTGGACTTGGTTCAGAAGGATTCGATCATTTTCAAGCCTCCTTGCTACTTTCTTACGGTACCTCCACCTATGCGGATCCTGAAGACGATGGCTCACCGAATAGCCCTCTAAACTCTCTCATCACATCCTTGCAAGATCGAAAAGGAAATGATCTCACGACATCATCTCACTCTCAAATTCTATTCACGCATTATACTTTAATGGCAGTGCGCTATACACCATTACACACATTACTTACTGTCAGCGGTGAGTCTTGGCTCTTCAATCAGAAACTTGCCCAAGAAGGCGAATTCCGGAATGCAAAGACAAAATTACGGCAATGGGTATCTGACACCGATGATGTCAAAAAGGCTGTTTGGCATGCCGTGAGAGCTCTTCGCTATGTTGTTGATAGTACCGGATGGAACTCGTCTACGGCTACTCCTACAGCCGCCAATACCATGTGGAACAACAATGTGCCCTTGATCAGGTCTCCAGCGGCCGGGCCGTCCACTATGCTACAAACAACTTGGAGCGTATATACTTGTGTTTTGATATGCTGGGCATATGGTTTCGATCCAAATAACATTGTACGATCAGAAGCAGAACGCCCACCGGATAATCAGGGCGATGCGGCCCGGGCATATATTCACAACATGATGTCTTTGGCTCCGACATGGAGACACATATCTCAAACCAACATTCCGCCAACAGTGCGATGCAACATATATCCACTCTTACGATACGTCTGGCTAACTCAGCTTCACGAATGCCGCATTGGAGGTCTACTCAATGAAGCAAATCGAGTACTTGCTCGATTATGTGAGCCTAGAGGTGCACGAGGCGAAATAAGGGGAATGTGGAACTTCTAGACCTTGGTCTATTACCACTGGCTCTGAAACAATTTCTTCTACTTTCATATTTTCTTCTCTTCTTTCCACTTGACCTTTACCCAAACCTAGAATGGGTGAAATACTTTACGGCACTGTATATACATATGACTTTTTGATGTGGAACGGCTTTTGGGATGGCGTTTTTAGACTACAGTTTTGTTTCAACGTTTTTTTTGTGGGGGGATTGGCATTTTTGGCCCATTGATTATGATCACCATGGTTTTATTTATCTTTATCAGGATTATCTCCTGTGATGCCTCTCTTTATGTATCATATTATACCCTGTCTCCGACACGATACAAATTCAGATAGATTGTACATAAGATTCCTATTTGATTTCGTTAACCTGCCATCTACATCCTTGTCCTATTGACTCGATGGATCAACATATTCTCAGACTATAGATGAACATCACTCTCTTTTCCCTGTAATTCATTGTCAGCATGATTTTCATCTAGGGATATCTAGTATTGGCTTATAGCTTTACACGTTATAGTGACTATATACGTAGTATGAGCTAATTCCAAACAGCGATGATTCTCATTTCCCGTAGCATTCATGATCGCCCCTGCAATTATCCTTCAGTGGCAAATTAGTTGGATAAATACATCCGTTCAGATCGGCCCATGCTTAGGAATACGTATACTGTAAGGGTCATCGCTAGGTAACAACCTAGTCCGACACTGACAATGTCGGGTCCTCCCGGATCGTAAATCCTTCAAGAAGCTCGCGTACGTATGCAAATGTCAATCGCAACCAATCAGGGGATAACTCTGTAGGCTTCATTTCACTACGTCCAATGTGGCACTCGACCTTGTCTCATCTCGGTATTTCACCGGATTAACTTATGCATGAGTACTGCCTGGACTAGACGTAGTACTTTACGAAGTCAGGTGCTGGCAGGTACGTAGGTCGTATAGTCGGTCTTACGGCCCTGATACTTTGTTGGTGGTTGTAACTGCATTACATACTCGTAGTATTAACGCTTTTATGTCCGGATTTGCACGGGGTAAGATTGTCACCTGTCAAGGAAGTCATAAACTATACCGAATATCCAGCACTACAATGGAGGCGGAGTGTCTCTTGTACCTTGTAGCTTAGTTTTGTAGGAAAAGATCCATGCAAGCCAAGCATATTCTCAGGCAGACAGAGTTTTTTGAATTTCCGTGGATCTTGACACCTCCATGCCATGAACCTCGGGCTTGCCGGTGGCTCATGGGTGTCGTGGCACTCCTTGATAGCGGCAATATATAAGCATGTCAGGTATCTTACTCTTGTTTATATGTATAGACAATATACGTAGTAGAAGCCCTACTCCAGTTTCTTACAATAGCAACGCCACATATGAGATTCTATTCCGTGTTCGTATGCGGGTATCTTCGCAATGCAATAAGATTATGGCCTATAGTTCAATCTTCAGCCGTAGAGTCTACGTACTGAAAATAATGATAGTATTAAACACTACAATGAGCCTAGTTCAGGAACTAGCTAGTAGACGATCCTTGACATAACTATTCAAATCCAGAAAATGAGGTAAGCATATTTAGATTTCAGAGTAATCCATCGTTCGAAACGAGCGAGTCTTGTGGCTTGATAGCCGAGACTTAAGGACACATTAAGCATTCGGTGAGAGAGATGGCTGTCAACTACTTTAATTTGCTCATTACCCTCTGTACTACATATTGAGACAACAAATATGTTATACTTTCTAGGCGTTCAAAGTACTAAGAACCCTTTCGTATTAAAAGCTACCATAATTATTACTAGTGTAATAGGAGGTTAATCCGATGGTTGGGCAGGATGAATTATCAATATGGGAGAAGGTCATTCGGCGTGTTCAATCTTCATTAACAAGGGTACTGTCGCTAACATACAGAGACTAAATCTTGAGAAAAGAAAACAATCATAGCTACAAGGAACCTCCTTCTTATGCATGCGTGAGTGGTTGACAAGAGATATCACGTTGTCCACCTGGGTGGAGTGACTTGTGGCCTGTCTCGGGTCTGTGTAATTTCTAATATCCTAAGACCTAACAAAGAGATAGATTCCAGAATTAATATATCTAATAAGGACGCATATAGTAATTTATATCTTCAATCCAAGACATAGTTTGTATATAAATTTAGATTCCGAATGTGTAGATTGAGCATTTTGTATGGGAATTCGAGGTGGCTCACTTACGCATATAACACGTTTACTTATAAAATATATTAGTTATTAGCTCTGCTTGTCATCTTATACGGAGACAATCAAGTTGACACCCCCTCCCTGCTTCTTCTATGCTAAACACCCTGCTAGATGTTCGGCGGGCAGAACTCAGCTTATCATGGTTTGATGAAGGTTCATTATAGATAGTATTTTATATTTTGTAGCGCGCCAAGATGTATACCACGTAGGAAAATTACCTGTTTGTATGTGGCCCTGTCGGAAACTTCGGTCTAAACTACCGTCGAGTATATCTCGGATAGCCTATACCACACTGAAGTTATAAGGATTCTAAGTACGAAAGGCTCAGTGACGGCGAAAGTCTCAGATGAATATCCTCCGGTGAGGAATAGAAGAATGTACACTCGAGTTATTACAGTTAATTCAAGACGGTGAAGAAAACTAACCAGGTAGGTGAACCTGGCAGTGTTCTTATATACATGAGATCCTCCTGATGGAGGGCATTACAATATAGTATCTCTGATACAATATACTCCTCCGATGGCCGTAGTCCTATCTTCGTCCTGATCCTAAATACCGAGTCCTATCCTTTGGCCAATCTTATGATTTCACTCCTGCAACCTGCTGGTCATTCTCACCATAGCTGCGAATGGGAATGTACCACTTGATGGTCGGCACAGAATCGACCCGGAGCAATATCGAAATAGTAAATGTACCCAGATCGAAGCTCTGAGATACCGACAAAATGCCCTAGACTGTCAACCTTGGGTAGCTTGGCTGGCGGGAATAGCTGATGGGCCGGGTAGTCGTCCTGCCGGGCAGATCGGTAACGAGCTTGATTAGGTACCATAGGCCATAAAGATTAGCTAGTTCCTTCTTCAATCCGGGGATGGCCACGGGGCATTTCTCGGCGAGTGCCAGGTGAAAAAGTGAGCTTCCTTTATAAAATATACCGGTAGAGATTTGCAGAAATATATTCACACTAACGATTATCAATAACCACTTGGTAGCCTCATGGCTTCCTTGAGATGCAGAGGCTAGAGTACAGAAGGTACATTTGCAGGTAGCTCGTGGAGTGACGGAGGTCTGCGGGGGACATATATATAGGAGCTTCTAGGTATTAAAGACAACTTTACGGAGAAACAGCAGCAGTAAAACGCGCCGGTACTGGTATAACTGATGTATTTATTTTCGCTATGAAACATGTTTTTGCCAACAACTCCTCTCTGTACTTTCCATGAATCAAACTGGTCGAAGCGAGGACATTAGTCTTGCAGTGCTTATAATGTGTTGGAAAGTCTACGCTCCTTCCGAAGAGCCCGTAGCTTGACGCGCGCTTCTTCAAGAGAGATCAATTCGCCTTTAGCGTGAGAAGCTGGGTCGTCACGGTTGCGAATGTTGACTGATCGGCTGTCCCTTTCTTGTGCGCCAACAACTGTATATCTGTTAGTCTTGGTAACGCAGTACATCAATTTGATAGTTACTTACCGAAGATGAAATTGTATTGGGCCAATTGACCTGTACGAATCTTCTTTTGTAGGGTGTTGCCGCTGACATCCACATCAACGTTCAACTTATC